>NC_059433.1:36412575-36737575 GCF_021028975.2 Sphaerodactylus townsendi | reverse complement strand
TCTGGCCAGGAGCGTCCGCCCAACACAGCCCCACAGTAGAACGAAGCTCGGGACAGGGCACCCACCCTGCTGAGCGGTAGCTGTATGACCAGATCCAGACCCATGCTTAGCCTCACACTTCTGTTCAATAAAATGGCTATGGCCAATTTATTACCCCAGCAGTGGTGTGGTGTGTGTTATGTTATAAAGGTCCTCGCACAAAAGAGATCAACCTTCGGACAGCAACTGACCATAGTACTAAGCCCATTAAGAGTTGTGCCAATATTTTATGCTGCAGTTGAACCTCATTTATAATGGGTACAGGAATTATATTTGAGAGTCCATCACAGAACCTAGCTAATTTCAAAATCTGCTGCTGTCACAACTGCTTAATCCCATCTTCTGGTGCATGCCTCTTTATTTCCTTTCCCCTAAAATGATAATTCTTCCCTTTGATGATGCTCCTTCATTAATGCTGCTCAGTGAGCATACTTTTTTGTTAGAACTCTAACTACCTTTCATCTACCATCAAAACAAAACTAAAAAAGATTTTGGATGTTATTCTGAAGGCAAAAACAAACCAGACCCTTTCCTTAATTCTTAGTTCACCCAATAGGTATTTTTAAAATAGTTGTTGGTAAAGTTCAAACAATTGAAACAGCCATCTGGCTGCCTAGGAAAAAAATGTCATGCAAAATTTAAAATATGTCTGGCTATGTGAAATATTGATAGCAAGATCTTTAAAGATGACTGTCGTGAAATATTTCTCAACCATAAATGCTGAATGAAACATAATAACTCTAGCTTCTTGACTCAGAATCTCATTTTCAGTTTGTGAAATCAGAACTATTAACTAATGTGCAGTCCCAATCAATTTAAATGTATGATATACTGCAAAGAGATAATACAAAGTTGTACCTAAAATGGATGCATCTACACCTAGTTTTTTTTAAAAAAACTTCACTGTTTTTAATCACCAATTGTAACTCAAGTCTGTGTCTATTCAGGTGCATAACAACATAAGAAAGGAGAAACGGTAAATAAACAGCAATTTTACTTCTGTCTTCCACATAATACACTCTATTTAAAATGGTCTCAAACCATCTGGCAATCCAGAATGCCACTGAAATTAAAGGAAATTAAACAGGTTTATTTTGTTGCTTTTTTCCCTTATAATTTGCGAGGGATATATGACACTCCTGCCATCAAGGAATTCTTCATTGAAACTCTAATTACTCAGGAGGATCCTACCACCACTTTACTTTGAAGTTTAATCAAGGTTTCTTGGAATGACATTTTAAAAGGTTTCTTCTAGTGGAGCTTCTCATTAAATTGAGCCATTAGATTACCACCTTTCAGTGTTGTAGTGATGAAAAATAATATAACCATACTGGAACTGCCCTGATGTCCATGGCTATTTTTCCCATGATGAACTTGCTTTGCCTTCTGCATTGCACACTTTCTCCTAATCCTGGATATCTGCCACAGCCTTCCAGTCAATTTCTGGTATCCACAGCCCAAGGTACTTATTTCTGAAGCAAACCAATTTGACAAATAGCCCCATGCCAACAATAAAGTCTACTTCCGAATTGTAAAATATTTCTAGGTACATTTTGTTATGGCTGTGTTTTCACAGCAACAAGGTGCCAAGGTGCACTGTTCCAGGCCATCCATTAAGTATAGCCTGATGTTAACCCTTAAACCAGTGTAGCACAGTAGATATAATATTGGACTTGAATGTAAAAACCCAAGGTAAAATCATTTCTAGCATATGTCATTATTTCTTTTAGCGTAACCTACTTAACAGGATTATTATGAGGCCAAAATTACAGTCAAATACCATTTAAGGAAGGGTAAGGTACAAACTGAATATTTACATTTTCATTTCTAACTAGCGTGGCCCAGCCACGCATTGCTGTGGCTTATTGTGGTGAAATGGAAAAGGAACAGTAGCAGCAAATCAATTGCAGAGGCCAGCAGTACGTGCTCATGCAAACACGCAGCCTGATACTGTGCGATGTCATTGATGTGTGTGCCCGCAATCCTTGGGGGGGAATGGAAAGGCACCCCTCCCACACATCTAGGCTGGCTGGTCATGATCCTTTTCCTGGGAGTAAGTCTGGTTGGTGGCAATGGGTGTCACTTCTGAGGAAACCCTCTGAGGGGCGCTACGCAGCCATGTCACAGTTGCTGTACCGAGCTTACTCCTGAGTAATGCGTGCCTGGTTTTCTTAACTGTAACCGCAGTATTCAGGGAATCTAGGGTGCCTGGCCCCTCCCTCCCGTCCCTTGCATGCCGCCCCTCACTGTCTTTCCTCTCTCACTTCTCTTCCCTTGCATGCTCTCCCTCCCTCTCTTCCCTTGCATGCCACCCCTCCCTCTCCCTCCCTTCCCTCTCTCTCGTGTGTATGTGTGTGTATGTGTTTCACTTCCACTCAAGTTACTGCCTGTGTACTGTTTCCACTGCTCATATCTGGCCATCTGAGTGAACATTCTAAGCAGCACGAACATTCTAAGGGTGACAGTTACACACAGGCAGCTGCATGTCCTTCACCAGGTAGTGCCAGGAAAAAGGCGTTTTACCTGAACCAGGTGTGAAATTTCAGGTATGTGAACATCACACTCTTGCCTGGCTGACTATAGTGGCTGGGAATTTTCAGAGGAATTGGCCCAGCAGTTACTGAGGTATACTGTCATCAACAAAAACACTGTTAGCTTTTTATATATATAGATACCTAGAAATGCCTGTCTCCCCCAGTCAGTTTGTTTCTTTCATGCAATCAAAAGTGCTCATGGAACTTTCCTGCAAGGGTTGGTCCAATTTTATTTGAGGAAGATGGTTCATGTCAAATAGCCTTTACTAATGTCCCTTTCCTATGTGAATTATTTTGGTGTTTTGTTTCAATATAATCTATCAGTTGTACCTCTGTACACAGAAACGAAGGGAGACAGAATTGATTTCATTTGTGGTAAGATATTACAGCAAGATTCAAAAGCATATTTCTCAAATTATTCAAATTTTCTTTAAGTTATATATTTTAGCTTTTTTAAGGCTACAGTAATATCTTCAACAAAGTAATATCCTCAGACTTAAAAAAAAACAATTAGCTTATCTATATTGGCAAGGAAACTTCTAACATAGAGGCTAATGTTCTATGCAGACACATTCTTATTTTTAAAGAGTTGGACACAGGTTCCCCAAACTCAACTCAGGTTCTCCACAGCCATACAGGTGCTGTAGGGAATGACTTTTGAAAATAAAGGAGAATGTGTTTGGGATTCAGAACACTACTACAGGGGAAACAAAGCCTCTGCTACTGCAAGGGAAAGAAGGTCTCTACAATCAATTTTTCCTTGCTGACACAGAACTGAGAAGGTATTTTACCTATTTTTGCTGCTCCAAATGCACATAATATACATTGTAAAGCAGCAAAAATGAAAAAAAATAACCCCAGTGTTGCAGGAAAACATGTAGGGGAGGGTAGGAGCCCTTCTCCCCTCTGTGGTCATGGCCCAAGCCTGAACAGTCTTTCATTATTATTTTTAGCAGTAGGATCTCTCCTATGTGTCTACACAATTGGTTTGGTATTACATTAGATATAACTAATGTAGAGATTAAATTTAACTCTTTGCTCATTATATGGTTGAACATCAGTATTGAGGTACACTGCCAAAAGCTGAATGCAAAAAACTCACAAGCCTGACCTGGCTGCAGCACTTTTTATCCCATCTGCTTTGGAGATATTATTCCCTTCATAAAAGTTGTGAAAATTGCCTATCAATTTGCATGCTATAAACTAATCTCTCTGGATGCTATGTATTACCAAGTATTCAGCTCTGCCACATGCTATTTTAACATCAAGAAATAATGACAGCCCTCTGTGCTGGATTAATGCCATAGAGTTTAAAAAGAATGACTACTTTAGAATAGAATAGAATATAGAATAGAATCTTTATTGGCCAAGTGTGATTGGACACACAAGGAATTTGTCTCCGGTGCATATGCTCTCAGTGTACATAAAAGAAAATACATTTGTCAAGAATCATAAGGTACAGCACTTAATGATTGTCATATAGGTCTAGTAAGCAATCAGGAAACAATCAATAGTAATAAAAACATAAAATGTAAAATCATAAAATAAAATGAAATGTCAGCACAGGCTATAGTCATACAGTCATAATTGGGAGGAGATGGGTAATAGGAATGATGAAAAAAAAGTTCAGCACATCTTTGTGTATTTATTGACCCTGAAAAATATGTGTGAGAATTTTGGGAAAAAATAGGTAATGAAACACAATGGCCTCCAAAATTTATTGGAGGGAACCTGTTCTATATTGTTCAAAAGAGTAGGTCCTTATAAGTAGAGATTTAGTGAATAGAACTCTTTCAAAGAATATGATGGCTGATATATCCCTGAAAAAATTGTTACCATCTTAACTTCAAAATATGTAGTTCCTTCTTCTCCAAAGCCTAAGTGAATTCAGAACTAGTTCTTTCTAATATTTTCTGGAAAATTCTTTAGAACACATCACACACACCCCTCTGGCTTTAAGGTCTGTGCAAAGACCAGAAGTTTTTGACCAAAATTTCCTCCACTTGACAGACAGGAAACCATCCCTGCATTGTTTTTAAAAAAATGTTTTATCTTATTGTAATTTTAAATGAAACAGTGAGAACAGTCATATGAAACAACAGACAAAATTAGATACATGCTTAAAACACAATAAATAAAGTTCATCCAATTATTCAAACAATAGATTAATGTCATTCCAGTATTCATAAATCATGCAAAGTAACATTGTGAAGTTATTTTAAAAAAGAAAAAATATTATCCAATTAATACAGTTTCTTTTAATAATGAACTACCATCTTAGCTATATCATATTTCACAACTGAAGTTTACTTAAACAATAAACAAACTGTATTTCTTCTCCCTTAATTGTTTTACCTTGCATTTTATCAACACTAGATTATATTAGGCCCCTTCCACACATGCAGAATAATACACTTTCAATCCACTTTCACAATTGTTTGCAAGTGGATTTTGCTATTCTGCACAGTAAAATCCAGCTGCAAAGTGGATTGAAAGTGCATTATTCTTCATGTGCGGTAGGGGCCTAGATTATATTACTTCTTGTTGTCTTTTAAACTTTGAGGTCCACTATTCAATAGTCTTTCATAACTATTCCAAAGAGAGAAATTTGATATTCTTATTTACACCAGTGTACCTTATCTAAAGTTCCCAATTTTGTTTATATGTCTTGTAGGATAGGTCGCTTATCTGATGTGCCATTTTATCCAATTTGTAAAGTTGATGTACTTTTTCTATCCAATCTTCTTGTGTTGGTATTTTCTGTTTTCCATAGTTTTGCTAGGACTATTCTTGCCACTGTTATCAAGTGAAATAATATATGTGAATGTCGCTGTATTTCATTACTTGAAGAAAACACTGAAAATAAGAGATAAACAATGGATTGCAATGGGAATTGTATTCCTACAATTTTTATAATTTGCGAGTGAATCATTCTCCAACATCTATTTACTATTTCACACTTCCACCATAAATGATAAAATGTTCTCTCTTCCTGTCTGCACTTCCAACACAAAGATGAATTATTTTTGTTTATTTTTGACAACATCATTGGAGTTATGTAGATTCTACAAAATATTTTAAGATTGTTTTCCCATAGGTTAGTGTTTGGGGTATATTTATACACACTTGTCCAATATTTAGTCCATTTTTCTAACATTATTTTATCCTCATGATCTTGTGCCCATTTTATCATGTTTTGTTTTACTATTTCCTGTTCTGTTTTTTGTTCCAATAAAACTTTATAGATTTTGCTAATTATCTTTGTACTGTCAATCATTATCAGTTTATCAAATTCACTCAAAGTGGTTGAAATTCCCCATTTGACCAGATCACTTTGCATAAAATTTTGTATCTTTTGGTAGTTATACCCTACATTGTTGAGGCATGTCACCAAATCTGATTCCACAGTACTAGACCAGCACAATTCAGAATTCAGTATATTCTAGCAAAATTGGTCCAGAGCCAAGAAGGAAAGTCAATAGCTCATTGGATAGATACTGAACATAAATACAGAAAACTTGTGTTTGTACTTTTTAAGTTATGAGAGAGAGAGAGGGAGAGAGAGAGAGAGAGAGAGAGAGGGAGGGAGGGAGGGAGAAAGATAGCTTCACATTCACACATACCCCCCATACACTGAAATGGAGGCATGACATATTAACTATGGTTAAACTATGTTTATTAATTACCCTATATGCATATTCACCTGTTATACCTAGTGAATAATAGTAAGGTACACTTTTCCTGTCAATTTATTTCCTGTCTAACCAGAAAATGATCAGGCTGCATTTGTAGATGGAGCTAATTTAAATTGTAATTCACTTTGCTTTTGGCAATTGACAGCTTCAAGTCCATCCTGCCTCAGAATCCATCTCTCTCTCACTCCTTTTGAATATAAGTGCCACCAACTTATGGTAACCATATGAATTAATGACCTCCAAAACCTCCTATCATTAATAGCCTTGGTCAAGTCTTGCAAATGTGACCATGGTTTCCTTGACTGAGTCAATCCATCCCATACTGGATATTCCTCTTTTACTGCTGTCTTCAACTTCCCCCAGGATTCATGTCTTTTGAAGTGATCCTTGTATTTTTATAATGTGATCAAAGCATGATATCCTCAGTTTAGTTGTCTTAGCTTTTAGGGAGAGTTCAGGATTGATTTGCTCTAGAAAATGTGCCCCAGGAATCAGCCTGGGGTGCTGTTGTGGCAGGAGAGGAGGGAGCAGCTGCCCTCCCCTGTGTCGGGCCAATCAAGAGCCTGTCATGTAGTCAGGAACTGTCACGTGATAGGGGCCAGGTGAGCCGATACAGGCAGCACCTGGCTGGGGTTTGGCCTCTTTCAAGGCCACAGGTCGAGAGGAGGGCCTCTTTTCAAGGCCAGCCAGTGAGATGAGCACTCTCTCTCTTGGCTGTACATTGCTGCATTGTTTTGGAGGCCTGTTAAGCCTCGCAGCTACAGCGACAGGGAAGGACCCTGTTTTCCCTGTTGTGTCTCTGATGCCAGGGAACCTCTGGGCCAGGCCAGCACAGCCCTGACCGTGCGGTCTAGGGAGAGTTCAGGATTGATTTGCTCTAGAACAGGGGTAGGGAACCTGCGGCTCTCCAGATGTTCAGGAACTACAATTCCCATCAGCCCCTACCAGCATGGCCAATTGGCCATGCTGGTAGGGGCTGATGGGAATTGTAGTTCCTGAACATCTGGAGAGCCGCAGGTTCCCTACCCCTGCTCTAGAACATACTTATTTGTCTTTTTAGTGATCCATGGTATTCATAAAACTCTTCTCCAACACTTCACTGCACACAAATCAACTTTCTGTCACGTTCTTCATTGTCCAATGTTCTACACACATACATAGTAAGGAGGAAATCTGTGACATGAATTCACTTGATCTTGGCCACCAGTGACACCTCATTACATTTGATAATCTTTTCTAATTCTTTCATGGCTTCCAAGTCTCAATCTCCTCCTGATTTTTTGATTGCAGTCTTCCTTTTAATTGATGATCATCTTTTGAGAATTTCAGTTTTTTCATAGTCAGACTTAAAGTTGCATAAGTTTTAAATTAGAAATAGATCTTTTTTTAGACATTCAAAAGATCCATTTCTAATTGGGACAAAGCCTAACTTGTTCAGCAAGGAATGGAATTACACTGTATTTTACGCACATAAGTTAATTGAAACACACATTAAAAATGTAGTATATTAATGTGACTAGCAAATTTCCAAATTCCAGTACTGAATGTATCACACTTTTATTAGGCAGCATACCCATGTCTACTTCCTTATGGTTTATGAAATGGCTTCATCGGGCTAGTGATAGATTTTTCTCTTCCAATTTATTTGCAGAGTTATGTTATTATACCTACTAGGTTTGGTCAATACCTGAAAAATTCAGTAAAATTCAGATTTCTTCGGGCATAAAATTACCTGTACTCCTGAATAAGACAAATAACATATTCAGATATGCCTGAATATTCAGGTATGCCCAAGGCCCCCTGGTAATAGCACCCAGTCTTGGTGAACTTTGCTTCTGAAGGCAGTGGGAGGGGTGGTGAAGGCAGTGGGAGGTGCTGCTAGCTTTAAAAATACGCTCCCTGCAAGCCACAATGCAAAAAACCACCAAAAATACCCAAAAAAAGCCTGAATGCCTTGCATTCAGATTTGTTCACATTCAGGGAGAACATATTTGGCCGATTTTCACTCAAATGCACCCAGATTCAGGCTGAATCCAGGGCTGGTTCCACATGGGCCAAAAACAGCAGTGTGAAAACGGTGTGAAAATAGGTAAAAGAGTTTAAAATGGTGTAAAAGGGTTTATACTGTTTTCACACTGTTTTCACACCGCTGTTTTTGGCCCATGCGGAATCAGCCCAGGATTTGGTGCACCTAAATCTCCAAGTCTAATGCCTACCAATGTATACTAACCTCTACCTTGCCTGGCTCTGCTGTTGTCATCATCTAGACGGGAGATCAGCCAGTTTACTGTTAGATTGAATTATGATGATATATTGTCCCATAGTTTCATTCTTGTTTTGTTGATGAAGCCTCTTTAAAAATGTAGACCCTGAATGCTTTAATGAAAAGAAAAGTGACCTGATGCTCTGTTCTTTGACCTTTCGGGACACCATGGATTTGTAGCTGTCAAACTGCAAATGAAAATGAGCTCAGTTGCCTGAACTTTACCCATAGAGGTGTTTGTTGACATCATGAAAGGACTACATGTTTTATTGTGATTGTCAGCCAGTGCTCCATAGAAAGTCATTTTTGCACTTGAATAGGTACTGTATTCAGATAAAACAGAAGTCCAGTTACACCTTAAATACTAACAACAGTTATTCTAGTATGAGCTTTTGTGAGATATAGATTCTGTTAGTTTTTAAGGTGCACTGAACCCCTGTTATGTTTTGCTACAACAGACTTGCACAACTACCCTGCTGGGATTAAATTGAGCAATGTCTTTGAAAACAATTGTCATATTGGAGCTGATGTTTTCAAACATTTTAAACTATGTGCTGGAACATGCCCAACAAAACATATGGCAAATACCACAAGCTTCAGTCATTTTAGACTCTTTTTTATCTAAAAACACACCAGAAGCTGTTTAATCTTGTGATAGACAATCCTGCATTTCCTGTTTCTGTGCTTGCCTTCTTATGTTGCTCAATGTCAGCTTAGTCAGTGGTTAATTTCTCAAAAGAGGATTGCATGTCTGTAAGTCATGCCATCTTATCTGGGAACACTCTTCCTGGGATGATTATGAATTTCTCTTTGCTGCTATTTCTACCACCAAATCCTTCTTTCAATGTCACTTCTATTTGGTGCAAATCGAACCTGTGCTTTTTTTATGACATTTTCTGCTCCACACTGATTTTTTTTGTTAAAATGCACACACTGGTGTTTTTTTTACATTATATGTGTATAAATTGTGAAAAAAACCCATAAAATAACAGCAACAACAAAAAAAGTATAGAGAACCATGCCGTGGACAGAAATGTAATGAAACTAGGGAATATTCACTTAGGGTCTCATAGGTTTGATGGTTAAAACTTGATGGGTATGGTACGTCCAGCTCGATGAGTCTGGTACTTCACACACTATCTTATATCAAATTATGTACAACAATATTTAAAGCATAAGCACAATTTAAGGATTTAAATGTGTCCCAACACAGGATGTTGCAGCAATAAAATGATCCTTCTTGCCTATCTTACACTGTAACGAGAGATTCCCTCCCCCACTCTGTTAAAGGATCTGTGTAAAACTGATTAGCAGCAGAGTTCTCCAAGATATCTTATTAAAGATGATTTAGTTCTGATGCAAAAGAGTAAATGGTAGAGTTCAGTTCTCTGAACTATCAACCAACAAACCAGGAAAAACACCTGTAGAAGCACTGATCTTTCATTGAGAAAATAAAGTTTTCTGTTTTATTCGAAGCAACTGTAAAGATAACTAAGGGGCTATCTTTCCTTTCATTTACCAGGCTTTAAAACCAAGAGAAAAGGCAGATACCAGGCGGGCCTCTGTTTCCTGATTAAGGAAACACTAAATGCCTCTTTGCAACATTTAGACTCCTGCAGTCCAATTGCGCAGGCTATCCTGATGACCCTGAACAAGAAATCACTGTTATTAATAAATACCTATCTACCTCCAACAGACTCTAATATTGATCTTAGTATACAATGGAACCAGCTCACAGATTACATCACTACTCCGGAATTGAAAACTTCAAACAATCGTCTCCTTATAGTGGGCGACGTTAATGCTAGAATAGGCCATGATGCCATATTGCATTCACCCCAAGAAGAGGAAAATAATAACTCAATGTTGTACAATCAAGGAAACATCAGAGACACTAAAACCAATAAAGGAGGCAAGCTATTGATTGACTTTTGTCAATCTCAAAATAAAATCATTCTCAGTGGCTCAAACAAATTCCCCAACTCAGGAGGTTATGCATACATCTCAACCAGGGGATGTAGCACCATTGATTTTGGCCTTTGCTCTCCTGAAACCATGGACTATATCTATTCCTTCGACATTGACAACTGAACGGAGAGCGACCATCTGCCATTAATCATAAAACTTCAGAAGTTGAGATCAAACATTCCTACCAACATTGAAACACCTAATAAAACAAACAGGGTGACTTATAAAATGATCTACTGGACTACCGATGCAGCTAACTCTTTGACAACGCTTTTAAACTCAACAACCTTCTCTGACATGAGGAAAGCGATAATCAATGATGACAATTCCCTTGTGATGGACTACTTCACCAAAATCATCACCGGACTATTTACCTTGGCTCGACCGCTGTAAGGACTGGTGCTGGTTGGTTTGACGATGAATGCATTCAATCCAAAAGATGCGTCTGAAAAGACTTCAAGAATTTCCTTAATCCTAGTCATCACCTTACCCTGGCTTCTTACAAGGATTTAAAACAACTTCATCAACAAATTATTAAGGAAAAGAAAAAACTCTATCAAATTAAACAATGGCACATACTTCATGAAGCTTTGAATTCTAACAATTGTAAGAAATTTTGGTCAATTGTAAACGGCTCTAGCAATCAAAACTTCACAACTACCATCACTGAACAACAGTGGGTACAGCATTATTCAACTCTTTTAACCAAACCCAGCATTTTCACTGATATGCGGAGTCAACCACAACTAATGGAGTTCCCTATGTGGCCCCCTCCAGATGCAAACGTAATATCGACCATTATAAGAAGTCTTAAGAAAAACAAGGCACCTGGATTGGATGGGATCCCTGGCGAAGTCCTGATTGAACACATTGGCTGGTGGACCCCAATTTTGGTTAAATTGTTTACTTACATTGTCCAATATGGCACAATTCCGGAGACATGGTTATCATCAGTAATAATACCAATTCATAAAAAAGGATCCACCAACACTCCTGGAAACTTTCGGCCAATTAGCCTTCTGTCCATAATTGGGAAGATTTACACTAAATACCTTGAAAGTATGCTAAATACCTTGAAAGTATGCTAAAAACATGGATGTCTGAAAACAACATCATAGGCCCCGAACAAGCTGGGTTTAAATCTGGAAAATCTACCATGGATCATTGCCTAACTCTCTATACCTTGGCAAACAAATACCAATCCAAGGGCCAAGGGAAATTGTATGCTGCCTTCCTAGACTTAAGTAGTGCATTTGATACAATTTCCAGAAGTATCCTATGGTCAAAACTAACCCATCTTCAAATGGAGTCACGATTATTTATGCTCATCTGTAAATTGTACAGCAATACTACTTGCCAAGTAAAATTAGACCAAACTGGTACACTATCCAAAAAAAATCTAATTACCAGAGGGGTTCGACAGGGCTGTGTATTGGAACCTCATCTGTTTAACATTTACATAAATGATCTGCAAAATCACCTTAGTAAAGTTAATGGCCATCCTCCTAAAGTTGGAGAGTGCTCTGTCCCACTTCTTCTCTATGCTGATGATGCTGTTATTTTATCCCAAACACCTATTGGACTTAAAAGGTACTTGGGAGCTTTTCTTGATTACTGCGAACTCAATAAACTTAAACTAAATCACGAGAAGTCAAAAATAGTTGTAGTCTCCAAAACCTGGTGTCCTTTTTCCTGGAAAATCAACAACATTCCTTTAAATATCTTGGGATCATTTTCCAATATAATCTGAAATGGTCCCTCCACAGATCCTGCTTAATTTCATCAACCAGACGTATTGTGTCTGGTATAATTCAATTCTATTACGGAAAGGGAAACCAATCAGTGACAGCCGCTCTAAAAATCTTCCAGGCAAAGATACTGCCTAAAATTCTCTACGGCATCCCAATTTGGGTTAGTGATTTTCAATCTGACGTTGAAAAAATTCAAGCACAATTTCTGAGGAGGATCTTGGGAGTTCCGAATAGCATCACCTATTTAACCTTATGTCTTGAGCTTGGTCTCTCATTTGTCGAAACAGAAGCTTGGATTGCCACCATAAAGTACTGGCTTAGATTACACTTTAGATCATCTGCTGGTGACATAAACATAAACCTCTTTAAAGACAAGTTTCAATTTTTCTGGTTCAAAATAATTGAGGACAAAATTAAGACCATAGGTATTGATTTGGATAGTGTTGGGATTGGCAGTGAATTATACATTTTTAACCAAATCTGGGAAAGATTGAGGGATATCGAGCATCACTTTTTTTACCCGACAAAGGCAGCTGTATGCCCCCCCTGCTACCTTGGAATACAGCCACGCTACAGAGTAAGAGCAAATATCTCACATCTCTGTCATCCATTAAGCAACGTCATTTGTTTATATTAGAACGTCTTAACAGCTTCCCATCGGCAGTAACCTCTGGGAGATACCTTCAGATCCCCAAACAACAGAGACTATGCCATTGTGGATCTCCTGAAACCATATCCCATATTCTCCTGGAATATCATCTTCATAGCAGCCCACATATGATTTTAATTTATCCTTTGCTGCTTCCAAGGCTTCATTATTCTAAATTCCAGACCACTCATTTTTTGCTGAGTGACTGTAGTCCATCGATTACCTTGGCGGTGGCTAAGTTTTTGGAAAACATTTTAAATACCAATATTTAAATGTCTAAATGTAAATAATCTGCAATCTTTTATGCCATTAAAGGTTAAACTGAACTGAACTGTAAAGATAAATGCTAAACTTAACAAATTTTAGCAAAGTTTAATCATATTACAGCAAAGAATCATTTTAAAAAGCAAATCAGTTTTTGTCTCACTGCTGTTTGGAATTATCAAAAAACCCAAGTTATATCACTTAGGCTCCTTCTGCATGGCCCAATAAACGGGCTAACAACAGGATGAAACCCATTGGGGGGACTTCACACAGATCCCACTTCTATTGTAAGTCCACTCCATATCCCCCCCCTGCCAACCTGGGTTTTTCCAGAATTGCACTATCTGTGATTCTTTTGTTTTAGAACGGCTTGCAGCCGCTCCCAAGTGAGTGACTGGCTGGGAAGCGCTTTCAGTGGCCATGCTTCCCTCCATTTTCAAAGGTCCTACCTGGCAGCAGCGTAGCCATGTAGGGACACAAGGGTATTGACATGGCTGTGGGGGCCCATGCCTACTTTCCCATGTCACTACAGTGGAGAAAGTGTGGTTTTTTAAAAAAAAAATGCACCTCTATGCGAAGGCATGACGGCAACCAGCATTGCTTCTGCAGGCTCCATCTGCTGCCTGCACAAAGGCATGCAAACACCCCAACAGCAATGTGGGTTGCTTAAACCCAACTGCAACCCATTGTACTTTGCCTGTGCGGAAGGGGCCTTAGAGAGCACACCTATTCTTCTTCTGAAACTTCCAGGCAGAGAAATCTGCTTTACTTGGCACAAAAGTGTGGTTTATAGAAAATTATCAAGCTTATCTTTATCTAAATCTAACTATAATCATGTGGTCCTATCTAGATAACTGATTGGTTCATAACTAAATATGAGATAATCAATGTAAGCACAAATAAGCCAATCAGCATCAGATATAGCAAGATAAGAAATCCCTCAGCTCTATTAAAAAGCAATTAACCTAATTTTTCTGTAATTATTTCAATTGAAGGTGAAACTTGTTCTATGAAACAGAGACCCTTTCCGCACGGGCCAAATACGGCGTCCCAGGGACACTAAAAACAGCCCCCCTGGGAGACCATTCACATGGCAGCAGCACCGGCCTCACAACTCCTGAGCGGCGTGAAGCCGCTGTTTTTTGGAAACAGTGGCTTTCAACCGCTGTCATCCCCCCCCCTTTCCCAAATGCCTTACCGTCCCTTCAGCCTCCCGGCACGTCACACAGACCAGGGGACACCCCCCTGCCCTGCAACTCCAGAGCTGTTGCGCAGGGCAGGGTGGGGGGTTGTCCCCTGGCCTGTGCGACGCCTGGAAGGCCGGAGGGATGATAAGGCATTCAGGGGATGGCGCAGCCTCTGCGCAGGCTGCACCGTCTTCCCCACCCCTACCGGGACCATCCATGCAAATGGTCCTGGGGGGGAGGGTGTCGGTGTCATTTACGCCGATGCACCCCTGCAGTGTGGCTGTGCAGAAACAGCCAGCGTTCATTGAGTGCAAGGATCCTCAGTTAACTTGTAAACTCAGCAAGAAAGAAAAAGTGATATCATCAGACATATCTGTATTTCTAGCCATCCTGTTAGAGATACAAATTATATTAAAAAGTCAGTGGACTTACATAATACTCTTCAACTATAAATTCTTTTTTTAACAATTTCATCTTGAATATCTATATAACACCAGAAGACAGAGAGTAAGAATAAATTGGGCAGTTTTCACAAAAGAGAAGCAAGCAATGGTGTCTAATAAGGATCAGTACTGTGACTGCTGCTATTATATTTGTTCATAAAATATCTGGAGCTGGAAGAAAGCAGTATAGTGGCTAAGTTTGCAGAGGATATTGAATTATTCAGTATATTGAAAACCAAGACATAACTCCATGAAATGTTCTTTAAACTGGGTCAGTAGGTAACAACATGACAAATTAAATTCATTGTAGTTAAGTACAAGGTGAGGCACTCTGAAACAAACAGTCTTAACTTTAAATATATGTTGAGGGGGGTCTAAACTAGTGAAGGTTGAGAGAAAGAGATTTGGTCGGTGTACTGGATCGCTCCATAAGATTTAGTTTGCACCAGCAGTGAAAAGAAAAAAAAAAAACAATATCCATGCAAAAAACAACATCAAACAAGAACTGAAAAAATAAAGGTTTCAGACCAAATCAAAACACCTACCTGTATGAGATCCAGTTTCACTGCCGCCATCAGCAATGCATGTTTTCAAATATACTTAAAATAAAAATACACTCAAGATAAAAAGACCAAAAGACCAAAAACTTATCTAAAAGGAATAAAAGTACAGAGCTCTAGAACATGACATGCTCCAGTCTCCCACTGATGTATTTACTAAAGACATGAGAGATCTGGCAAACATTACAACATCCCTATATCCAGTGGTGAGATTCAGCCAGTTCGCACCAGTTTGGTAGAACCAGTACCTAACTTTGGCAAACTGGTTGTTTGGTGAACCGGCTGTTAAAAGCGGCTTTCAGACCCCGGAGCAGCCAGGTGCCAAAAGCCCCATTGCCCCCTTTCCCAGGGAAGGAGGAGTGAGGGGGCTTTCAGAGCCCCAGAGCAGCTAGGCACCAAAAGCCCCGTTGCCCCCTCTCCCAGGGGAGGGGGGCAAGGGGTTTTTAGAGCAGCAGTGGGAAGCCCCGTTGCCCACTCCACCCCCACAAGAAGTTCCTCTGCAGCAGGTAAATGGATAGCGGGGGGGGGGGACACGGCGAAGCACATGGCAGGGTGGCATGCAGGGGAGGGCAAACCAGTTGTTAAATTATTGGAATCCCACCACTGCCTGTATCCTATGATGCAATCTTATTTGGAGTATTGTGTACATTTCTGCACAATATTAAAAAAAACTCTAAATATGTTTTCAAAAAAAATAGAAGCTGGTAACCATGATAATTAAGAGTTTGTATGAGTTTGGAACACCCTTCTTATGAGGAAAGGCTAGAGAATTTAAGGCTTTTCAGTTTCTTTAAACATGACAACAGGGATCATAGAGATTTATGCTAGAAATCAAGAGTACTCAGTGAAGTTGATGGGCAATCAATTCTGGATTGTCAAAAGGAAATGTTCCTTTACTCAATGAGTGATTAGAATGTAGAATTCAGTGTGAGTGGATTTGATGATAAACACTAGCATAAATAGCTTTCAAAGGGGATGAGACAGATTTATGAAGGATACTTTCATCAATCGCTACTAGCCATGATAACTAAAGCAAAAAGCCTCTGAATATGAAGGCTAGAAGGCAACACTAGGTGAATGTCTTAGTCTTTATACCCTCTGTTGACCCTCTAAGGTCACTAAGTGAAACAGTATGCCGGATTAGACAAATCACAAGTCTGATCCAATGGTGCTCCTCCTGTGTTATTTTGAATTTTTTTTTGAAAACATGACTTATATAACATATAATTATATAAAAAGGTCTTCCCTCATCCAAATATTAAACCCAGTTCATGCAGTAGCTCCAGCATTTTAAAGTTCATGTAGTAGCTCCAGCATACATACATAGTCCTAAATATAGGAGATGATCTTTTTTATTATTATGTGGACCAGCAAAATATGCTATAGAATGTTATGCATTTATTTTGTATCAATGAAATCTCCTTATCCACTGTATATCGTCACTTTACTATTTCCTTGGGATAAATGCAATCTTATTTTTGGAAAGGATGCATTACAAAATTATCAACCATTTAATGTGTGATTTAACTGTCTGTTTTTCTCTACTCCTTTCTTGATCTTCTTTTGGAATCTTTCTGTTAATTTTAATCATAGTTATTCTCTTAAGTTTTTTCTTTTGCTCCGTAATATTTTCATGTGAATTCAGCTTCAAAAACTGAGCTAATTAATGTACTTAGACATTAAAATGTCCAGTGAAGACACAATGTTCCAGGATAAGCCAAGCCAAGTCTTGTCTGTGCTCTAATATAGATCATACTACAAGACCAAGAAGGCAGTGGAAGAAAATTGAAAGATAAAAGAGTTTCAGAGATTGATGACTGTTATTAATACTCCAGCATCCAGTAACTGTAGATAGACTGCTGAAAATAAATTGCTCTAAAAAGTGGGGGTTGGATCCAGACAACTTTTTTATTCTATCATACCTTCCATTCTTTACAATAGCTACTGCCCCCATTGATTTTATCCATACAAATTCAGTTATCCCCACCATATCTGGGCTAATAAAAGAAGACTCTGTCCCCCTTTTTATCAGCAGAAAAGCTGGCTTGATCCAACCCTGATGTTGCCTGCTTGACCACCTTGACTGGTAAACAATAGTAAGCCTGTCATATATTTATCTTTCAATTGCTGGCTGTGGATAGTAACCATTCCAAAATTTTTACAGTGCATTCAACTGATGATATGTATGATGTCTTAAAACTGTGGAACTGAAACACCCAATGTATATTGACTAAACTGGTTGATATTGTACAATATTCATGAGCACTCTAGTTGTTTGCAGTCCATACTGAGAAAAGTGAAACTTTTTGCTGAGAGAAGAAGTGACACTTATTGTTTGACGGATTGAAACTCAATATAATCCCCAGAAAAAAAGGAATGGCTTTCTGATGGAAAAAATAGCATAGTTTTATTTCCTTCTCTTACCAGCTACTCTGTTGATATGATTAACTTCACACTTTGACAGTACAAACTTATACTATTACACCCATCTAATCCCATTGAAAGGAATGGTTTTAGACTGAGGTAATTGGGCACAGGACTACAATGTGACTTCCCTTTGACCTTATTACTCTGAATACTCAATAGTGATTTGTCCATTTCCCTTAAGTTAGGCAATTTCTATATTCTACAGATCATTCATTATATACATTATTTAACTGTTACTATTCAAAGAGATATTGCTAATAATAAATACCCTCAAACTGAAACTATGAAAATAATTAGTTTTTATTCAAAGTTTCATTGACAATTCAGGTACTATATACAAAAGTGCCTACTATTGTGTGTTTTTTTCTTATTTACTCCAGATTATTCACTTCAGATTCAGTCTGAAAGTGGATTTTTCTCCAAGATGAATGCATTTACTCAAATATGTATGGAATAGCCCAAGATAGTTGAGGGAACACCTTCTCTTATATGTTCTATCTCTGACAGATAATTTGCAAGTGAACAGTTTCTCAATGAGCCTTCTCTGTTGTTTATTTATTTTTAGATTTATAATTCGCCCTTCCCCAAAGGGCTCAGGGTGGCTGTTCAGTTGTGGAAGCAGATGTCTGCTTGGCTTCATGAGTTCCAGAACTGTAATGTTTTTCAGAAAGCATGGAAAACCATTTGTCATTAGGATGTTAAAAAAAAGATCCATTTTAGCATTTTGTGTTCCCATAGTGTGGGAGGACACAATTTTGCCAGCCAAAATTGATCTTTTCCCCCACCTGCTGCATGGAGCTCCTGTCAGTTTCACAGCTGTGTCCACCATTTTGTGTGCTGCAGCAGATTCTCTGAGAGGATTCCCCACATAAGTTTCCTTTGCTTGTAGCTCATCCATGTGCAATTTCATTGTAAAAAGTAGATTAATGAAGTTGGTTTTGTTTTGCCTAGCAATCCCACACACATTTTATTTTTTCCCTTTTTTGTTTGAGGGGGATGTCTGTGAAGCTATACTGACACAATTAGAGAAGATGCAACATGCACGTATTCGTGTTGTAGTTTTGGAGACATCCCCCTCAAAACAACACAAAAAAGGAAAAATGACACATGTACAGAATTGCTAGGCAAAACAAACTTTATTCATCTTCTTTTTACAGAGAAATCATGCACAGATGAGCTGCAAACAGAGCAAACCTCATGGACAATCTGCTGCAGCACACAAAATGGTGGCCATGAGCAGCAGAAACAAAAATATGAGATTTGAGAAGGAGAAATAAAGTGTTTCTTGTTCACTCAGCTGGCAGGAAATATTTTCAACCCAGTTTTTTTTTTTGGGGGGGGGGATCACTAGTTTAGCGATTTTTGAAAAACCCAGGTTGAAAAAAATAAAATGGGCTGAAGTTGTTTTGGAGTACAGAGCTGTGTGAAGTTCTTCCGCAAAATACTTTTATAATGTCCTAAATATGTTATATTTATGCTGTGCAGAATCCACCATAGTTTGCTTTCTGTTATGATTTCTTGAATAAAATTGCCTTTAGCTTCACAATATTTTTGTAACTTGCTTTATATTCAAAACTTGAGTCATAAATCTCAAAATACATACAAACATTTGATTCGATAAAATGAAATAGTTACAAATAAAAAGATGTATAAGACTGCCACATCCATATGGTACATTTCAAGATGTACTTTACCAATTGGTGTTTCCCCACTCACAAGGATCCCCCCATGCCGCGCGCCCGGGGGTCCCCACGACCCTGCGCTCTGGGCGGGGTCATCAAAAGGCGCCGTTTTCTCCAGCGCCAGGGATGCTGTGCGCTGAGGGGGCGCGACAGCGGCAGTGTCGGGGCGGCTGCGCTGTCGCCACCCCTGTTGTGGGGAGTGCAGGGGGACCCCGTGCTACTTGAGGAGAGTAGCGCGGGGCTTAAGGTAAGTGGGGAAAGGCCCAATAAAATCCTAAACAGTTACTCCTTTCCATGCCCATTAATTTAAATGGAATTAGAATACAGCAGTTCTGCAAAGGACTGCAAATTGTGTCTTTTTAAGCTTCTTTTCATGCATAGCTATGTGTGTGTATGTGTGTGTGTGTGTGTGTGCGTGCGTGTGTGCGTGCGTGCATGCTTGCTAAGTGTCATTGAGTCAGGATTTTCCAAACAAGTGACTAACAGCCCCATCCAAAGTGCAGGGGGAGGGTGGCAAATCTGCCACTGGGAGCAGCATAGGGCCACACTGCTGGATTTGCTCTTGCCAGGGTACTTGCCCTGATGGAGGGTGGATCTACTGATGGGTGGTCTCTATGGCCCTCCATGGTGGTGGAACATATTGCAGGGATGGTTCAGAAGTGGTCTGGAAATGTGATGCAACAGAACTTGGGGTCATTTTCCTTCCGAGAAAACCAACCTCTTTATATTAAACTCAGTGGAGATTTGCAGATTTATATCAGACAAAGGTTTGACTCACAGGTTTTGGTTCATGCATCTCTATTCTAATGGAGAGCTGATGACAGCAATCTTCCCATAATTAGTACAAATTACAGTTGTAGTTGCATTATAAGGACTCTTGAGTAGGAAAATAAATCACCAGATAGACTGAAAAGAAAAAAATTAAAAACCCCTTTGTCTTAAATTTATACTCTTGTCAGCTCAAGTTTGGAAGATAATACATTTTTTTAAAAGTTTCAAATCACATTTGCAGTCAGATGAAATTGAAAAAAGGCCAGCCTATTACTGGAAGGTAATGAGTCAGAGTGATTCACTGCAGCCTCTTGGTAGTTTCTGTATGAACCAATCAAATGAAAGGGCACAAAAGCCATTCACAGGGAAGATGATCCTCGGCTCTGACTAATATAAAATCTAAAGTCATTAAAATGAGTAACCAGAAAAAGAGGTGGAAAGCCAAAAACAGAGGAAACTCTGTCAATACAGAGGGGGGGGGGAGCCCATTCATTTTATACTGAAGTGGCACAGAGCAAAACCTTTAAATCAATCATTAAGACAGAACTGTGCAAACATTCTAATTTATGGCTCCTTGAAAACAGTATGGCCGTTTCCGCACGGCCAAAAGCAGCGACGCGATGACGTCGCAAATTGCGACGCATCCCAAAAAAAGCGTTCACACAGACAGGCGGAGCTGCGGGCGTCCGCAGCCCCGGGCAGCGTCGATGCGTCACATGGGGAAAAAAAGAGTGGTTTTAAGCGTTTTCTGAATACACCGTCTTCGCGCCGGTTTAGCGTTTTCGCGACGGCGCTGACCAAGTGCTACCTCCGCTGCGCTATGTGAAAGACTGGCAACAGCATGGAAACAGTTTCATTTCAGTTCACTATGCTGGAAGTGATGAAATTTAAAAATCCAATTGAAAGACAGTCTTGATTGTGCGTTTTGCACCATCACTTTGAAGCAATCTCTGGACAACCACTAAAAAAACACTTTTTGTACGGCAAGTTTAAATGACATCTGCTTAATGAATATGGCACTTTTACTGTCCTTAAAATTCTTTCCCCCTTTCTGCAAGGTTATCAACACAAAGAGTAACATGCACTCAACAAAGTTTAAAATTTTCTGCAATCTATGGAGCAATCTTTTCACCAGCGTAGACAGAGAAGTTAAAATGACCCATGTACAATGTCTCACACATTGTATTAGGATGGCCAGTTTCTGGCATCCAGCAGTTCTGGCATCAGCAACATGGGAGATAAATTGCAGTATGGTGTGATGTCACTTCTGGGGTGAGCCTTCAAGTGACCTCATCACATTTGTGTGACATTTTAGAAATCACTGCAAACTCTACCACCACCATATCAAACCCTACATTGTCTCCTCATGCTGCCACTTTCTATGGTGCAGGAGGATACATCTGGTAAGTGAACAGCAATCATTGGTACCACCCTATAGCAGTGGCAGAACTTGGCTCAGCCTGATCCTGGACATCAATGTTCCTGCAGCACAGTGGGCCACAAGGAATTTTCTCTGCAAGTGAAAGGATCAATCAGCTCCTACATCTAACAATGGGCTCTTATCAGTGGTGGGATTCAGCAGGTTCGCACCACTTCGGTGGAACCAGTTGCTAAAATGGTGCTTGTAAACAACCAATTGTTAAATTATTTGAATCCCACCACCAGGACCAGTTGTTACGTTATTTGAATCCCACCACTAGCTCTTACCACTGTGAAGGAGCCATTTAAGTTGGAAAAATGTCTGTTAGGGTGGAGAAAAGATTCAAACTTGGCTAAGTAGAGTGGCAGAATATAGACCAATACAAATGAAATGCTCCTAATAATAGTGCAGAAGAATGTACACAAAACTAAGGCCCCTTTCACACATGCAGAATAATTAACTTTCAATTACAACACCAACAACACAAGCCTTTATTGGCATATAAAACAGGACAAAATTTTAAAACAAAACAAGGTTAAGAAATACAGTTAAAATTACTAATTTCCAGTATAAAATTTGCAACAGTTTCACAAAAGAGTACATCTGAGGTGTTCAGGAGATTGGGTATCTTATAACACTCATGCCACTGAGAACATTGCAAGAAAATGGAATTCATGTATTTCATGCGTATCTTATTGTATTTAGGGCATAAAAACAAAGAATGGTCAAGTGTTTCAACCGTAGTCATATCACATGAACTGTGGCGATCCCCCTCCCCCTCCTGCGGTTGAGGCTGACAAGCCGTCCCACCGTCCCTTTCTGAGGTGCTGGTCTCCTCGTTTCGAGCCCCGGTCTTTGGGGTTCTCAGAAATGTCAGTTGCCTGAACCACAGGGTGTCGTGAAGGGAGGAGGGCAAAGAGCCCCTCCCTTGCCTTCAGGCGCACGACTTACACCCACCCGGGGTCCTTCGCCCCTCCCCAAGGGATGTGGCTGCCCCCCACGCAGGGCGTCAAAGCCCGCACCCCTGAGAGGCGGGCAGCTGTCCCCAGGCGTCGCCGGCGTCCACCCTCTCTGCCCTCCTTCGCTACCTTTCTTCTCCTTCCTCCTCTTTCCACTCCTTCCTGGCTTCTTCCTTCCCTCCTTCTTCTCCTTCCTCCTCTTTCCACTCCTTCCTGGCTTCTCCCCTCTCTCCTTCTTCTCCTTCCTCCTCTTTCCACTCCTTCCCCATCCCTCCTTCTCCTCCGTCTGTCTCCCCTCCGTCCAGGTGTCCTCTTCCTTCCCTCCTGTCCCCAGTAACCGTGCTTTCCCCTCCGGGCTTCCGCAACACCCTCCCTTGCCCCGTCACGGACCGCCTCGCCCTCCCGACTGCCTCTGCCGGGGCTTCCCAGCCGGGGCGGGCCATCGCCGGGCTCAGCTGCCAGCTCACAGCGGGCCCCGCCCCTCGGCTGGACGAGTCCGGGGCGAGCCGTCGCGGCGACCCCCGGACATGAACAAACTCTTTTAGAACTTTGCAGCTGGATTTTACTGAGCGAAACAGCAAAATCCACTTTCAAAATTGTGAAAGTGTATTGAAACTGCATTATTTTGTGCGTATGGAAGGGGCCAAAGATAAACAGGCACACACAACAAAAAGAAGAAAAAGGGAATATGAACAATGCTTACAGAATGCAATTGATACGTGCAATGTAATTCATACATTGAATTCCAGCAATTTTCCAGTGAATGCATTCAGTGATCAAACTTATCACGTTCAAAGGCAGCAATCAGATGTGAATCAATCATTCATGTTGCGCAATCATGAATGCTTACCAAAATGGTTTTCATCAGGTATTCCCAATATAATGCATGCATAGGGAGTTGCGGATTCAAACTAGCCAGCAGCCATTATCAGTAGAATACTGAAAAGTAGGATTTATCAAAACGCAGCTGTGATAGACTGCAGAAGAAAAGTAAATTTAAAAGTGTAGGTCTGTCTGAAGCAAAGCATTGTTTATATTCAGAGTGAATCATAAAGGCCAGGGAAGCCATCTGATTAATTGAGGCTACCCTGAACTCTGATTGGTTGAAATGTATTGATGCCACCGGCAAGGAGGAAGATATCTCCCTATATAAACTATTGGAGAGGCTTTTGGTCTTTAGAGTTCCTGGTGTTAAGAGCTATCATGCGTTAGCTGAGTTTTAAAGCATACCATCTCTGAGGAGAATAGTTCAATCAGAGGGTATGACTGGTTCTAACATTATCAGCCTGAGAGCTGTATGAAAGCAAACATACACAGAGAGAACTGGTGGAGGGGTTTATTGAAAGGCCAAGGCTATATAAACCTGAGAAGAATATATTTCAGTGAAGGATATATTTATACCATTTGGTCTGGGG
This sequence comes from Sphaerodactylus townsendi, assembly GCF_021028975.2. Classification (NCBI taxonomy): domain Eukaryota; kingdom Metazoa; phylum Chordata; class Lepidosauria; order Squamata; family Sphaerodactylidae; genus Sphaerodactylus; species Sphaerodactylus townsendi. The sequence goes on along the minus strand of NC_059433.1, from coordinate 36,713,548 downwards.
TATGGTGTTTTGCTTTGAGTTTCCTTAGTAGATAGTTTATTTTATCTAAGGGTTTTCTAACAGAGATTGCTGAGTGTGAGGGTACTGAGCCTACGTATTAAGCCAGTGTTAGAATGCTGAGTGAAAGTGAACAAGCCATTAGCCAAAGCATAATGAAATAAAAAAGGGAACTGTACAATCCATGAAAAATCTAAGAAACTGAATAACATCTCAGCTGAACTGTAATTGAGAACTGAAACTGAAAAAGTATTCTTAAGTGCTGTGCCAACAACCAAATATTGATACTCTGCCAAGTTCTTTTGTAAATACATATTTACCTTGCCTTATCCATTCCTTTCCACAACTTATTCATCTTCGATTCCCATCTCCTCTTTTGTTAAATAAATCTTTTAATCTGTTTAAGCTTTACATTTCTGCCTCAGTATTCTTATTTTGGTGTGCCTTATAAAAGGGGTTTATCAAGGAAGTTTTAAAGATAACAGCTTCCTTCACCTTCTGGGAGTACAACAGAGTTGAGGGAAAGTTTCTTGTCACCAGACACTATCATTTTTAAAGCAGCTCAGGCTCTGAGGCAGTGGCGCAACTAGGCAAACTGGAGCCCTGGGCAAAACCTGAGTTTGATGCCCCCCAGGCATGTGCCCGGTGCAACACACACACACCCCCCGGCCCCCTTGTAACTATGTCCAGTGGTGTATCTAGGCAAACTGGAGTTTGGCACCCCCCCATGGGCAGCCACCCTCCCCCACTGTGACCAAACAATGATTTTTTACACCAAGTCATTTCAAAGTCACCATCACATTACAGAACATGCCCCAACTCACAAATCAGAACACAGCAACAGGCCATGGAACACAGCACAAATATTTTAAAAACATTTTCAAAATGCTTTCAAAATGTTTTATTACTGCTATGAAAACATTTTATGGTGCTGTATCCGGTCCCCCCAATTGGGGGAAACAGCATCACTTTCAATGTTATTTAAATTGGGAACCCCAGATTCTCCCTTTAAGGTGGATTTAAAAGGAGAATCTGGGCTCCCTAGTTTAAACGAGTGAAGCTGGAATCCACCCCCAACAGCATCATTTTCAATGGTGTTTAAACTAGGGAGCCCAGATTCTCCTTTTAAATCCACCTTAAAGGGAGAATCTGGGGTTCCCAGTTTAAACAACGTTGAAAGTGAGGCTCTTTGGGGGGTGGATTCTCCCCCACCCTTAAACAGCATCACTTTAAATGTTTAAACTAGGATCTCAGATTCTCCCTTTAAATCCATGCTGAAGGGGGGGATTTAAAAGGAAAATCTTGGGAAATTTGGGGGTGCCTGCTGTCAGGGGTGCAACTGTTAAACTGGCAGCAGCAAAATTTTGAAAAAAATTTGGTGGCTAGCATTGTCCAGAGTACACAAATAGTTTGAACAAGAATTGTATTTTGATGTTATTTTGAAGTATTGAGGTGAACAAATTTTTGGTCTAGGAAATACAGCGGGACCACCTGCTGAGCATCCACAAATAGATCAATGAACTATCAAACTGATTATTGAAAAAAACATGTTTTTGTTTACAACTGGCAAACAGGGTGTGAGCTAAACTAGCTTGTATTTGAGCATTCCTAGTCTAGGCACAATAAAAGATCTCTGCTGCTCTCTTCCTTCCCTCTGATGGTTTCAGCAGTGGCTGCTGGAAATTTATGGATTAAACTGGAGCCTATGAATGTACAGCGGAACTAATTATGTGGCTTCTACTTTTATAAGTCTCCCTGGGCATCATGCAGTGATATTAATTTCTATTTTATAAAAAGTTGCCTCAAGTCTAGAATAGCTGGTGTAATTTAAAAAAAAAATATAGAGGGTTGTATTTCGCTTGTTTTGCTTAAACCAATGATCCAAGCGTGTAACAGCAGTGAGAAGCAATTCCTCTAAGCACGGTCATGCTGTTTGACAGAGACTCGACAGTACAGTATACAAGGTTGTTGGCCAATTTGTCAGTACAGCATGTATGCACCACTTCCTTTAAAAAAGAATCTGATTACCAATTCCCACAAGAAGTTACACAGATATATATATTTTTTTTAAGTTTAGCAATGCATTTTGGCAAGTCAATGAAGATCAGGTCATGACTTCTATTTATCATGTAAAGGTCTTTGATGAAGGTCCCATTACATATTGATGCTCTTTATAACGAGGCACCACCTAGTTTCCTCAGAGAGAGAGAGCAGGGTGCCTCTCTCACACACAAGCATCTTCTAACTTCCTGTGTCATGAGAGAAATGTTTCCTTTCAAAATCTCTGACAGAACACCTCTGAGACTGCATTGCCACTTGGTTGTGTTCCAAGGAAAAGAAAAGTGTTATTTCAAATCTGGGATCTGAAAAGGAAATTTTTGTCAAGATTGCTAATTTTGGGATTGCAGAGTCAATTTTTGGATTAGGATTCAGATTCATGTGGTTTTCCAGGTTTTGGAGGATATCAGCAGCTGTTTTTAAAGATAATTGGGCCAAATTGGTAATAGCACCAAATTTGCCAGGACATAGTCCTCCCTCTTGGTACAGATGTACTCCACTGATTCCTACCAGGGGAAATGGTTCAGGTCCAGCCACTATGATATTTTTTTCAACAATGATATATATATTTTCAGCAGAGTGATCACTAAGCAGTGAGAAGGAATTTCTTGCCACTTCTATATTAACCTATCTTCAAAAGCTTAGTTTATCTTCAAAAATTAATGAAGGCATCAAAGAAAAATCCAAAAATAGACTAGAGCTTGGGAAAGCTCAGCTGCAAGTGAAAAATGATGAATCTGAAAACAAGGGGGGGGGAAACTTTCCCCCCACACCACTAGAAATAAAGTGCTAAATAATCATTAATCATTGCCTTAAAAACTATTATTGTATGAGCTTCCAGAACTGAGCTTTTTAAACTATCCCCCATTTCTTTTTTTATTTTCAGCAAACAAAAAACTGTATCTGTAAAACAAACAGTGCCACAGAGAGAAACACATCTTACCATGACGTACCTCTGAAGATGCCAGCCACAGATGCAGACAAAACATTAGAAGCAAAAACTACCAGTCCATGGCCACACAGCCTGGAAAACTCACAATAGCCAAACAGTATAAATCGCGTCCCAGGCTTCAGCCTGGGACGACATTGCAGGGGGGGAGGAAGGAATGGAAACCTCCCTCCCCGCCGGCCGGCTGAGCCTGTCACGTGGCCGGGTACCGGCACGTGACAGGGGCTTCAGAGCAGCCCATAAAAGGGCTGCGTCGGCGGGGTCCGGCCTCTTTTCGAGGCCGGCAGGTTGAAAGGAGACTGCTTGAAAGGAGACTGCTGCCTGGTAGCGTTTCTTCTTGGGAGGCCTCGTTGAGAGAGGGGATCGCACGATCCTTCCTACACAGCCTAGAAGGGAATCAGGCACTTGAGGGAAGCGGGGGGCGTGCAGGTGAAGTTCCCCACCCCCCCCACCCTGCCTACTTTAAGCGAGGCGTGCGATCGGAAACTTTGAACTGGGCCCGTCATTTCGTTAGCCGGGTGCCTTGTCGGGCGGGGGAGCGATCGGTGCGAGCGTTGGCACGTCCGCTCGTTCTGCGAGCGCTTCCTGGCCTCGTGAGGGTCTGTGAAGTCGCGGACGTCTCCCTGCCGCTCGGGGAGCTGGAAGAGCTGGCTATTGTGCCTCTCGCTGGGTGTGGCGGTTGATTCGGCCGTTCGCTCCGGTGTTGATTTTGGCTCCGGCCTTGAGCGGCCCCGATACGCCTTCAGAATACTTCATCGGGCTGGCAGGAGAAGCGGCTGGCCATTTTGGGCCGTTGTTTAGCGGCCATTTGTAGGCCTAACCGTTTTCCAAGCCGCGTAGAGCCGCGCTGAAGTCTCCCCTCCATAACCCTCTCCCCCTCCCTTCCCATGAGGAATATCCAGGCAGTTTGGTTGAAGTCAGAAGTGGGAGAGGATTTCCAGGCCATTTCGATTCGTGGGATGGAGTCCTGCCTATCTAAATGAACAAGCAGCAACAAAACAAAAAGCAAGATATTTTCAAGTGCTGGCCAGCTAACACTGATAGGTTTATATTATAGTTGTATTTTATAGCTCATAATAAGTTTTACTTTGCAGTTGGCGATATTCAGTGGACATTCTGTACCCATGGCCCGCGAAGCCAAAAGCTACCAAAAAGCGAAGGTCACGGAGATGGTGGCGGGCAGCGGCCGAAGTAGGGCTTTGGCATGCGCAGCAGCAACTTCAGGACCCACTCTAGTAGTAGCCGGAGGAGGCTGATGCAGGAACACCCCATGACAATCTGGGGATGCCCCTCGGCCCACTCCTGCTCAATCTGGGATTCTTGCCTCCCCTTCCAGCTTCGGCATGTGCCCACATCCGGGCTGTGGGCACTGCCAGCACAAATTCAGGTCGGGGGCAGAGCCCGGCCGGGGGTCGCCCGAACGTACAACCAGTGCCTGGTACCCCAGGTCCACCGCGACCTCGCTTCCACGCTGGCGGGGCCAAGCGATCCTGCAGGGTTATTGGCTCGGCTGCTCAAAGTCGGTTTACCTACAAATTCAGAGTGCTGTTTTCATGTCATGTCCCTACCCGCACTTATGCTCCATACGTGGGCGATGGGCATGAATGTGAATCCTGGGATGGTTTGGCCAGGGCAATTTAACCCCGCCCCTGGCTTTGGACAATGGTTAGGAAGTCTCGGGGGAAGCCAACAGGTGCATCCCGGTCTTTGGCCTCCTCAAGGACTCAATTCTCCCAGCCCCCCATTTAGGGGGCATCAGATTCAGCAGAGCTTGGGTTCCTATGTCCCCCCATTTGCAGGAACTCAATTGCAGCAGAGCTCGGGTTCCTCTGGGCCTACTTTGGCAGGGACTCAGGTCCAGCAGAGCATGGGTTCCTCTGTTCCCCCCTTTGCAGGGTCTAACATTCAGCAGGGCTTGAGTTCCTCCATTCCCACCTTTGTTGGGAATCAAGCCCAGCAGAGCTTGGGTTGCCAGCCACCTTCTGGAGGCCTAGCTCCTGCAGTAGTGGCGGGCCCCATAGTTCAGGGTCCAGAGTTGGCAGGCTCTTCAAGCCAATAAACGGGCAAACGCACCAGCGCCAGAGCAAGACGCCAGGGGGAAGAAGGCCTCTCAATGTCGTTCTTCATCGTTCCCCTAGTTCATCCTCATCCGGTGAGAGTGCGAACAGATGAGGAGTCCGCCCAGGCGGCGAGGGGATTACTGGGAGCTGGGGGAAAAGGTGCCAGCTCTCCCTCAGTGGGATCATTCAAAGGGAGAAAAGGGGACCCTTTGCTGTAGTAGCCGGACGAAGTGCAGGGAATCGGTAGAGCTGGCAGCTTTTGCTCCAGCATGGGATCCTGGAAGATCCTCCGGGCTCCCATTTACCGAGAAACTGAGGGGAAAGAGCCCTGGGCGGCTACTACGATGGACCTCTTCATCGGTTTTCGCGGCCGGAAGAGGATCCTGGAGGAGTCCGGTTCCCGTTCGGCCAGAAAGAAGAGGGAACGCCCGGAAAGAGCCGGCGTTCTTTTGACAACTGGTCAAAAGGGTTTAGCGGAGTATATGGCACCCTATTGCAGCCGCCTCACCCTCTAAGGGCCTGGGCAACGCCTGTGTGCTGCTCACTGGGCCAATGTTTTGAAAGCCCGATCCCTCTCTCGAGGGGGACAGCAGCAGCATTGAAATATGATGAAGCATTTCGAAAGAGTTGCTATCACATCGCCCAGGCCGCAGGTGGGACATAATCCCACGATCAACGTGGATGACAAATGTGGTCAAGGTCACCCCTGCTGAGTGGGGAAGAGGTCAAAGAAGAAGAGTGGGTTAAGCTAGCGAGACCGCCCATGCGGCAACGCTTGTTGGGCCTTTTAATCGCAGGAGCTCTTGTAGGAAAGATAAGTGCAGGTTTGAGCACTCTTGCTCTAGATAGCCGGGGCCCACACCAGGATACAGATGCCCACCTCAGCACTGGTGCGACCTCCCCTTTCAACGTGAAGCCGGAACCCTGGCTCGACAGCTTAAGAAGCGACGGTGAGTGTGCCAGGGAGTGATCCCTTCCCCGTCCAGAAGGCAATTGAAGTCCCGGAGGTCCTGCACAGTCTAGCCCCCCCTCCCGGGTGCGTGTGCATCTTTTATCCCAGTGTGCTGGACAGGTACCCGCGTCCGGAAGCGGCGTTATACTTGAAGGAGGGATTCCAATGGGGTTTCCACATTCCTTTTTTTGGGGAACAGGGAGGCAAACATCAGCTCCCCAACTTAAAATCAGCCAGGGAATTGCTCTGCGGTAGTGGGCCGCCTAAAATTTCAAGAAGAATGCCTGGCTGGTGGTAGGATTGCAGGAACCCTTTGCTGAGCCATGCCATTACCCAACCTCAGGGTTTCCCCATTGGGGTGGTCCCCAAAAAGACCCGGGGGGTATAGAATGATACAACACTTGTCCTACCCCACAGGGGGGTCGGTGAAACGACTTCATCGACCGGGCATTTGCTCAGTTCGGATGCCACTTTGGATGAGGCAGTGAGTATCATTCGGGAGGTGGGAACAACCTGCGCTGTTAGCCAAATGTGACATACAGTCGGCTTTTCGGCTGCTGCCCATACACCCCAGGGACTTCGAACTCTTAGGTTTTCAATTTCAGGGACAGTGGTATGTTGATAAATGCATGCCCATGGGATGCCTCTATAGCTTGCGAAAAACGCCTTTTGAAAAAAAAAAAAATGCTTAGCACCTTTTGGAATGGAGCAATCAAAGATCGCATGCCATCAGCATAAAGAGATTACTCATTATCTTGATGACTTTTTTATTTGTAGGTGCAATGCCAGGCACTGATGACTGTGCAGCGATAAGTTGTCAGCTTTTCAGGACTTAAGCGGCAGAGTTGGGAGTTCCTTTACGAAGCGGCCATAAAGACCGAAAGGGCCTGTGTCTTGCTTAACCTACTTAGGGAATTCAGTTGGACACAATAGGAGGGAACTTTATCTTCCCTGCCCCTTGATAAGCTGGACGGCAGCTTGCGCACGGTGATTAGTAGAAATCTCTGCTACAAAAGGGAAGTGTGCAGGGCGCTGCAAGTCCATAATGGCGAAGGTGTCTTGCAGTCACTGGCCCCAGCCTATGCCACGTTAGCGTATGAAGGGGCCCTGAGCACCTTTTTTGCATTTGCAGCTTCTATCGGCGAACCTGTGCGACAAGGGTTTGCTAAGGATTTGGTTCTCCGGTATCTGGTGGAATTGAGGGACCATCGAATGGCTGCCAGGACTATTAAGGTCCATTTGGCGGCCATTTCATTTTTCAGCCAGGCTCTGGGGATCACCGACCACTCACGGTCCTTGAGGCTAGGAGAGCGGTGGCCAGGTGGCAGCAGCGCTACCAAACCACAAGACAGTAGGCGGACCCCATCACCAGTGGAGCTCTTAGGGACTCTAATTAATGTTACCAGAAACGGTATGTGACTCTGTATGCAAAGGGCTGCACTATTTCAAGCCTTATTTACTTTGGCCTTTTATGGGGCCTTTCGGTGTAGCGAATTAGTTGCTCCGTCCACCACATCATCGGCCCCTAAGGCTTTACAAAGAGTGGATGTTTCCATGGCCGATGGGAGCCTACTTATATGGTTGGCGGGGTCCAAGACTGACCAGCGGCATCGAGGAACCAGAGTGACTTTGGCCCCTTCCCCACCAGGGTCTCCCTGTCCGGTGGCACACATGGCTGCATTTTTGGCCGTTTGTCCCGAAGGGCAGGGTCCACTGTTCATCCATAGGGATGGATTGGCAGTGTCCAGATACCAATTTACAGTGGTTCTGCGGCATTGCCTACAATTTGTGGGCCTCCCCGCTGAACAGTTTGGTTCTCACTCCTTTCGAATCGGAGCGGCAACCACGGCCTCTCAGGAAGGACACTCGGCAACTGAGATTCAGGCTTTAGGCCGCTGGAGGTCTCTAGCCTATCGTGTTTATGTCCGGCCTCACCTGTCGCTGTAACTTTGTTCTCTTTATAGTTCCGGTGGCCCGTCGGTACCAAGTTTGGCTGGTTGGTCACAGTATTGTCCACTGGGCGGGCCGCTATGCGAAGAAATCTGGCTGGGGAGAACATCTGGGCCTGGACACCTCGGTGGATATTCGCTGGCTGGCGAGACGAGGCATGATGTGGCCTGCTCTGCTTCTCCAGTTGCGGAACTCCGTCCTGCAATTTGGCTTCCCTGATGCAGTTTTGATTCAACTTGGGGAAAATGACATTCCTGACTCTAAAGGGGTGGCGTTGCAGAACTCCATGAGGGACGACTTAATGCTGCTCCACAGTAAGATGCCGAAGACTAAACTGTTTTGGTCGTGTTTACTAGAGCGCAGGACTTGGAAGGCAACGCTGTGGCTTCCAACCAGGGTTAACAAAACCAGGTCTAAACTGTGTCGGTCCAGCGGCCCGGCTGGTGCGAGCATGGGGGGGATATGTTATTCCCCATGTTGATCTATCTCATGCTCTACCAGCATTGTTTTTGCCCGATGGAGTCCCACTTATCGGAGTTGGGGCCAGGGACATCTCGGTTGTCAGGCTGATGTCCGCCATGCTCTGCTGCGAAGTGGGCTTCAGCGCCTGCCCACCTGAGCTGGCTAAAATCCGGTTTTGCTTTGATGCAGTGCTTTGCGGCACGCACTGAGCGGTGTGACTCTGGGCTGCTGTGAAGCTGGGGCAGGAGCTGTTGGTTCAACTTAGCTTCGGTGGCCGGAGGGCATAAAGCAGCACATCCTATTTAAGAACGGGAAGGCAGTAACTGGTGCTATGCGTCGGACCTTCCCACCTCGGGGCCTCCATATATAGCAGGTCCGTGGGTATGGCGATATAGAGCTCGGGTGGTGGCTTAACGCCTTAGCAGGGCCGTGCTGAGAAGCTTGCGCTGTCCGGCAGGGAGGGTGGCCGCCAAATTTGGATTTTAAGCGCCCATGTGGTATCTAGTAACTTCCTGTTCCAGTCCCCTCAGGGGATATGCCGGACAGGGGTTCTGTCCGAAGGGCCTAAAGGGGTCAGCTTAATGTCATGCAACCTATAATAGGTTCAGCGATTTGCTGCCTGGGGGGGCCAGGATAATATTGCTCTGTTATGCTTGCCCAGCTTCAAGGTTTTGGTTATGTTAAAATAAATTTTGGGCTGGCGGCCGATTTGGCTTCCAACAAGTATGTGTTAGTGGTCTTGATTGGAATGAGTCTCCACACATCCCCATGCAAACGGCGTCCCAGGCTTCAGCCTGGGGACGACATTGTGGTGGGGAGGGAAGGAATGGAACACCCTCCTCCTCGGCCGGCGAAAGTTGAAGCCTGTCAGTGGCGGGTGCCGGTACCGCATCGCAGTGAAAGGGCGCAGAGCAGCCCATAAAAAAGGGCTGCCGTCGGCGGGGAATCCCGCCCTCTTTTGAGGCCGCAGGTTGAAACCCTCCCTCCGGCTCCCCAGTTTTTTAAGGATTTGGGGTTTTTTATGGCTTTGTTATTTGTCGCGGATTCACTGGGCGGCAGGGTATAAGAAGCACATCCTATTTGGGAAGGTGGTAGTTTCATGTCGTACGGACCTTCCACTGGGGGGCCTCCATATGAGGTCCGTGGTGGCGATAGCAGCTCTGGTAAGCAAAGCCTCTGGGGCCGTACTGAGAGCTGCGCTGCCACCCGTCTGGCGAGGAGTGGGTGTCTAAATTGGATTTCGCGTCCCATGTGGCATCTAGTAACTTCCTGTTCCAGTCCCTCAAGGCGATATGCGGACAGGGGTTCTGTCCGAAGGGGCCTAAGAGGGTCAGTTTGGGCTGCCCCCCATAAACCAGGTTCAGCGGTTTACTGTCTGGGGGAGCCAGGATGTGCTCTGTTGGCGTCTTTCCCACGCCGCTAAGGTTTTGGTTATGTTAAATAAATTTTGGGTTGTACGATTTATTTCCAACAAGTATGTGTTAGTGTCTTGATTGGAATGAGTCTCCACACATCCCCATGCAATCATATTTATCTTGGCTTAATACGGAAAAAATATCATTGTATTAAAGCATGACTAAGAGGTTCTTGGCATGAAGCCATATTGAGATGTACCTCTCCATACACACAGGACAACTCATTAGCATGTTATGCCAAGCTTTTCTTTTCATTCTCCATCAAACCCAATTGCCCATTTTGAATGACCAAGCTTCTCTTACAGTTGGCTGAATAATAAATACTCATTTAGTCCAAACTAGAATACACCTGTGGATGATACTGTGGAAGAAGTAGGTAAGAAGGACATTTTTAAACTCCCCTAGAGATTGCTGTCTTAATACTAATTGATGAGCTAGTAAGATGCAAAATTCCATATAAAATAATTTATCATCTTATCTGATTCCCCAAAGCTTTACTTGGTATAGCATGATTACCACAGTGAGGAATACTGCAAAATTGAATAGAAGGGCTTCCCACAGTGGAAGAAGAGAGAACATTCCTACAGAAAACTGATTTCTTGCACTGATGCTCTGTGTTGATTAAAAAACAACAACACATGGAACAAAATGATGCAAGAAAGTCTAATACCTGCAGTTCTAAACTGAGAATGGAATCCTATCTGCAAAGCAGGAAGCAATTAAATGGATTAAAATGCAGGCAACTGCTATGCAGATGCCCTCACTAATTGATTATGCAACTTCAGTGTTACATGTGTATGCTAAAATGGGTGGATTCCACTTTGCAAATGCAAACTACACTTGTAAACTGCATTTTTAACACTTTTAACCAATGCAAATTGTTCTTTCTCCCACCCTGGACATACCACAGGTATATATACTCCACTTGCTTTACTACCATCACATCCTCTGAAGATGCCAGTTGCAGATGCAGGCGAAACGTCAGAAGAAAATGCTACTGGAATATGGTCATACAACCCAGAAAACCCACAACACCCTAGTGATTCTGACTATGAAAGCCTTCAACAACACAAAGAAATCTTTGTAAATTCATGCATAACATTAATAAATTGTCCCAATGTTAATGGTTATGTCTTGGCAATTTTATTCTTTATTTGTTTAGGCTTCCTCTCCAGCCACCTGCTCAAGGCAATTTGCAAATAAAAAAAGAAGCACAAGAAATTCATAAAACCCCTCAGAACCTTAAATGATCTGAGACCCTTGTATCTATGGAACTGCCTCTCTCAGTATGTTTCCTAAGGAGTACTATGCTCAGCTGATAACAACTTAGTGGGCATTCTCAACTCAAAATCTATCTAGTTGACCTCCACAAGGCCTAGGGTGTCTTTGACCCTGGCCCCAGCCAAGTGGAACATTCTGTCAAATGAGACCCGGCCTCTGTGGGACTTAATGCAATTCTGTAGGGCCTGTGAGACGCAGCTGTCCCACCTGGCAGCAACAGTCTTACCATAAAGTGACCCTCCTCTTCTCATCTCCTTCTTTCCCTACTTGGCTGCTGTGACTTTAGTATGTTATAGGCTGTTGGGATTTTAGTATGTTATAACCTTGGAGATTTTACCGCCACCTAGTCTAGTGGATGCAAGATAGACGAGATTATTGGATACTGTGCAGCTGTGCTGGCCTGACAGCTTTCAAGAGGAGATGGAGTTGCAGCTTGGAGCAGCTGTGAAATTGGAGGAGAGAGCCCAGAGCTTACTCTGATGAGAGGGCCGGTTCGGAGTCCAAAGGAAGAGGCTGAGGATCATTACACAGTCAAGGTCAGTCTGTCCAGTTTGCTTTTCCACACCTGCCTTATATGGCACTCATATGTCCCAGTGTCATTGGCCAGCCTCCCTATAATACCAACACATTGTCACTCTGCATTGCCCTCTCCTGACTTTGCCCATGCTTGGACAGTTATTAATGAACAAGGAGTATTTCCGGGTGGGTTGAAGGAGGCAGTGGTCCGCCCACTCTTAAAAAGACCATCCTTAGATCCTGGAGATCTGGCCAATTACCGTCCCATTTCGAACTTGTCGTTCCTCGGGAAGGTAATTGAGAGTGGTGTTGGAGCAGCTTCAGGGCTTTCTGGAGGACACATCGGCACTCGATCCCTTCCAGTCCGGCTTCCGTGCTGGGCATGGGACGGAGACCGTTCTCATCGCCATCACAGATATGCTCCGCGATGCAGCTAGACCGAGCGGATCGGGCGCTGCTGGTATTGCTCGATCTTACAGCAGGCTTTGATGTGGTCATCACCTGATCCACCGCCTGGCTGCTCTCTGGAGTGCTGCAGGCACAGTCCTTCAATGGATTTTCACCTCTCGCTTCTCCAGGGTCGGGCCAGTAGGTAAGGCAGGCGGGATGAGGCCTCCCACAGAGCCCCACCTCTAATTGTGGGGTTCCCTCAGGGGCCTTGCTTTCCCCGCTCTTATTGCTAACATCTACATGCAGCCCCCCTGCGCTCAGCAGTGTTGAGTGGAGTTTGGGCTGGTCTGTCACCAATATGCGGATGACACCCAGCTCATTCTGTTGATGGAGTGGGGGAGCGACTACTCTTTTGCGCCCTGCAGCTCTACAGCACTGTCTGCAGGTCCGGTTGCTGGTTGGTTGAGACAGAGTAGGTTGGGAAGCTTAACCCAACGAAGACGGAGGTCCTTTGGCTGGGCCGAGGGAGAGACCGAGGGAATTTCAGCCGCGCCGAATCTGGAGTGGGGTCATAGTCTCCAACATCTCTCTGGCTCGCAGGCCCAATGGGGGGGTCCTGGACTCTTTCATTATCTATGGAGAACCAGGTGGGCCTATGTTACCCAGAGTTATGCGTTCTTCCACCTTCGCCAGGCACGGGCGGCTGGCTCCCTATCTCTCCCAGTCCCACCCGCCCACTCGTGATGCCATGCGCACGGTCACCCTCGAGGAAGCCGATTGATGATTGTAACTTCGCCTACGCTGGCCTTCCCTTTACTGATCCGAAGCTGAAGTTGGTCCAGAATGCACGCGACGCAACGGCTCGCCAACAGGTGGTGGTTATTCAGATCATATCGCACCCCTGTGCTGTGCCGGGCCTGCACTGGCTTCCGTGGAGTTCCTCGATCGGCTTTCAAAGGTGCTGGTTTTAACCTTTAAGGCCTTACGCCGCATGGGGTCTACATACCTCGCTGGACCGCATCACCCTTTGGCATGTCTCATATTATGGCTCGCCGCTTCGGCGCAACGGCAGATCTACTGGCAGACCCCTGGTCCCTGCACCATGATAATCTGACTGGTTCTTCAACCCGCCAGAGCGCTTTAATCGAAGCTCTGGTCCCCCCGCCTGGTGGAATGCCTTACCTCTCCAGCTGTGCGGGAATTCCCATGCCGGACCTTAATGAGTTCCGTGCAGGGCCTGTAAGACGGAGCTTTTCCACCGGAGTTTCGGGGAGGCCGGCCGTGGGATCTACTGCCCCCTATCTAATAACTGGAATTACAGAAATCAAAACTGAGACTGCCGCTCCATCTCTATACAAAGCTGGGCCTGTCTTAACTTATAAATTCCATCCCAGGTCCCAGCCTAATTCCCTCCTGGCCTTTTTCTTCTTTTTTAACATGGCCTTCATGGGCTGTCTTAATTAATTTCATGAACTGGGTTGCTTAACCTATAGTTCTGCTAGTAAACTGCTGTTTAGTTCTTAGGTTTTAAATGATTTTAGTATTTTATGTTGTTGATTGCTGTCTATGTGTCATTATAGGTTGGAAGCGTCAGCCTTTGATGCCTTCCTTCGATAAGGGCGTGACCTATAAGCTTCAATAATAAAATAAAATAAAATAAATAAATAATGAGTATGTATACCAAGCAGAACTGGGTGGTTCTCATAGATGGGAAGCTGTTTGCCATCTTGACTTTTAACAATAGGTACATCTAGTGATTTTATGTATTAGAAACATTTATTATTTTTAAATATATTTCTATGCTGCCCTGGGTCAAACTTTGGTCGGGGAGGGTGAGAGATAAATTTAAATAAAATAAAATAAATGGATAAATGGGGCTTTTTTTCCTATGTAGTCATGATCCTGGAAAGACTCAGCATGTTCTCTGCAACATCCTTGGGCCTCCAGCACTGCACTCTGCTGTTTAGCTTGTAACTCCTAGTGGCTGCATACCCAGTACTGCCTAAGTGATCTTCTGTATGCACTCTGTTCCCAGCTTGTCTGTGGGTGAGGTTCCCTTTGCTGAGGGATGTCCCCCACCTGTCAGGACTCTGGGTACTCTCAGATTTCAACCAGTTGGGACTCTTGTGGGGCAGGGTTATCCAGCCAATATTCTACCTCTGAGGATTCCACACTGGCTGAAACCAGGCTCATGACAGCCTCATTTTATTGTACTTATTTTTATGATGGAAGTCATCCTGAACCCACAAGAGAAAGGATGGCCTACCAATGCAATACAATGCATAAGAAACAACAAATAACAAATGTAAATCTAAGTCATATTTAAACCAGCCAGAAAATGAACCAGGAGCCCTCTAGGAGCATAAAACAGCACAAAAACAAGAGCTTTAGCTGGAGCTGGACAATAGCACTGAGATGAAAGAGGCTTCTTTGTAAGCTAGGCAGGAAAATGACATGAGAACTGCTGAAATGGAACATTCATAATAATCAGGAATCTCTCACACAGCAATGTGTAGACAAATACAAACAGTGTTTTTGAGCATTTAGGATTTTTTTTAAATATATGCTTTCATACTCTAATAATTATGTTTTTTTCTAATACAGTCATATGAGTGTCACAAATAATACTCCAACAGACACAAAAAATCAACAATATTACACATAGAAAGACTGAAAAAACAAAAGACAGACAGATATTTTTACTGAAGAACATTAGAACTTTTTATCTCACATGTCAGCTCCTTAAAAATGGACAATAACCACAGGCAGATGTTAAATGCTTAGAAACATTGGGAGGAGGGGGAGGGGTCAATCTATCAGGCATAATGAACTACTTCCCAGGACTTAAAAGTAGTTAGAGATTGTTAAATCATTTATAAGCACTTGATTGCTGCTTAATGACAGAGACCAAGAGCCTGCATAAATGTACAGAAGAAGCTGTAGTAATTTTGTAAAATGAAAAAGATAATTTGTTACAATCAATCCCTTGGTTAACAGAGAATAATACGATAAAACACCATTTTCTGTTTAACTATGTAGTGAATACAGAGTCAGAAGATTGGTTTTTGTTACATTTATTCAAGGCTTTGTTTATATCCACTGGCTGATAGGTAAGGCACACGGAGAGAGGTTTTCCTCTCTTTGATAGATAAGCAGCATCAGATAATGCCTGCATAAACTGCAAGGGGCAATAGGAAATTTTGCTTTTACTAGATGCCAGACAGATAGGAAAGATAGGAAGGGGATAAAGACAGAAGCTATTACTTGTCCCACACTTTCATTAGATAGGCAGTAGCAGCCAGCCCACTTGTCCTTTAGGGAAAAGACTGAAATACTTCACTTATATGAGCTAGTGGACAAGCAGACTGCAGAGCCTCAGGATGGGGACACAGGCAGATCTGCAGACTTCTGTGCCATAGCAGTAGGCAGCTGACGTGCCAGGTGACAAGCAGAGGGAGGGGTTTTTTCTCTGTCTTCAACAATGAGGAAAAAGATGAAAGAGCGGAGATGAAAACATGTCAGAGATGAGAAAAGGGAACAGTTGGTACTGGATCTGCAATCTCTTGACATCTGAAAACTTGTCTCAAGCATGAAGCCGCCACACGTTACACCCATTGCCAATTAGTGGTAAAGGAAAAAGATACAAGCAATCTCTCCCCTTCACATGTAAGTGAAGCACAAAACAAGGATGTCAGGAAAGCTCAATACTACTCCTTTCATATTATATTCTGGTTCTTTACGCATGGTTTGTCCCATCTAAACTCTGATATGGAAAATCAGTCATATTGGGGGAAAGAAAGAGAAGAGGCGCAATGAAGGCAGGAAAGGGACAAGACTGGGGTTAGGGCTTATTTATTTGTTTACATGCTGTACATGCTGTCTTTCCTAAGATGTGTTCAAGGTGACATAAAGTAAAACCCAAGCAATAACTTCCAGGGGAGCCCTGGAGATCTCCTGGAATTACTAATGAACTCCAGATATAGATATATGTCCCCCTGGAGAAAATGGCTGCTTTTAAAGGTAGACACTATGGCATTATATCCACTTGAGGTCCCCCCACCCCCCCGCCCCAATCCTTCTCTTTTCCCCAAAAAATTATCCACAAAATTTGATGGAATTTCCCAATCTGGAACTGGAAACCATAGGACTGGTCCCAAATAAGTTCTACCATGAAGGCCAATAGAGTCCTGAAAAGAGTCATATCCCTTACTGCTGCCTTTTTCTGTCAAACTATCCTGGAATGCTTTGGTCGCCTAACAACAGCTACTAAGGGAATCTGCTGCTTAAAGCTATAGACACTTCTTTTATCATTTTCAGGTTTTAAAACCCCTTAATATATATATTTGATATATATATATAATATAGATTTCACATTGTTTAGATTTCACATTGTTTAGCAACTCTTTGCAGGTTTGCAGAATGATCTGTTTTGCCTGTTCGCAGCTTCAGTCATTGGATTTAAGTATTCTCAGATTTGGCCAGCTTTACTATTAGTATATTGATAACAATTAAGTAAATAAAGAAACAGTTGTAAAAATTGGACAGAATTAAAACAAAACTGACATACAAAAGAAGCCAGTTGGAAAACAACAAAGCTTTTATCATGATTGCCTTACTTGGTTCCTATTTCTGTCTCAGTACCTGATCTCAACCCTGTGAGTTGAGGGATCCACTCCCTCCAAATGCAGTATTACTACTGCTTAAGAAGTGAACATGCTTCATCTCTGTGCAGGACCTTATATACTCTCTGCCTGCATTCCCTCCATTATAACTAGACTCAATTTTAAGCTATGGACTTAAACGTACGCCCACAAGGAAATTGGCAGTCAGGCCTGAGTCATAGGGTTGCCAAGTCTACTGCTATGGTATTAGACCAGGGGTAGGGAACCTGCGGCTCTCCAGATGTTCAGGAACTACAATTCCCATCAGCCTCTGTCAGCATGGCCAATTGGCCATGCTGGTAGGGGCTGATGGGAATTGTAGTTCCTGAACATCTGGAGAGCCACAGGTTCCCTACCCCTGTATTAGACCATCTATCAGCAAGCTGTTTTGTCTGCCACAGTCCCCAAGCAGTGGAAGAAGTTGGTTTTTTAAAGCCAGTATTGTACATAGCATGATGTCATTGCTGGGGATAATCCAGAGGTGACATCACATCAGTGGCGTTCCTAGGCAAACTGGCGCCCTGGGCAAAACCTGAGTTTGATGCCCCCCACGGGCGGAGCAGCCTGGCCGTGGCACTCACCCTTCCCGGGCAGCTGAGTTTGCATCACAAACCTTGCATCATTGCCTTGGCAACTGCAGCAGCGACCAACCCGGAACAGGATGTTTCCCTGCGAGGGAGAGCGCGGTGTTGTTTTCATTTTCCCCCACGGGATGCGCCCGCCCTGCTATTGCTCAGTGGCTCTGACACGTGGCTGTTTGCCTTAACTGGGTCATTCAGCAGCACCCGTGGAAACAACACTTACACCCCCCCCCCCGATCCCTTGATCACTGGGCGACCACCAGCAATGTCACCAAATATCTCCCAAGCAAGAGCAATTCCGAAGTGGCTTCGACCAAATGCATGAATTGTGGGAGCTCCCTTGGAACATCTGAGCGCTCTTGCTCTTGCTTGGGGGATGCAAACTGAGTAAGCATTTCAAGGGGCAGGCAAGCGCTACCCACCTCCCCAGGCCAGCAGTTTTCCAGGCTTCAACGTCCGAGCGCTACGACTGGGACCAGCAAGAACCCCGGGGCACATCTGGGTAGTTAGCGTCAGACGCTACGTACGGAAGAGGGATGACCAATCCACCATCAGCTCTGGCTTAACCCTTTCCCCTCCCCAACAGCATTTACAAAATATAATTTAAGAGTTCTGCGGCCCTCCCCACAACTGGTGACCTGAGGCCTCAAGTTGCACGGTCCTGCAGCTTTTGGAAGGACTGAGGCTTGGGTGGGAAGAAGCGAGGGGGCCCCAGAGAGCAGCCTGGCTGTGGCACTCACCCTTCCTGGTCGGCGCACACAGCACAGCTGAGCTCAGCCTTCACTCTTACCCGAATCGCTTGGGCGACGATGGGCAGGCTGCTCCCCTCTCCCTCACAGCCAGCCAAGGCAGGGGCAGGGCAGGAAAGATAGCGGCGGGGTCAGCCTGTCAGGGCCCTGCTCACAGCTCAGCGCTCGCTGAACTTTGGATGTGCCGCACTGCCATGGAGGCGGAGCTCTCCCCCTCATCTGACCTATAAGCAAGCTGCTACGTGTGCACATGGGTGGGGCCACTGCGTGACCCAGGAACTGCGTAGGCTCGAAGCGCAGCTGAGCTTAGCCTCAGCCTACCAGAATCGTTCGGACGATGGGCAGGCTGCCCTCTCCGTCGCATGACTCGTTGGCCAAGGCAGGGGTCAGGCAGGGAAGATAGCGGCGAGGTGAGGGCCGCGCTCACAGCACGCTGAACTTTGGAGGTGCCGCAGAGACGGAGCTCTCCCCCCTCTTCTGAGTCTGACCTGCGCGGCTGCTTCGGTGGCTTGTGTGGGCCAGGCCGGCCACCGGCGGGAGTGAGCGGGGTTTTGGCTCAGGAATTGTGGTGCCCCCACATGACCTACAATTCCTCTGCCCAAGGCAGCTGCCCACTTTGCCCAATGGGCGGTCCGCCTCTGCATCACATATCTTCCACTTTTTTCTAGAATTGACATCATGGCATATGTGATGCTGCTGCCCATGACACTGCCCAGAAAGTTTCCACCTATACATGGTGGCAAGGCTGTTTCAAGGCTTATAAGTTGATCCACTTCCTAACCTCAGGTCTTGAATCATGACAAGCTCCATATTCAGAAAAAATACTGAATTGTTTTCACAACCCACATCTCTAACTTCTCCATTCTAGTTTCTCAAATGAAAGAAAATGGAAGGGATTTTTTAAAAAACAGTCTAATTCTTAAACCTTCCATATGCATAGGTTTGCTACCCCCTGCCAGAAATGGGGAATCCTTCTGTGGTTTCCCACTGCAGCTCAGACTGACAGTGGGGATAATAACACAAGAAAATGGTCACAGGTCTGACTGCATGATGGCACAACCCAGAAGTGATAGCAGTTTATACGCTGCTGGAAATCTCTAGTTTTACCCAGAAGTGACCTCATGCTGTTAGCGAGGTTGCCCCCCAAGTCCCCACCACTGGGGCCTCCCATTGAGTGGCACGCTATGTCTGGCAACCTTATATACACAGTATAAGGGGGGAATGCTAGTATGTGGACTGTATCCCATATGATGGGTACAGATTGCAACTGAGATTCCTTTCCCAGGGCAAATTCCATGTAGCAAGAGAGGACGTGTGGAATGAAGAGCAGAAGCTTAAGTAAGGAAAATGTCAGGATGTAAGGTAAGTGGCAGTGTAAATGAGCCTAGGACAAAGATGCATGTAGACTAAGTTATAAAGTAATCTTTTAACTATGTATGGAATGAAGTATGTCAGCTTGAAAATAATATAAAAGAGCTGCCTTGTGATACAAGCCTCTAAGGTTAGGGTGTCAAACTCAGACCTTCCAGATGTTCATGAACTACAATTCCCATCAGCCCATGCCAGTATGGTCAATGCTCATGTTGGGAGGGACTTATGGAAATTGTAGTCCATGAACATCCGGAGGGCCTGAGTTTGACATCTGTGCCACGGCACAAACCCCTTTTCCTCCAAGCTGGCTAAATAAACTGCTCCTCTGGAACCACACAAACTCTTTGGTTATTTTGGGGTTAATTTCCCCAACACATAGATGATCATTTCTATCTCCATACTAACTTATAAATTGTAACTTATAGTGATAACTTACACATGGTAAAATTATTTAACAACTGGGCCAAATACACTCATTATAACAAAACATTTTCTTTAAAAATCATAAATTAATTACCTAACTCTGTGCTAGCATAGAAAATAAAACCCCGATTTCCTGGTTGCGTTTAAAATTGAGTGTAAAGTACAGAAGAAGAGATCTGACCTGCATACTTGCAGACTTTCAATTGCCTCTATCAATTATCTTAAAACTAATTAGCAACTTTCCATTAGCATATATATCCTACATAAATAGAATTTTAGAAATTATGGTTCTTAATGAATGTCATTATCATTATTAATGCCTGCTTGCATTGCTGTGGCAAAACCAGATCTCATTCTTAGTATTAAATGCAAGGTACAAATAGTATTTTTGAGTGCTCCTTTTGCTAGCAAACTTGTCAAGGATGCAACCCCAATCCTAGACAATGAGCCTGCTGGCCAACCAAAATCCAATACCTCTAGCCTGAATATGATAATAGCATAGATTCCTGAAACCTGATTATACTTTTCAAGGATTAGACACAGCTGGTTTATCCTCCAAAGCTGATGAACGTGCTATGTCAGTGGTTCTCAACCTTCCTAATACCACGACCCTTTAATACAGTTCCTCATGTTGTGGTGACCCCCAACCCTAACATTTATCCATTTTACAGATGGAGAACATTGATGCAGAGAGTCTTAGGCAACTCCTGTGAAAGGGTCATACGACCCCCAAAGGGGTCCCGACCGCCAGATTGAGAACCACTGTGCTATGTGCTTCAGAAAATATCTGAACCTCTAACAATAGGGACCACCCCCAGCCTCCATGCAACACATACTACATCACACAAATCCCTCTAGGACAGGTTGATTACTTTACGTTTACGTGACCATCAAAGATGATAGAACTTTGGAGGCAAAATTTTAAAAATATTATTTTATAAACGTTTAAATGACATAAATTCAAATAAAATACAACACAAATAACAAAAAAGAGCTTTGGATATAATATTAAATCTTATGTTCATTAGACCAAGCAAGAAAAATAAAGCATTTCAGGGACTATATATTAAACAATTATGAAAAAGAAAATTGTATTGTGTAATATGAGGGGCGGGGGTTGTAATCAACTCTAACATTAAAAAATGATAGGTCCTATAAATACTTTACATTTCCTTTGTAATATGGATTTTATATGATTTTATACAATATGTATTGGCAAATATCAGCAACCCTATGTGTGTAGCAGAGTGTCCCAAATCAAAAACAGGCCAAGTAAAACCTGTTTGCCAAATTAAATCACTGAATGAGTTATTCCAGTCAGCTGAGACTGGAAGCCTCAAGGACATGTTTCTTGATTACCACACCCAGCAAAGGTTGTTACAATACTAAGGGACTATGGCACACCTTTCCACGAGCTTTCCTATCTGATCACCTTTTAGCAACCATTAACGTTTACTAAGTGCTTCCTCCTTGTCAAACTCACGCCTCAGCCATATTTACATGACACACCTAAGACAGGGACTCCTAAAAGGCCACACAAGGCTATCTTTGATCCGATCACAAAACCATTGGCTCTATTGTCCCAACACTTAGAAATCAATAGATAAGCTATTAATCAGTTCAACCCAGCAATCCCAGCATGGAAACCCAGAAAATCAAGGAATAGAAACTTACTTGTGCCCGCCCCAAACTATACTATGGGGTATAAGACTACAGTTCACTCCAAGCTCACGGGCTCTCTCTTGCTAGAGCTCTGGCTCTCCAGCTAGCTCTGGCTAGCTCTAGCTAGCACTTGCTTGGATTCACATGCTGGCATATGAATCCTTGCCTGCTCCAAGAACTTCTCAGCTGAACTTAGGTAACATATAACCCCCCACTTCTCCCTTCCCAAGCTTTTGTCCAAACCTATCTTTCCACCCTCTTTATATATCTAGGAACTGTGTGTAAGCTTCTCTATGCCTCACTGTATGAAAATTTTTGCCAAAAATTACAATCTGGTCTCATTGCCTTCTCTGTGGAACGTTTCAAGCCATTTTTTCCAGTATAGCTGTTGAAAAGATCCCACCTAACCTGCCTCTCGCACTGCCAAGCTGAGTTATCCCCCATTGCTACTTTAAAAATATTCTGTTAAGCTAGGTAACACCTTCTTCCTACACTTAAAAGCAAAAACAAAAAAAACAGCCGAATGTACAGTTTTGGGGAACTTGAAAGCTTGTACACTGTTTCATTATTTTGATGGGTTTTATCAAAAATGTCATGGCAGTTTGTTTTTGAAGTATGTTGTAATTCAGTGCTTACAAATGGAGGCTTACTATCTGGGACATTTTAAGCTTGCCTACATTTTACAGAGGGGCATGTGTATGTGCCCTTTGAAGTTTGTTGTGTGATTACTTGCTAGAGTGTAGTTCTATATTGTGTGCTGTTTAAGTGCTCGTGTGCTTTTTGGTGTTGGTTGTTCGGAGTGAGTAAACAACACTCAAAACCAAAAGCTGACTTTACTAAATCAATATCCTTCTACTCTTTGCCTTCCATATGGCTGATATTTGTCCTTCTAGGTAATTCATCTTACCAGACATCAATATATGAGATCTGTTCAAAATTGCAGTGCACAGTTCCTACTGATGTCACATAATGTACTTCAAACTGTACAAGTCAGAACTCAGTTGCCAGCATTTTGACATAACCACAAAAATAGCTTTGAAATGGTTCATACGCCACCTATCTGTAGAACAAATACAGTTTATCCAGTAAAGTCTAGTGAGAGATACTATCCATGCTCACTGAATTAATGTCAGTAGCAATTTTAGATGTATGTTTAGATTAATGTCAGTAGCAATTTTAGATGTATGGAAATGAGGTGGATCTCATCAGGTGGTTGAGTGCTGAGTTGGTACAATAGGCTATACCACCACTTGCAGGCAATTACATTTTATGTTATTTGCAGGGAGTTGCTGTCAACAGCAAGATTTTTGCTCCACCTTTCTGCCCTCATAGGGCCACCAAGACATCTTTTAAGTTAAAGCATACAAATCAGAATCTCTTCTTATGTCATTAAAACAAACTCACAAATACATCATTAAAACAAATTAAACCCAGAGCTTAAAACAAGTACAAAGGATAGAAACAATAAGGAGAGTTTACTTAGGAAAAGCCAAATGAAACAAAAAAGATTACACTCCTTGACAGAGAGGACAACAGGAAAGGGCCAGCAAATCTCCCTGAGAGACCAATCCAGAATTTTGGTACCATTCCTGAGAAGGCCTTCTGTGAATAATGAAAAAGTGGTGCTGTCTGTTCTACCACCTACCTCATTCCACTGCATTTGATCTCAAACTAGAGTTCTATCTCCTACAGTACAAGTGTTAATAAGGAGCCACATGACTGTTGGTGTGGAAGAGAAAAAAGGAAAGATAATCTGCTGATGGCTAATAGCAGAATTTTCTCATACCCTGGCTGTGATAATATTGGAAGTTTGGGAGCAATATTTATGGGAGACAAGTTGCCACCTTGTAACAAATATTGGGAGTGAACATGGGAAAACCTGCTGCTTCTTCAGTTGAGGAGAGAATGGAGGGTATGGAGATTTCCCCATTAGGAACCAATGCAGTCTTATCAGTGTCCTTTAAGATGATCAGTTCCTTTTAAAAATTCCTGTTTTAGCCCTGGCTTAATATAGCTCAATGAGAGAAGACTTGGATATTTGATGATTTTTTTTAAAATCTTATAGAGCATCAGTGTAATGCAGTGGTTAAGAATGAAGGGACTCTAATCCGGAGAGCTAGGTTTGCTTCCTCACTCATCCATGTGAAGCTTGCTAGTGATCTTGAGCCAGTCATAGTTCTCTTAGAACTCTCTCAGCTCTTACAGAAACAAGCAATGGCAAACCACCTCTGAACATCTCTTGAAAACCTTATGGGGCAACAGACAGCTATAAGTCAGCTGTGATTTAATGGGACATGCAAAAAAACCTAATCGATTGTTTGCACTTGCAACAAAAGGCATCTTTATGGTTATTCCTACAAAAAATGTATTCATAGCATTTTCCAACCACACATACTTTTAAACAAGGGCTGATACTATAATAGATAGTGGACTACTCCAGCAACCTTTTTTAGATGTGCCTAGAAAATACCTCTTTCAATCATAGGCATTCCAGTTTAATTCCATTGATTTAAGTGAGCACAATCTAGAGCAACTCTGCCTGAGATATTCAGCCATATGTAAAGCTATCTAGCTTGAGTTGAATTCTATTTTGTGCAGTTTTCAAACATCATTGATTCAAACTTTTATTTTTTCTTAAGTTGAGTTTGTGAAGAATTCATACAATTCACAACAACATTAATTCATACAACAATGAAATGTTTTTAAAATTCAAGATATCAAAATTAAATCAAACTGGAAGTTTGTAAGTAAAATCAGGAGGTATTATTGAGGCAACATGGTAACTGCTTCATTCTGGTTGAGTATAATTATAGTGGGTTCAATTGGCTTGAAGTTATTCATTATGACATAATGAATAACTAAACTGAAAATAATGTAAAAATGTTTTCAGATAACAACTAGGAATAAGAAATCAAACTCCACTATAGCAAGTCGTAAGATGTTTCTTGGACTATCTATCTTCTATGACAAGGTGTAGTCCTCTGTACAGAATTTTTTTTGGATTGATTACTGTTTCAAACTGGGGCATTCTTTCACCAACAAAATGCAATGAGATAAGGAAAGAGAGGGAGCAGGGTATACTCTTCTTTGGTACCATACTTAGGCTTGGCAATTTTTCTTTTAAAAAACTCACTTAATTGTTGGTTCTGGTGGGTTGTCCGGGCTGTGTGGCCATGGTCTGGTGGATCTTGTTCCTAACGTTTTGCCTCCATCTGTAGCTGGCATCTTCAGAGGTGTATCACAGAGGGAAGTCTGTTACACACTGTGTCCAGAGAGAAGGAAATGTTTGGGGTATATATTGTCCATGTCCCAGGGTGGTTTTTAAGTACTGGTAGCCAAGCTTTGCTAATTTTCAAGGTCTCTTCTTTCCTGTTGAAATTGTCTTGGTGTTTGTGAATTTCAATGGCCTCCCTGTGCAGTCTGACAAAGTAATCTTCTGAATTGTCCAGAATTTCAGTGTTTTCAAATAAAATGTTATGTCCAGTTTTGTTTAAGACATGTTCTGCAACTGCAGATTTTTCAGGATGGTTAAGCTGACAGTGTCTTTCGTGCTCCTTAATATGAGTTTGAATGCTGCATTTTGTTGTTTCTATGTAGACCTTTCCACAACTGCAGGGTATGCAATAGACTCCAGAGCTGCAGGGTTTGTGATAGAAGTGATGGGGTCTCTCTTGTTCTTTGCTGAGCATAGCATCTGCTGTATTTTCCTGGTAGGTTTGAAGATGGTTTGCAGGTTATTTATTTATTTATTTATTTATTTATTTATTTATTTATTTATTTATTTATTATTGTATTTATAAAACCGCCCTATGTGTCTTCAGTTTCCCTATTTGATCAGTGATTCCCTTTATGTATGGTAGAAATATTTTTCCTATGGTGGGCTGTTTCTCCTCAGTCCTCTGAGTTTCACATGGTCTCAAAGCTCTTCTGATTTCTGTTGTGGAGTAGCCATTAGCCTGCAGGGCCCAGTCTAGATGATTGATTTCATCAGGGAGGAGGTGAGGTTCACAAATTTGTTTTGCACAATCTGTCAGTGTTTTGATTATGCCCCTTTTCTGTTGTGGATGGTGATTGGAATTTTTATGTAGATACCAGTCTGTGTGTGTTGGTTTTCGGTATACTGTGTGGCCCAATTGGTGGCTGGGTCTGCAAAAGACCAAGACATCTAGAAAAGGCAGTTTTCCTTCCTTAAAATAAGTCCTTCCTATATTACTAAGCTTCTTATCTATGTCTGCTAGCCATCTTACAGAAGTAGACAATAGGCCTTTCCCCACTTACCTTAAGCCCTGCGCTACTCTCTGAAAGTAGCGCAGGGTCCCCAGCACTCCCCACAATGGGGGGGGGGGCGACAGCGCAGCTGCCCCAACTCTGCCGCTGTCGCACCCCCTCAGCGCACGGCATCCCTGGCACTCTTTTAAACGGCGCCTTGTGACAACCCCGTGGGGACGCCCAGGTGCACGGCATAGGGGGGATTAAGGTAAGTGAGGAAAGGCCCTCTGACAGAAGTTGACATAGAAGGCTGGTAGGACTGGTCTCGAAATGAATTCAAACCCAGTATCTGAAAGCACTTGTCCATGCCATCAATTCTATGTTATTTTTCCCAGTTTCTCTACATAAGGTGGTGTATGGGACACACCTCAGAGCCCCAAAAATTGTATGTAAAAAAAATGACTGCACAGACTCAAGGGATGACTTAAATTGGGTAATTCATATTGGAGCTCTGAATAGTATCTGAGGGGTGATCTTAGCATTAAAAAATCTCAGCGTAGCGGGAACGAACTGATGCCCTTTAGTATAGAAAAGATGAAGAATCGCCGCTGCGTTCACCTTAGCTTTATTCTCCACTAGTTTTCAGTGAGCGGCCCAAGATAGATGATGCCGAATTAGGATCCCTAAATATCTAAATTGACTTACTTGCTCCAAAGCATGGTTGCTCACTGTCCAACTGCATTTATACCTAAGTTTGTGGCAAGTCCTTGTTTTATTTATAAATTTTGGGAGTGGTAAATTTCAGGATAATGTTTAATCATATGTTTTATTTTCTTTGATTTGATGTAAATAGTGTAGCAAGGAACAATGGAAGCAAAAATTTGCACAATTAGGATTTTCTGCCTTTAATTCCATAGTATATCTCCACAAGTGGAAAGGGAAGGAACTTTCACTACTTCCCCTCTTTTACTGAGGATCCTTAATTAATTTCTAATACAGTTCCTCAGAATCACCCATGAGATGTATTTTAGAGAGCATCAGTCTGCACTGGGAACAAAGGAAGACAAATTATGTTGATAGAAAAGTCTTTCAATAGTAGCACTTTATCCCTTCAGTAAAGGGCTACCAAGGTACTTTTACAATATATCTTCACCATATCTCCGACGTACCCTAATGCTAGCCCGACTGAATGCCCTACCTTCAGCAGTCCTGAGCGGCAGATTTCTCCAGATCCCATACCAACAAAGAACGTGTCCCTGCTCACAAAAAGCCATCGAAACAATCAAGCACATCCTCCTAGATTGTGAACTATATATTTCATCTAGAAGACAATATATAGACCCATACACTGAGAACTATGCCAACTCACCAGACAAGGTTAAATCCTTCTTTCTGCTTTGTGATCAGTCTCCTCCAGAAGAATCCCCTAGATCGTTAAGCTACAAAATTCCCATGGCTGGCACAGCAGATTCGTTACAGATTTTAGTTTATTTATTTATTTATTGTTTTAACTGCTGGAAATGTCTGAACCTACTTATTTTAACTTGATTCTCCTCAACCTCCCCGTTGTATTTTAAACTTATGCCAATAAAAAGGTTGATGATGATGATAGTAGCACTTTAACATACCCTAAAAGGAATATGATGATGAACAAAGGCTCTCTAGAAAGTTATTTCAGTACTCTTGGTGCATACAATCTGGCCTAGGGGATTTGTCCTCATCCAATACATCCAGGTGGGGCTCAGCTACTTGTCTGTACATGCCAACCAGCAGTCCGGATGGCACACCTTGCCCACTACCATCGCTAGATGAGCCTGTTCCATTCTTCAGCAACAAAAACTGAGGCAAAATAGCCACTGAGCCTTTCTGCTTTCTCTTTTCCTCTGTTACTCCATTTTCACTCATCAGTGGGCCTATTGCATCTTTTATCTTTGTTTGCTCCTCACATATGTAAGCTTGTTGGAGCAAGTCTCCCTCAACAGCATGAACTCAGTGTGAGCATTGGCCTCTCTGATGGCTGACCTATCATATCTAATAACCTGCAGATATTCTTCTTTACAGGTATTCTTCTTGTTTTAGCAGAGCCAACCCTTCACTTGATATTTTCCTTTCCAACAGTCTTGCCCATGGAATTATTCTCATCATGCCTCTCAGTTTATTAAAGTTTCCTCTACTAAAAGCTAATACACACATATGGCTACAAAATAGAACAATGTGGTCACTTCTCCCTTAGTTCCCTACCACCTTCACTCCATCTATAATCACTTGTCTGTTGGTTAACGCTAGGTCTAGTACAGGGGTAGGGAACCTGCGGCTCTCCAGATGTTCAGGAACTACAATTCCCATCAGCCCCTACCAGCATGGCCAATTCACCATGCTGACAGAGGCTGATGGGAATTGTAGTTCCTGAACATCTGGAGAGCCGCAGGTTCCCTACCCCTGGTCTAGTATGACTGAGCCCCTCATACCTTCCTCCACCATTTGATGAAGGACATTGTCAGCCAGGTCAGTCAGGCATTTGTCTGACTGTGGACACTTTGTAGAATTTGTCTCCCAGGACACATCAGGGAAGCTGAAGTCACCTATAACCACCAAGTCATGTTTTTTAGGTACCTTGTCAAGCTGTTCAAGGAGGATGGCACCCACCTCCTCACCCTGGTCAGGAGGCAGACTTCAACCACAATACTGTTTGTCCTTTCTTCCCTTATCTTCACCCAGATACTTTTTACTGGGCTGTCCACCCACTCTCTCCAGCATATCCTAACCAATCCTCTCCTCACATCACATCAGAGCACCACTCCATCTCCTCCGTGACCCTTTTGGTTTTTCTAGAACAATTCATACTTATTTACTACTACAATCCAGATATGGGAATCATCCCACCAAGTCATTGTAATGCCTGCTAAATCATATCCCTCTGTCTGCATTAGAAGCTCAAGCTATTCTTTCTTATTGCTTAAGCCATGAGTAAGCCTCACACCTTCATTTACCCATCCTTCCAAGGCAGACCTCTGCTGCTTGCTCTCCTTCATTTACAATTCCTTTGTTTATTTGCTCCTTCTCCTTGTGGTGTCCATTTAAAGTTTTCTGTCAAATACATCATCTGTCATGTCCAGTTGTACTTTATGCTAGCTCACAATTAAGTAACATGATGTGATATGGCAGATTGAGCCAGATTTCATAGCACAGCACTTTCTTTTTAGAGATGTTCCATAACGTAATAAGCTGAGAAGGTTTAGCTCTCTGTATTCGTAGTCCAAATACTGAATTGGAGAAAACTGTCAGAACACCATGAAATCCAGTGATCATGAAATTCATGATCTATATTGTTCATGTTAGAAAATCAATGTGGATTCTGGTTCCTTTCCAGCATTTTTGAATGCTGGAGACAAACAAAAGGGAAGGGCTGCTACTTATAGGCTTTCCAGGAGGATCTTGCTGACTTATTGGAAACTTGATGTTGATCCTGTCAGATCCTGAGTTTGATCCAGCTTGAGCCTTACATTTTTAATCAAATCATACAGTCTTAAGCTGACTAAATTCTGTGTGCATCCCATCACTGTCTTCTAAGTCTTCTAAGATGTGGTGCTTCTCATCTTCACAGCAGTAGAAGCTGTCAGAAAAGAAAAGGTGAACTTTTAAAGAGTATTTCTATTCAGTACACAAAAAATTCAGCTGGACTCAAACATCCCTGTGGCATAGCTCTAGTATTGCTGGTCTTATTCCTTTTCAAATGGCAGAGAATTTGAAAGAAGGGTCCATTGCCAGTGCTTCCTGATTAATATTTTAAAATGCTTATGCTAACTGCATAGTCATAGCAAAGAGTTTGTGGACTGGGTTTGTGGATCAAATGTGGATGGAATTTTCTGGACACTGTATCCTTTTGACAGAAGTTTCTGATGCATGCTGGTACATCTTTAGACTTCATGTACACACCTGATAGCCCCTGGCATGGTACAAAATCAAATACGTTATCAGCACTATCACAACCATTCTCCTCTTTTTTTATACTATGTTTCCAATGACAAGACTGGAGAGTGGTGAGTCAATATACCAATAGACCCACCTTTTATTTTGCAATATACCAAATCCACAATCAAATATAGATGCATGAGGTAAACTAGGGATTTTAATTGGTGTTCCTTTTTTTTATTAAGTAAAAGTAACAACAGTAAGTAACCTCCAGAAATCTTTATAACTGTCAATTGTTATGGCATCTTGTTATCTCTAAAGGGCTGTCTTTCAAACAGAAGCATTAGAAGATATTTCCACTAAACAGGATTGCCCCTAGGCATTTGTAGAGATTTATTTCTACTTGCCAGCAACCATTTTGCTGATGGCTTTCTTGAGACGATAAAACATAACAGAAGTGGGCCCTGTTTGCTCATTATTCTGTTCTGATAGTGACTCTATTTTCCTGGGGCAAATATTTTGCTTGTATTTTATGCAGGTAGATAGTACAGTCTGGTGGGGAGATGGAAATAAGAGGCATATGCTATGACAGGGATCAAGAAGATGCCCAACCCCAATGAGGTGAGGAAACCTTCGGTGAGGAAATCCCTGTGGCATAGCTCTAGTATTGGGCAATTTGTAGAAATTGGGCAATGAGGTGCCCAGCCTTGGGTGAGGAAAAAGGGACTGACCTTTTGAAGAACCACCACTCACATTGCAGCTGATCCTAACAGAATTTGGAGGTTTGGGTATGCAGAGTAGTTATCTTCTTCTCACAAGACTGCTGTCCTCATGAGAAGCAGAAACTGGCCGACATATATGCAGAAGTTGAAGTGGTGTCTTCAAAAGGCCTTGGGATGAGGTCAAAGATGTGTTCCCCAGCTACTCAATTCAGGCTGTGCAGGAGGGGAACCAGTAAGAAGAGAAGCCAGGCACATTCACCCTCCTCTTTCCCTCTGAGGTCACAAAGAAGAAGAGTTTGGATTTATTCCCTGCATTTCTCAATCATAAGGAGTCTCAAAGCAGCTTACAAACTCCTTCCCTTCATCTCCCCACAACAGACACCTTGTGAGGTAGGTGAGGCTGCAAAAGTTCTGAGAGAACTTTGAATAGCCCAAGGTCACCCAGCAAACTTTCATGTGTAGAAGTGGGGAAACAAACCTGGTTCACCTGATTAGAGTCCTCCACTCTTAACCAATACACCACACTGACTGTCATGGTATCCCATGGCCAAAATGATTCAGAGGGCAGGAATGGGACCTGCATTCCCCACATGCTATGCACAGCCTCTGTAATAAGCAGAACATATGCAAAAGAGAGGACAATAGGGCTTTTTTTTTGTATTCTCAAGAAGTCAGGGAGTAGGAGAAAGAATAGTGCCAAAGACTAGGCAGTCCTATATGCTACAGTTCCCTACTATAACCAAGCAGTGCACCTACAGTGAGGAAAAAATGTATCTTTATTGTAGTATGTGCAGAGCAGGCATGCTATTGCCAAGCACACTAGGGGAAATATGCAAAGAAAGACTGATAAGATGTAAGAGATTAGGATAAGGAAGAATCTAAGATCTCATTATGGAGGAGTTCAGTAAGAATGAAAATACTGAGATTGTTTGATGTCTAATGTCATATAAAAACAGCCATGTCATTTCAGTGACAAATATTGTTTCTCTCAGCTGCTATTTGGCACAGTAGGCAAGAAAGATAGGTGACCTCCTGGGTACACTGAAACAAAGGGAAATAACATCTGGATAAAATGCTGAACAGGTTTAATAATAAAAATAGAGAAAATTAATATATTTTAAAGAGGGAAAACTGAATTGAAACAAAAAAATATGTCTCTACACACTCATAATGCATGCATTTGTAACTGTGTGCAGTGTGGCAGGAACCCTGTGTCATATGATAGGTTGCTGGGACCATAAATTACAAGTTAATGTAAGTATTTGATCTTCTCATCTGTTTAGAGCCATATGTCTGCATCCAGAAGCACACAGCATACTTTTCCATAAGGAGATACTGTCAAAGGAAGAGTCTTCCTGTCCTTCACATTAAGCGTATTTCCTGTGGAAAAGTTAGTGAGATAAGAGAAACAGAAACATTCCTGCTAGCCTCAGCTTCAAGAACTATAATGCTGTGTGTGCTGTGCTTGTAACAGCCTTGAGGCTACTTTAAGTGACATGAAGGACCAAGGCAGCCCCTGGCTGACTCTGGAATCAGTGAGCTGGAACGAAAGCTTGAAGCCACTTTTGTTGCCCTCCTCTCTGCTTCAATTTGATTATAGTTGCAGCTGAGGCTCTTACTCAATCTGTCTATTAGCATTCCTGTCTTTGCTTTCAAATCCAGCATATCTTGAGGTCAAGCATGGAGATGAACATTGTAAACATCACTTCCTTTTCTTACAGGAGAAACATATTAAGAGCTCAGAGAGATTGTTGTGAAATCCTGTCATCTTAATGTTGCTTTTAATTAGTCCATTCTGCCTAGTTTGATGCTAAGACAGAGGAATGACACACACCAACCCCCTTCCCGTATGCACTGCTCTCCAAACACCATTTTAAAGGTCAGTTTTCAGGGACTGGGGATCTTATTAGGATGCAGAAATGTTAAGGCCCTCCACCATGATCTTTCCTTGACCTAAAATGCCGCCAGACCCTCTGGGCCATTTTAGGTCAGGAAAACAGAGGGAGAAGTCTTCTCCTCACCACTGTATGCTATGGTCCCACTTACTCCTTGCCCAGTGATGGCAGGATTAAAAAACAAACTACTGTTCATCCCATATCACAGCAGATGCAATTTATTTTATTTTATCATGCTCAAAAGATAGCTTGCTTACTAGACATTAGCAGATTAAGTAAAGTCTTTTTAAGAAAGGTCTTTATGACCAGGAGTTTGCCTTGAACCATAGACTTTCTAAATTGAGGAATCAAGGTTTGTAATATTTTGAGTGGTCTCACCAACTTGATGAATGTGAAATGGAAGATTTATATTTTCCTGGTAGTATATTAGTTTACTGTTTTCACCAAAATGGGACTGCTGATGTTGAGTCACAACATTGATTTTGGAAGATTAATTTTATCTCAAATAGTTGGGCAACCCCCCCCCCCCCGCCGCTAGTCTTGGTAGTAGTTTGTCTCAATGGTGGAAGAAGAAGGATTGGATTTATATTCCCCCCCTTTCTCTCCTATAGGAGAGTCAAAGGGGCTTACAAACTCCTTTCCCTTCCCCCCTCACAACAAACACCCTGTGAGGTAGGTGGGGCTGAGAGAGCTCAGAAGAACTGTGACGAGCCCAAGTTCACCCATCTGGCATGCATTGGAGTGTACAGGCTAATCTGAATTCCCCAGATTAGCCTCCACAGCTCAGGTGGCAGAGTGGGGAATCAAACCCAGTTCCTCCAGATTAGAGTACACCTGCTCTTAACCACTACACCACTGCTGCTCCTGGTAGGCAGGGGTACCAGTAGTTCAGTGGGCTCATTTATCAAGCTTTGCAGCTTGCCCTGTCTCCATTCTTCACCCCTGGTTCTAGAATACTTCTTGGTTCTTATGTTGTCTTATACACATATTCTAAGCTCTGGAGTAGGGACTTGTATGACTTTTTGAAATTGCCTGCCAAGCAGCACTATCTAGTCATGAGAATATTCTCCCAAAGTTGCCAGCTGCTTAGGGAAGCGGGGGGGGGGGGGAGCACTGTGCCTTGAATAGATGCTTAATTGGTATTATTTATCAGGTGCTGTTATTTACCTCCATGCCATAAAAAGCTTCAACTACTCAATTTTTTGCCAGGCTTCTGGGCGATCCCTCCTGCAGCTCCGCTAGAAATTTGGGTGATCTCTTCCACCCCAGCCTCCCATATCCAGGCCTTGAACTCAACATGGTGGACCCAGCTGGAGATGTTAACTGTGATTCAGGAAGTTAAACTATAACACATGCATTCCAAAGGCAGCTTATTTAAGAAGGAATGACCAAACCTTCACCCTACAGCATATGAAGCAGAATATTCAGCAAAGCTTATAGAAGTAGCTATTAAGCAGACATAAAGCCACTCTAAACGTTCCTCTGTATAAACTCTGATAAAATGCATTAAGGTGATCCAACAAGGGTTTCACCCAGGGACCTATCTACAGTAAACAGCACCCAGGGGAAGCAGTGGAATTGCACCCTCCCCTTCCCCCATGGCAAAAGGCAGAGAATTAGTAAAGAGTCAGAAAGAACCCCCCCCCCCCGATCCTCTCTCCCCATGCAAGCGTTGGCTGTCCTTCCTTCCCTGCCCAGCTGGACAGAGGCAGTAGCAGCCACAGAGACTCCATCCCAGTCAGATAGAGTTCGCCTTCCTGCAGAAGAAAAAAACCCAAATCTCACAAACCCTTGGCTTCCCTCCTTGGCCCCCTTTCCCACCTCTAGCCATTTATTTATGAGCTTCTCTCCCCCTATGCCCTGTTTTTAATCCCTCTGGCTCCTTCTCAATTTGCATTTATTTCCTGTGTCCCTCTCCATTTTCCCCTGCAACCATTTATTGATTTGCTCTCCCCTCTTGCCCCTCCTTTATGGAACTATTTTTAATGCTTTGGAGATCTTCTGGCCAAGATGGGCTACTGCAGGAGGGGTTGACGGGGCAGGCCCACGAAGCAGGACGGCGCTGGTGGTGGTGTCCTGTGGCGCCTGGGCTGGGGCCAGCAGGCAGCTGCTGTTCGCACAGCACAACAATGGACCGGAAGCTGCCCACCAGTTGCCCAGAAGAAGTGGCAAGGCAGGAAAAAAAATGCAACCACACAGCAGAGGTCTCTTTCACGAAGAAAGGCTTCATCTTCAGTTCAAGAATATTTACAGTGCTGTACACAATTCTCTCTCAGTACCGCTCTCCGACAATCAGCAACAACTCCCACTACGACGACACCCCACACACACATAGTGTTGTGAACCAGCTTTATGGTTTCACCACCCAATCAGCTTGTGACTCGTTATCTGTATACTGACATCAGGAGTGACCTTTCAGAATAGTTGCAGACTTTCACATTTGTGTTTGACATTTCCAGACCTAGATCTCCTCACTCTTAGATCAGAATATGTCATTTTCTGGACTGCATAGCTCAACACCCCTTCTCATATTCTGATTACAGTGTTTAACAGTTATACATACAGCTCAGAGCCCGTGGCTTGTGGTGACAGCGGGGGCCCCTCCTCATGGGACCAGCTTTTGCCCCCTCCCAAGGGCGGGGAAGGAGGAGGTTTTCCACCCCCACATGACCAAATGGCAGTCGCCCAGGGACATATAAGCCCATATATCCCTGTGGGCAGTTCACCCCTGGTTTCACCTCATGTGTAAACAAGATGATTAATCATGCAAAGCTTGAATGTTGACCACATTAAGTCTGCAGCATTCCTAAGCTTTCTTTCCTTTCTGTTTTTCCTATGCCTTTCACCTCTATTTTATATACATAATTGTTCTCTATATTTTTTCTATCTTCCTGAGTTTTTTATTATTTCTGATCAACTACTGCCTATGTTACAGCAGTCTTCTATATTCTCCCTTGATCTCAACATTTTGAGTTTGTTTCAGTCTGTAATTAACTTTTCTCTGACACACTCTGCAGTACTTGTGCTCAGATACAAGCAGTTTCCACCACTGCTTCCCCAGTGCCCTAACTTCTGCTTTATCTTTGCCCATATATTACAGCATTTTTTTTCTTCCTGTATGCATCTTATTGTCTTTTCTGTATTTTTGGCACTGTCAACTTCATGTATCTCTGTTCATATTTTAAAAGGTGGACATGTGAACTCCGGATGATGCTTGCTACTTTTAAAACTCTTCAAATGTTTGAGCTGAACTTATCAACATAATATTGCGATTCACACAGCATTTTTTCCTTCCCCTGACAAGTTGTTGTTGTTGTTGTTGTTGTTGTTGTTATTTATTGGGTTTATAGACCGCCCTCCCCCGGAGGGCTCAGGTTGGGAGGTTGGGAGGTTGAGCAGAATAAGACTCCACATTCCACTTGGCCTCTCCCTTTCCCCCACTGGCAGTGTTTCGTTTCCCCCCCCCTTTGAGCAGTGCCTATCGCTGAAATGTTTTTGTTCATTCTTCAGCATGTTGCAATTACATACACATAGTTAATTTCCCTTCTTGCTGCAGAGATTGTCTCCTGCTAGGTAGGTCCCACTCTTGTTCTGTCTTTGCCCTGTTTTACTATCCAGAATATCGATTCATGATAGAGCTACTTTACTCATGGGGGAAGAGTTGCACTGGTGTGGGCATGCTAAAATTTTAAATGCTACAAATCACAGTGCCACGCAGCAGGTGCAGCTTACCTCACATTATGCCGTTTAGAAATGGCATTGTGGAGAATGGATAACAAATTCCAGTAATGTGCATCATATCTTCAAAAGCCACACAGGCAAGTGGAATGATGAATAAACTTTGGCATGTTGGGAAGGGGTAATTGGATACAGCTGGGCAAGCGGCACAATTCAGTTCTCTTCCTTTCCACTGATAGAAGTCTATCACTTAAAGGAAAGAGATATAGTAACATGGCTTTTGCTGCCAGATCTGACTATTAACAGCAGGGATTCCAGTTTCACAGAACTGATTTTCAGGGGAGGTTCTTCATTTTGATCATGTTCTTTCTTCCTTCCCTGTAGGAGCGAATGAGAAGGAGGGAGGGGAAGAGATCTCTTTCTCTCTGCAGGCTGCCTCTATAATGAGACAGAAGGGGAAATTCTGTCAAAACTAATGTTTCTCCAATGGAAGACCTTCAGATGAAAATGGCCTGGGACTCAGCAGGACAATTTGCCCTTAAATGCAAGATAGATTCTACCATATTGTACCAAAAGTGTTCTTAATTCCCTTTGCAAATAGACAGGGGAAAAGTCAGGACTAATTAGCTGAAAATCTTTCATCAGTTCTTCTTACCTGAAATAGCAGAAGTATTTCCCTCGCTTATAGCTAATTTAGGATTAAAAACTGATGTAAAAGAGAATTCGTATGAGGTTCACTTAAAATGCAAAGTTGACTTCCTCCTAGTATCAGAATCTGCATGAGAGGCAATATCAGTAAATAAAATTCCATTTCAGTTTTTAATCTTGTGTCTCTACTATACTTAAGATTTTTTTTAAAGTTTCACATATGCAGTTATTCATTATTTATTTGTTTGTTTGTTACATTTTTACCCCACCAAATCTCCTAGAGGACCCAGGGCAACTAACAATAAAATGAAGGGTGCTACCAGGTTTTCCAAAGGCAGAAGATGAAGAAGGAGCCATGTTTGACCATTAAGATGTTATGCCCAAAATTGTGTGACCCATGTGGACAAAAAAAGGCAGGAAGGAGGTTGCCTTGTGATGAGATTGTGTGGTGCTTCCTTCAAAGGGGCTTCAGGTGGCGCAAGGAGGAGAGAAATAAAAAAAAACCCTTTCATGCTGCCTAAATTGCCCCGTTGGGAAAACAGGCATAGCTGCCCAGTGCTGCCCACTTCTGCGTTTGGTCACCATGGAGCTGAGTGACACCCACATGCCTTTGTCCTTGCTCTACCAGCCAGTATAGGTATCCCTTATACTGGTGGGGGGGGGGGTTCACAAGCATGGGCCTTCACAATGCCCAGCAGCTGATTTGCACCTCCTATCTGGATTGAGTCATAAATCTCCTCCTGATTTCTTAGTTCACACACACACACACTTTAATTAGGCATAGTACAATTACAGCTACGATTATCAAATAGAGATCTATACAATAGCTCTAAAACTATTCAATATAAATTGTAATTGTATAAATAGTTAAATTTCATAAATTATCTAAATAGTTAAAATTTGATCTAGTCTTAACAACTTCAACTAAAAAAGAGGCAACTGAGGTAGTTATTGCAGGAGAAAGATCGCTTAAAAGGAATCATATAATGTTTCCATTAGGCAATAAGTTCCTTGATTTAAGAAGGGGAGAGAACTGTACTCTACGAAAATGGCATTCCAGTAAGATATGTTGGATTGTGTCATGTGACTCGTTAGAACATGGGCAATACTGCACTGCAGGTGGAGTTCCTTGGTATCTTCCTACTAGATCTTTAGAAGGTAGGGCATTAAATCTGGTAAGCATAAATGTTCTACAGTGCAAAGGGTTGTCTAAGTTATGGACATATTGTGCCATTGTTTCACATCGAGTGATAAGTTTCAGTGATTCAGGAGAACATATTTGGGGGGGGGGGGTTGTAAGGGAAAGGTTCTTTGGAGGTCCAGATCTAACATTCTTTGTTTTAGTAATTTGAAAATGAGATCCTCATTAAATGATTCAAAAAAATCAATTTAATAACCAATATATTGTATCTTTTGCTCCACATTTGAAAACCAAGAAATACTAAGTGGATCATTTTTAAATAGAAGAGAATTGGAGTTTGTCCTGAAATGAATTTTTAACCAGTACCTAAGAGAGGATTTCTTAGTTGCAGTCTTCCTTTTGGTTGATGATGGAGTCAAGCAACCTAAAATCTCGAAAAAAAAATAAATTTCTTCAATGTCATCCTTAACATTATGTTGTAAGGCTGAACACACTCAAATGAAGTCAGCTGTGTGAAACAGGAATAACTTTATTGATATATGTCGCCCTAGCTAGAGGGTTCTTGCCCTCAGTTCCAGTATATATAGGGTGTGTGAGTGGGCGGTCATTTGGAGTGGTGGGAACCAGGGAGCCAGGGGAAATGAAACTGAAACTTAGTCCTGGCAATGTAATTCCCCAGTAGTCATTACTTTTGTCTGCTGGATGTTCAACTGTAAACCTGCTTCAGCACTTTCTACTTTAACCCTGATCAGGAATCATTTCAGGTCTTTACTATTTTCTGCCAGTAATGTGGTATCATCTGCTGATCTAAAACTGTTAATGTCCCTTTTGCCAATTTTCATCTTCCTTCACCTAAATCTAATACAGCTATTGGTATGTTATCCATACTGATTGAAGAGATAGGGAGATCAAATACATCCTTGTCTTACACCTTTGCCAATGGGAAACAATTATGTTTCTTCACATTCTGTCCTAATGGTTGTCTCTTGACTGGAGTACAGGTTGCACAATAAAGCAATCAGCTGCTGTGGAATACTGATTTCTTTTAAATCCAATTGTAGCTTTTCATGATCCACATAATCAAAAACTTTAATCTATGAAACACAGTTGATTTTTTTCTGAAATTCTCTGGTATGATTCAGTAACCACCATAAATTTGCAGTATGATCTCTAGTACCTTTTCCTTTTCTGTATCCCAATTGAACATCTGGCATTTCTTGTTCCATATGTCGTAACAGTCATTATTGTAAGATTT
Organism: Sphaerodactylus townsendi; assembly: GCF_021028975.2. Classification (NCBI taxonomy): domain Eukaryota; kingdom Metazoa; phylum Chordata; class Lepidosauria; order Squamata; family Sphaerodactylidae; genus Sphaerodactylus; species Sphaerodactylus townsendi. The sequence goes on along the minus strand of NC_059433.1, from coordinate 36,674,611 downwards.
TGATCACTACTTTACTCATGTGAGAAATCAATGTGATGATCCACTAGTTGCTGCCATCTTTAATGTCTCCTTTTTAAAAAATGGAGTATAAATTGACTGTTTTCAGTCTGTGCGCCATTGCTTTATTTTACATATTTGTTGGCATATTCTTGTTAAGGTTTTGATGGACTCTGTTTCTGTGGACTGGAATAGTTCAACTGATATCTCAACTACTCCCAGCATTTTTTTTCTTTCAATTGGTCTCAGCTTTCTCAAATTGTAGGTTCTTCTTGGAAGGAATAGCTGATTGGGTGCTATTTGACCTGAGGGTTCTGTCCTCCAGCACTATCATATCATATCTCTTCTTCTTCTTCTTCTTCTTCTTCATCGTCATCATCATCATCTGTGAAAACAGAGGTCATATGGCTGAATCAGAGGAGTTTGACTGGGGAGTGCTGGCTGCTGACCCTTGTTAGCCTTGCCCTTGACACCCCAAAATATATTATTTCAGAATATTTTCCTGTTAAACTACATTGGCAGAAGCCACCTCTCATATTTTTGTGTGTGTAGCAGTGTGTCCACTTAGAAGCAGGCCTCAGGCAAAAGGTCTGTTTAGCAAGATTAAATCAATGAATGAGTTACTCCAGTGAATCTGGAAGCCTCATTAACTATGGATATGATCTTGATTACCACACCTCACTGAACTACTTTGACACAATAGACACTGAAAACCTCCTTGGTATCTGATGCTACATTTCACTACACCTTTTCAGAAAATGGCTGTGCAACAAATGGTTGCTTCCTTGCATTTCCTCAACCTATTGATACACTTTTCCTAAAACCAATCAATCACTTCCTAATCTGATGCCTCAGCCAAATTTGAATAACCTAAGTGGAGGCTCCAAAGAGTTACTCTGCATAAAGCCATTCTGTGCTTCCTGATTTAATCTAAGAGCAATTGACTCCATTGTCCTGGTTACTTAGAACAAAAGATAGAGCTTTTGATTAGGTCAAGCCATCAAGACCAGCATGGGAAATTCCAGAGAATTTAGGAAAATGAAACTTAAACTTACCTGCCCCCACCCCTACCCACTCAGAAGGGTATAAAAGTACTGTGCACCCCAACTCCAGTGCTCATTGCTAACCTGAACCTCCCTTGGTCTTGTTGGCGTGAGACACAAATTCGTCCTTCGCCTGATTCAGATGCTGGACATTTGAATCCTTGCGTTCTAGACTTTCTTCAGTTGATTTAGGTAACGTATGACCCCCTGCTTCCCCAAATCCCATTCCATCTTCCCACCTATCTCTTCCTCCCTATCTATATACTTAGGAACTGTGTGTATGTGCCTTAATGTCTCACTGTGAGATTGTTTACAACCAAAACTTATATAAAAATATTTAAACTGCAATTTGGTCTTTTGTGAATTCTCTGCAGATACGTTTCAAGCCATTTCTGGTATACATAGTCTAAAAAGATCCCTACCCAGCCTGCCTCTAGCATTGCCAAGCCAAGTTATTTTCCCCATTGCTACTTTAAGATATTTGTGTGCTGTTACACTCTTAGCAGCTGGTGGAGATTCCTTAGAAATAAGTTCACAACCTGTGAAAGCTGGGTAACACCCTGGATGGTATATAGCTGACTGCTCCATCCACCATTAAGAGTCTGAGGGTGTTCCTGGATGCCTTTTTATTGATTGAGGCCCATACAGCACATATTGCTCGAGTAGTATTTTTCCATCTATGCCAGATGAAGCAGCTGGCACTCTATCTTTCCCAGTCTTGTCTAGCCACAGTGATCCATGCAACAGTCACCTCTAGGTTAGACTACTGCAATTCACTCTGTGCAGTGCTACTCTTGGGTCTCCTTCAGAAACTCCAACTCATCCAGAATGTGACAGCAGGGGTCTTACAGGATCCTCACGGTGGTTGAACAAACAACTTGTGCTTTGCCAACTGCACTGGCTTCATGTGAAACACCAAATTAAATTCAAGGTTCTTGTATTACCATGCAAAGCACTAGTCCTATGTCGTCTGGGCCCAGCATACCTGTGGGACCCTCTCTCAAAGATTGTTCCATTCAGCGAATGCAAATCTACTGGTGGTCCCCAGTCCCAAGGATGTCCAGCTGGCCTCAACCAGGGCCAGGGCTTTTTTGGCCGTTATTTCAGCCTGGTGGAATGCTCTGTCTGAGGAGACCAGGACCCTATGGGACCTAATGTAGTTCTGCAGGACCTGTAAGACAGAGCTGTTACACTAGGCATATGATTGATGCAACTACAGTTAACATATGGAGGCCTCCCTCATTAGCTTTTCCCAACTTTTAATCAACTGTTGACCATCAATTTGCCAACATTGTTAGTATCATCTTGACTTATGTCCCTTTGATGGATAAGTTCCAAAATTGTAATTTGGAATTGGTTGCCACTTGGTAACCTGTATGAGATATTTAAATGTTTTATTGTTTAACAACCATTGTATGTAGCCCCGAGTCCAAAAAGGGGTGGAGTGAGATATTAAAACTAATAAAATCAACCAACAAACAGTTTGATGTCTCAGCTGTGACCATTCTATCTTGAGTGACTCTTCAGGAAGCTTCTTGACTCTAGCTCCCTTATGGTATTGGTCTCAGCTTCATTGAGGCAGATTCTGCATGGGCCAAAAACAGCAAAAATGCTGACATCTCAGAGCATTCACATGGCCGGGTGCCCTGTGGACAGCATGCAAATTGGCTGGGCCGTGGGCCATTGCACAGTGGCATGGCGGGGTTTTTTTGTTGACTGTCCATTCCTATGTAGCTACACAGGAATGCACACATGAAAACTTTCCCCAGCCATGCTGACATCCCCTGAGACCCCGATACGACCCTGTGCGCTTGCGAGCTATATATGCAGATTTGAACCAGAAATAAAAAAGAAAAACAAACGCAGCCAGAGCAAAAGCACCTCCTGCCTGACCGTTCTCTCGGCACCAATTGCAGAATGGCATTGATGAAAAGACTCGCTCATTTAGCGAGTCACAAATACGCTCTTAGGGGGGGAATAGGACAATGCAGCTTCACTTCAGCAGTGGTAGCTGTGCAAAGTCTTCCCCTCAAACAGTGTTTTTACCATCCTCACACTGAAGATTTTGGCCTGTGCGGAATCAACCTGATACATTCAAACACCTTCAACACATTAAAATGTATTACCAAAGTGGCGAAGGTTTACAACATTAGTATATGTTTACTAAGTATAAACATGCACAGTGTAGTCATCATAGCATCTCCATGCTATGTTATTTTCAGTACAAGGTAGAAAATATGTGCTTCACAGAAAAATTAGTTCCATTTGCTAATAATCTTGCTTTTTGAAATTATAACAGGGTAACTAAACTTTAGCAATGTAGAGACATTTGTTTAAGCAGCAATGACCAGCACAAATACACTCAAACCACAGTTGTGACTGGTTAAATTCTCTTCCAGCTATTATTTCCATTGTTCTAAATTGTTGTTCATGATATAGTTGTGCAATTATCAAATATAATAACAACCAAATTCCCTTAATGGCATAAAAGAGAAATATTTAATATCAGTAACTAATACAAAAGGAGTGCAGTGTACACTAATTCAGGTTTCTTTGTATGACTACATATGCTAAAAACTCACCCATTCCATTGTAATTTTGGGGTTCTTCTCTGATAGGAGAAACTTGATTTTCCTTTTGTATGACATGTAGCAGTGGCAAAATTAATTGGACTTGCCTCCCACCATATCTTGGACAATATAATAATATGTTTTATGGTTTCAAGTTCCCTTAACTGGCATGGACATATTCTATTTTCATGTGAAACTTGTCTATACCTGTCAGTTGTAATTGGAAATGGAAAAATACTCAGTCTTGCCTGCATAAAGGCTTGTCAATGGGCTGGAAGTGTTAAAGATGTAAAATAATGACTTGTAGGTGCCTGTAAGGGTATCAACCCAAGATAACAAGGAGAGCAAGCTTTTTGTCAATCTGAATTTATTGCCTATTTTTCAGTGTCCTTGAGGTGCCTCTTTATCATGTAGAACTTATGCTTTTCTTCAGAATTGGCATATGCATTTAAATCTGATGGAAGTGAGGGGTTTTTTTGCATATATGATCAGACAATTTACCATGGCACGGGTCAGCAAGTATTATGAGAGCTGTTCTCTAACTATGAGAACAGGGGCAATAATAAAGATGCAACCAAAATATTACAGTGTGAGTCCCATGCCCTATTTTCAATAAGGTTTTGGCTAGTCTCCGGGCAAATAGTGAACTGGCCGACCATGTTAGGAATGCCCAAAATTTGATGAAGAACGACTGCATTAATTCTTATCACCTCTATGTCGAACCCTCTGGTCTAAATTAGGATACAGGATAACTGGGAGATTCCTATTAGGATAACTGGGAGATTCCTTTAGCTTGAAAGATATATAGGGCTGCAGGAATAAATTGGTTTCCACTATAAATTGGTTTCCACTATGATAGTGGAACCAAGACATAATGGCCATGTTACTCTTTGCTTTGCAGAGGGCTGACAATCTTTGCTTAGACCAGTTCACATTGTTTTGGGATATAATCTCCAGGTATCTACAACTTCTTTACCTGCTCAATCTCAGAGTCCTTTATGAATGATCAAAAACATTATTATATCCTGCCTGTAACATCAATAATTACAAGGACTATGATAAGGGACATACACCTCTCAAGTTCCTTTCAAAAAGTTCTTTTTTCTTTCTTTAATATTTCTATTTTTCATATAATGTTTCTGCAGTAGTGCTTTAGCATTCATGTCACTCTTTATAGAGAGGAAAGCAAGGCAAGGCTACCATGCAGAGAACTTTCTCTTTCTCTCCTGCTCTGTAGGATGTTTCTTGAATGCACATCAGGCACTCTTAAAGTAAAGAAAAAATTGGAGCAGTTCTCAGCGAAGTTCTTAGCATTCCATGGGGATCCACCCCTCAGTTTCATTGATGGTAAAACTATTTATATGTTTCCCCAAAAACTATAATCTAGGCATAGCCTTTAATGTCAATGGAACAATGGTTACCAGCAATTATAACCTGATCATATATCAACTGAAAAGAAGAAATCAAATTTGTATGGAGCATAAGACTGCTGCTTCCCTTTCTCCATCTTTGCACTCTAAAATCTTGACTTGTCTGCCTTTATTGCCTTGGGAAATAATTATTATATATTGGTTCGGGAGGGTTTTCTGGGCTGCGTGGCCGTGGTCTGGTGGATTTTATTCCTAACATTTCACCTGCATCTGTGGCTGGCATCTTCAGAAGTGTATCACAGAGAAAAGTCTGTTTCTCACTGTGTCTAAGGCCCTTTCTGCATGGAGGTGGAAGGGCTTGGGTCAGCGTTGCTGATGCCGACCCGACGACACTGGGACTGTCTGCATGGATGGTCCCAGAAAGAACCGGGAAGACGGCGCTGCTGGGCGCCGTCGCCCAGTCGACTTACCTGCTCTCCCGCCCTCCGGCGCGTCGCCGGGGCCTGGGGACACGCCTCCCCTGCCCTGCGTGCCTGCTTCCACTTCGCAGAGCAGGGGGGCGTGTCCCCAGGCCCCGGCGATGCACCGGAGGGTCAGAGAGCAGGTAAGTGAAGGGAGGGAGTGGGGGGGGGAAAGCACCTGGAAGCTGCTGCCATTCGCATGGCAGCGGCTTCCAGCCGGCGTTTCCAAAAAACCACGCTGGGGAAGCGTGGTTTGGAAACGCCGGCTTGGCGCTGGTCGGGCGGCGTGAGGGCGGCGCGGCTGCGAAGCAGCTGCGCCCCCTGTGCGAATGGCGGCCTGGGGATGGCGTTTTTGCCGTCCCCAGGCCACCATATTCCGCCCGTGCGGAAAGGGCCTAAGTGAGAAGGGAAAGTTTAGTGTGGTATATTGTCCATGTCCCCAGGTGGGGAAGCAATCATTAACTGTTTGGGTGGGACTTGCTATGCAAAGGTGTGGTTGAGTGCATTGTATTGCGGGTGGGGTTTATACAAAGTGTAATTGGAAAGTATTAGCCTGGATTTTTTAAAGTACTGGAATTTCTGCTACCTTTGAAGATTAAGGAACACTCCCGTTGTCTTGAATGCTAACAAGAAATAAGATGTGATACAAACAGTACTATTTAATTTAAACTACCCCTCCCCCCACACACATGCCGCTGCTTTATGTTGCTTACATTATAGCAGTTATAGGAAATAGAGTAGAAGATAGACAGGGTCATCCTAAATGCATCCTTCTAAACCCACTGATATCAATGAATGAGGAAGGGTGTAAGTGTGCTTAGGACTGTTAAATTCCCTTAATGAAATAGTGCCATTTGTATCCCATCATTTTATGCATTTCTAGAATTCAAGGAAGAAGAGTACCTTGCAGTATGCAGAGCATGACAAAGCTGGCAGGTGTTATTTAAAGTCAATGAAGGATCTGGCAGAATAAACAGCTTTGGCAGGAGGAATGATGCAAAGGAACGGGGAGCACACCAGATGAGGTCCAAAGAGAATTGTTCACAGAGGGCAATTAAATATTATATACCTCCATGCAAATTGTTTTGTGTCTTAACTGTTCTCCACTCTGCATTGGGGATCTGATATTTCTAATCTGCATCAACAGCAGCAATTAATATACTACTTGACAAATGTTAAACTCCGTTACTTTTGTCTGAGTTTTTGCCATAGGTTGGAATTATACATTTATAACTGATTTATTTGGGGGGAATCTCATTGATTAAGCTTAGTTTGCCATCTTAATAATGCATCTAGCATTTGCATCCATTTCCCCAAGGATCCATGTTATGTCTTTCAGTTGTGAACGGAATACACTATTTAAAATACAGAAAAAAATACATGATTTAAAATACAGAAAAAATATTAAGCAAGAAAGAAATGGGGATAAACCCCCATTTCTGTAAAATCTAGAGATGAGTGGTAAGCAAAACACAAATTAGGTTGGATTATTTACAGTGATGTTTACTGTTACAGTTGGGTTTCCTTTCAAAGAAATAAAAAGTTTTGCACTCGTTATACTCTAGCCATCATTACTCACTTTACTGAAGAAAATAGATTTAGAAGGGCTAATTCTGCTCAGGTTTTTCCAATGTGAACTTGAAATCATTTGGATGTGAACTTGAAATAATTTGGATCTGAAAATCTGTTGAAGGTGCAGTGTTTACAACACTAAAGTGAAGGATGCATATATCATGCTTAAAAGGATGATATTTGATTTTCAAGGATGAGACTTTATTTCAAGAGCTATTTTCCCTTTTAAAATTATGAGGTCATAAAAGTCACTCTAATTTTAAATGAAACAACTTTGAATATTTCTGTAAGATATATTTTTGCTATTGTGCATAGTTAGGCTTGCTGTTGATCAAGAGACAGTTCAGGAGCATTAACTCAGTTGAAAGTAGCTGACTGATAGCTGTATGTGTGCTTAAAGAAAAACAACTCTTGGGCTGCAGTGCTTTCCCTTAGGGCAGGGGTAGGGAACCTGCGGCTCTCCAGATGTTCAGGAACTACAATTCCCATCAGCCTCTGTCAGCATGGCCAATTGGCCATGCTGGTAGGGGCTGATAGGAATTGTAGTTCCTGAACATCTGGAGAGCCGCAGGTTCCCTACCCCTGCCTTAGGGTGTCTTTTATAACATTCTAAAAATAACTAAACCTGGTCATTTCAAGCAAGTCTACAAAACTGTGGACATCCCAATGGGATTGAAATAAAGCAATAATAAGCAACTTAAAAATAATGAAAATGACCCCCTCCCCGAATTACAGATGAAGTTGGCAAATATTAATGAGGCTTCCCTTTCTAGCCAGGCGATTACTTGATATTTGTCTTGCTACTTTTAAAGCATCCAGCTTTTCTTTCAGTCGCACCTAAATACCCTCCTTAGTACAGCCCTCATACCACTTTTTTTGTCCTTGCATTCCCATGTTCCCTAGCACTGGTTTTTGGAAGCCAAAATGGAGCCCACCCTCACTTCTTCACCAGTGATGAAGCTGCTTGGACTCAATGGTATATCGGGAGCATCACCACATCTTAGGGTAGGACAGATGATAGATAATCACAATAGATATGTTATTTATTTATTTATTTATTTATTCATTCATTCACTCATTCATTCATTCATTCATTCATTCATTCATTCATTGGATTTTTATACCACCCTATATAGGGCTTTGGGCGGTGTACAACACACGATCACAGTACAATCATAAAATAACTAAAACCTTTAAAACAGTGGTAGAAACAATAAAACTAAGTGGAATAAACATAAGAAATATAACAAGTGGCATCAGGCAACCCCATTTTTAAAATCCTCTCCCAAGAGGGAGGGATGGTGAGTCCCATTGGATGACAAAAGCTCCAGATGTAAAGGGCCAAGAAAGGGGGGGGGCACCATCAGCGGCCGGACCCTCCAAAGGCCTGGTGGAACAGCTTCGTCTTACAGGCCCTGCGGAATTCATTGAGATCCCACAGGGCCTGGACAGCTGGAGGGAGAGCGTTCCACCAGGCCGGGGGCAGAGCTGTAAAGGCCCTGGCCCACGTGGAGGCCAGCCGCATCATTGAGGGGCCAGGGACCACCAGTAAATTGGCCTCAACTGAATGAAGAGGCCGTACAGGGACATATGGGGTGATGCGGTCTTGAAGATATGAGGGTCCCATGCCACATAAGGCCTTAAAGGTCAGCACCAACACCTTGAAGATGATTCGGAACTCTACCGGAAGCCAATGCTGTCTGTAATGTATAATGTCTATAATGTGTGAAAGAAGGAAATAGTCTTCATTGCTTTTCACAGCGCATTTGCAGTGCAGGATATTTTTTTCAGGAAAAATATCAAAAGTAATATATAATTTGTTACAGAAGGTTGAAACCTATGAACTGTGAAGTTCACAAATTGCATTCCTCCTTTGTCTGCATCCTCCTGTATCCTGTGAAAAGCTGTTTCTGAAACAGTACTGCTATAAGGAAGTCTTGGCCAATGGAGAGCAAAATGTCTGTGTGAAATCAGCTCTGGTTATGTAATCATCATATCAGTATATATGATTTATAGCAGGTTGCATGTGAACCCAAGTATAGAATTGATTCTCTATTCCACATGTATTTTCAAGACCTTGATCTGACTGCATCCTTTTACTCTCACATGACTATTGCATTAAAACGAGAATTACTGGATTCATAATTTTAGTGAAGAGTAGGGTTGGCAATTTCCAGGTGGCACCTGAAGATCTCTTGCTATTACAATTTTTTTCCAGACAACCAAGATCAGTTTCCCTGAAGAAAATGACTGCTTTGGAGGGTGAATGCTATGGCATGATGGCCTGCTGAAGTGTCTTCCCTACCCACCCTGCCCTCTACAGGCTCCACCCCACAAATCTCCAGGTAGTTCCCAACCCAAACCTGGCAACCTTAGTGGAGGGATCACCCAGCAGAAAAGACAGCACCTTTTTAACCCAGAAAACTATGAAACAGAATTCTGCTCACATCTACCTAGATGAGGTTTAACATTCTAGCCAGTATTTGGACAACATTAAAGCACAGCTAAATTCCTTATTTGTGAAGGTGCCTATCAAATGAACGGAAATAAAATGTAGTCATCATAAAATGATGCCCTGCTATAATAAACCAAAATAATACATTATCCACATAGCAGGACTAAGGTTCGCACATAATTACTCCTGAAATTTATTAGGGACAGAGCTGTATCCTGGTTCCAAATGAGCAACTTATTGTTAATTCATCGGATTCATCTGTGCTTTTGTATTTTTAATTTGCATGGCAGAAGAGAATGGTAGGCTGGTGCCAATTGTAATTTAAAGTTCTTCCACTTTGGGGACTTCATTAGCTGCACAAGTTACCCAGCTGCAGGCCCTACTGAGCACTCTAAAAATACAGTAAAAGAATTTTACCACCGTTGCTCTATTGCGAAATTACAGTGGAGGTGGGATAATAGCATAATGACTAAAACTGAAAATAGCTTCCTCAGAGAACTAGGTGCTTCAGGACTTTTTTAGTCCCTTGCTTAACTACCCTTCAAAATCTGTTAACAACTTTAAAAAGAGAGATGTGCACTGTTTAGTTTATGTTACACCAAGAATTATTCTTAACTACATGTTAAATGGATGTATGTCTGTGGATACTTTATTTTCCTCACCATAGTTCTGAATCTGAGCTCCCCCCCCCGTCATGATATCATGAATTATTACACAAGTAGCATTAACTTATTGTTTGAATGAGGTGTCCCCTACTTTGGATGGGCTTATGGCTAACCATCCCCCCCAATCTTCCCAGAAGCCCAGTTCCCAAATTGAAAAATAAGGGAAACATTTTTCTCCCCATTCTTTCAAACAGGGAAGTGTACTTGGTATGCCAGAGATGTACCCCAGCCAATTGTTAAGGAGTAGAAATACTGGGTTTACCTCTCCCCAGTGGTGGGATTCAGCAGGTTCGCACCACTTCGGCAGGAGTGGTTGTTATAATAGTGCTTGTAAACAACCAGTTGTTAAATTATTTGAATCCCACCACTGGAACTGGTTGTTAGATTATTTGAATCCCATCACTGCCCCTCCCCCATTACTCAAAAGCAAGCAGTTGCAGCTGCAGCTTCCCACTCTTTCATCTTCTATCATAGTGATGCAGTAATATCTGTTCATTTTGGTACCAAGCAGGATTTTGAAAAGATCTCAAACTGTCTGGAGAAGTTTCTCTTCTTATCTTTTTTGCTGTCCACTGCCAATAGGAGTGGACATCTACTCAGAACTAGTTAATAAAGGATTGGTTGGGACCTAACTAGAACATCAGTAGGAACAGTACAGGTTCTGGGAGGAAAGTGGTTGGATTTGGTAAATGTCATCTTAAATTACTGGCCAATTATGAATGGAATGCTTACCTTGGGGCTCTCCAGGTGCTCTTTAGTATGCAGTGGGTTTGCAGAGGGGTCTTCTTGTGTTTTTCTGTTTACATGCAAGGAGCCATTTTCTGCCTGCCCTGAAGCTAGCTTGCAGGTCTCAATAGACCTCTGCAGCTTTTCCTGGTTCTCTTAACTCTGTCCATCAACTTCTCTTAGGTTGATTCCCCACTGCAGAGTCGACTAGATTCGACCCGGTTCCCTGAAAAGGAACTGACCTAGATTGACTCCATTGTTACTCCCCACAGCAGCCGAGTTAGTCCCACCAGAGCTGAGCTCAGAGGGCGGGATCACCCCAGCGCCTCTTCTGCTCTTAGTTCCCGATTGGCTGTTGTGTTACCATGGGAACGTGAACATGTGTCCGGTTTTTTTTTTACATAACGGCAACATAGCCACAAATCAGTGCTCTATGTAGCTAAAAGCAGCGTGTAAATGTGTGCTGTTTATATGTATGGACATCGCTTCATATACAAGAAGGATTTTTTTAAAGGGCGCACTTTTCCCCACTGCAAGTCTTTTGTTCTGAGCATGCCCAAAACACTGATCTGTGATTGGCTGACCGGAGGGAACAGTTCCTCGATGATTTCCCACTTTACCGTCTTCAACCTGAGTTCGGCCTAGGTTCGCTGAAAAAGTTGTACCTCCCTGATGGAGTTGGAATTTGACAGTTTGAGGGGGTGAAGCTGGGATGGAACTGTGTTGAACTCCACGGCTGTGGGGAATACCTAAGTCAAACCAAGGTTGAACCTAGGTCAAACCTGCCAGTGGGGAATCGACCTTAAAGGCACAGATCTAATCTCATCCATAATTGCAATATAAAGGGCTTTGTTAAAGACCTTTTAATTTGCATTTATATCGATATACCTGTGATAGTAAGTAAATTTATATTGTAGCCCATTTCCTAACATAACCCCTTCCACAAAAGAAAGAGGCAAAGACATTCCCTGGACATCACACTGCTGAAGAAGGCCATGCTCTAGATTCCAATTTCCTCCCCTCCTCCACTCTCTCTGTGTGCTCATTGGCAACTCCTACTAGCAGTAGTCTCACTTGCTGCTGGGTGAATAGAAAGTAAAAGCAGGGCTTGAGAAAATTGGTAAAAGAAATCTTGCTGCAGTGCACATTTGTCCCCATCATGCAGCAGATGCCTTGTGCTTAATCCGCCATACACTACTATTCTTCTACTCCTCCACCCTTTGTAAATCATCTAATGCAGGTAGCTGCAGAAGTGTGTTGCCTTACCCTTCATACCCTGCCTTATGGAATAATGGATTTAATATGATTTTTTCATGCAACCTGTATTGGCAAATGCCAACAGCCATATATTTGTGTGTTTAGCAGAATGTCCAAATATTAATACAGGCCAAAATGTGCAAAAAGGTCTGTTAGCAAAATTAGATCATTAAAAGGGTTAATGCAGTCAGCTGAGACTGAAAGCCCCATGGACATGCATTTTGATTACTACACCCCACCAAAGCTGCTGTAACACAAAGAACCTAGAGAACCCCTGATACCAGATTATGCATTTCCTCTGCCTTTAGAAACCATCTCCTTAACAATTGTTCCCTCCCTGATCCACTCAAAGCCTCAGCCAAATTTGAAAACATGGGCAGAAACTCCAAGAAGTAACTCTGTATAAGTCATTCAAGACTAACACTAATCCATTCACAGAACAATTGGCTCTATTGTCCCGACATTTGGAAGACAATAGATGAGCTACTAATTAGCTCAGCCCAGAAATCCCAGCATGGAAGCCCAGAAAATACAGGAAAACAAAACTGAAACTTACTTACTCCTGCCCATACCTGTGCAAAGGGGTATAAAAGTACCGTTCGCCTCACACTCAGTGCTCTTTACTAGCTTGAATCTCTCTTGGCCAAGTAGGTTTGAGACACGATATCATCCTTCGCTTGGATTCACATGCTGGCCATTTGAATCCTTGCCTTCTCCAAGAACTTCTCTGCAGAACCTAGGTAACATATAAGTCCCCTGCTTCCCTTCCCAATCTATCATTCAAACCTACTTTCCACCCTTTTTATCTCTTAGAAACTGTGTGTATACTTCTTCATGCCTCACTGTATGGATGCTTACAACCAAAACTTATAACTATATTTAAACTGCAAACTGGTCTCCCTTGTATTCTCTGTAGAACGTTTCAAAAGCCATTTTCCGGTATAGCTGTTACAAAGATCCCACCTAGCCTGCCTCTCGCACTGCCAAGCCGAGTTATTCCCCATTGCTACTTTTAAAATATTCTAACTGTTAAGCTATGTAACAAGTGGCATAATTTCTTTTCTAAATACATAAAATAAATACAATTTTATGAAACTTCTGTTTTATAATCTTGGGGTTTCTGCCAAAATAATTCCCTCTCTCATGTATCCAGTAGATGAACCTCTTTGGTTGATGGGAAAGTGTGATCTTAGTTTCCAAAACTAACACATTGAATTGGCCTCAGCAGGTAAATGCAGTAAGATTGGGTACACATGATTCTGGTTCAGTGCTCATAACCAGGGCTAGGCCTAGGACTCTAACCCTATAGATTTAATTGCCTCACTGGAAAATGAACCTAAAAGAATAAAAATAAAGTTTAAGACTGCTGGAATATGAATTTTGTATCTTTTTTGATATGATAATTGCATGGAAAAGTTACCTATAATGTGTGTTTTGTTTTTTTAATTACCATCGTTGAAGTATTTTATCAAGATTATTTATTCCAGATAAATGAATGAAACTACTTTTTATTTTCAAAATTGTTAGTTGGGATTGAAATTGCATACTCTCTTCTTTGCAAAGAGATAATTCAATTTATTTGCAAAGACCAAAGGGTTTTAATGAATTGATTTAATTTTAATTGATGGTTTTAATGAGATGTTACAGCTGCTGCTTTTTCTTCTCACACTGATTGATATATTCACCTTTTTCCTCCTTTCACCTAAAAGATGCCACCTCCTAAAAGTTCCACTGAGATTTCCAAGGCTATTTCTGAACAATTAGTGCTCTTTGACAAAGCTTCAGCTAACCTTTCTGAGTCATTATTCTAATCAAGGCATGGGCATCCAACATTCAAAGCAGCACTATTGTGAATCACAATGAGACACCTAATATGAGACACCCTGAGGGTATACATCCAACAGAAAACTATAATGACATACCATGTTACAAAAGGAACAGAAAAAATGAATGAAGGAATATTTAAAAATAAACGAACAGAATATAGAAATATGCCTGCTGTTGAACTTCGACAAGTGATCAAACAAGTTCTGTTGTTTTTCTTGTATGATAATTTTTTTTTAAAAAATCACACACTGTGGTTTTAGTCTAACCAGTGAATGTGAAACATTTTTGCATACTTTCTAGTAAATAACCTGACCCCATGGATTGCTGCCTTACAATAATGGGACCGGACTGAAGTGTTGAACTACTTTTCAATTTTATAGTGTTTGCATTTTATGTTAGGATAGTATCAGTGCTGTGTAAGGCCTTATCACTCTAGAAAACTACACTTGAGCTTGCTTTTTTTTAAGGAATTGTTATCTTGCACAGCATGATTAAATGGCATGGAGGAAATAAGCTAGAAAGTTCTATCTCTATCTCTCTTTCTCTCTCTTCTGGCCCCTTTTGCATATAAAATAAAATATCCTGAGGATGGGGGGGGGCAGTTTTTTGTGGAGGAAGTCTGCCCAGCTTTTTCCCCAAGATGACTTCGGGATGCCTATTTCAATTCAATCCAGTGTTTTGTGAAAACACTAAACTAACAATTATTTTTTGCCTAGTTGACCTTTTAAAAGTAATCTCTTGCTTACTGTGCAGAGTTGAGGAGATGAAATATTTCTTCCATCCAATCAAAAAAGTTCTCACTTTCATTTTCTCCCACTGGCCATTTTCTGCTGCTTGAAACCTCCATTGTGCCTGCCATTTGCTAAAGTTGCCCAGGCACCGCACCCATGCTTTTTTTTAGCTCAAAAAATACACGATTCAACTCCGCTCTTCCTGTCAATTCTGGCAATATATAGTTTTTCCATTTTAAAAAAATCGATGAACTGTCTTTGAAGACTCGAACATACAATATGAGAATCACCTGCAATTCTCATCCCAGGCAACTTTAGTGAATGGCAGGCACAACAGAGGTTTTCGAGAAACAGAAAATGGCTAGTGGGAGAAAATGAAAGGGAGACATTTTTTGATTGGGTGGGAGAAATAAGCCACTCTCTCCTTAGACATGTAACTTTTGTCCTCTCTGGACAAAAATGAGAAGATGGCTTATTTTGGTTGTGCAGAAAGTGCCCCCCCCCCTCTCCTTTACTGGAAAATATTCCAGTTCAAACATGTTGGGACTTTTAAAGGAAGAAAAAAAATTACTGAGAATTTATCTTAGCACTAGATGTACCTCAGGGACTTCTTTTTTTAAAAAAAAAAACCTCTCAGGCTTGAGTCAGTATATCTGTGTGTATATTTTGTGAAGTGAATTTGCTGCATTATTTTAAGGGCCTAGACGATCAATTTTTTTTCATTTCCAGGAAAATCTGGAACATATTATTTTCCTACTGATGGAGACAAAATACAGTGACTCAGAGTAGGATTCCTAAACACTGAAGTAGAAGGGTTTGTCCCATGGCAGACTGCCATTTAGTTTACAGGGAAATTTCCTGATTGGCTGCTGCCTTAAGGGGATTTTGGTGACCAGGAGCAAACAGACCCAAGCTCCAGCAGCTCTTTTTGTGCCTTAGAACAGAAGCATCAGTGACAATAATAATCATTGCTGGCTCATCAATTGCATCCAAATGTACTGCTGTACATTTGCAGAAACAAGCAATGTCTGAGCTAATGCCCGCTGTTGATGCTTTTTAGCTGAATAGCCCTACAGGATTGGCTTGTGGTACCAAATTTGGCTTTCTCCAGGGCAAGTTTAACTTCTGAGTCTATTCTTTTTGCCCTTTTCTGTACTATAAGTTGTGTCCTATTACTTTGTATAAGACAAAAATTAATGTCATGAGACAGAAAGTTAATTGTTCGTTCATGGATTTGGCCAAATGTTGGAAAATGGCCAAGGAAATCTACATATTTCCTAGGAAACATATGCAAGAATGTACTGTTACTCAACTAGAATTATACAAATGGGGATATACATGGACTTGCAAGGGGCATTTCACTTTATTGTTTCCTGCTATCTCTTTTTTAAATTTCCTGAAATTGCCTATAGCCTCCTATATTGCTTCCTTGTGATTTTCCCACCCAGCAGCCAACTTACCATTTTATGTGCTCCTTCCAATGATTAGCATTTCCTCCTTGCAGTTGCATGGCCTGAGAAAATTCTGTGTGGTTCCAGCCACTGGACTGGGTCTAGTTGTGCCGTGAGAAACCCACAAAAATTTTCAGGGAACATCTCATTTGTCCCATTGTTGTTGTCGTCGTTGTTGTTGGTTGATTTCATAGCTGCCAGTTCTTTAGCTGGTTGTTGGCCTTCATTACAATTTGAGCCTCACCCAGAGGCCTAGGAAGCTGTAATGTATTGACACGGTATTCGTGCCATCCCAGTAGAGCTGCCTTCTGAATCTGACAGATGTTAATTTTGTCCATTTGAAGATGTTTCAAGTGCTGCCCGGGCCGTTTCTGCACTGGCGGCAGAAGCGGCTGGCCACAGGCATAATTCATGCCAGTGGAGCCATGGGACTGTTTGCACAGGTTTATCTTTTAAAAAAATTAAATGGCATCCATTCCAACTTAAGCAGAGGTCACTGTTACTATATATTTTTCTTCAACCTTCTTCCAAGATACTTAGTTCAACCTATATGGTTTTCCTTCCTATTCTGTCCTTACAAAATCCCTGTGAGGAAGAATCATAGGTAGTCAAATACACACACACATACACATACACACACACACACA
This sequence comes from Sphaerodactylus townsendi, assembly GCF_021028975.2. Taxonomy (NCBI): domain Eukaryota; kingdom Metazoa; phylum Chordata; class Lepidosauria; order Squamata; family Sphaerodactylidae; genus Sphaerodactylus; species Sphaerodactylus townsendi. The sequence continues at coordinate 36,657,839 of NC_059433.1, read as the reverse complement.
TACACACACACACACACAGAGAGAGAGAGAGAGAGAGAGAGAGAGAGAGCATTTAGTTATAATTCTATTCTGTAATATGAGGGATGAACCTAAGTAACCATCACATATTTAACCATTAAAATTGATTAAAAGATTATGATTACTTTAGCTAATTAAAAGCAACCCATAAATATCAGAAACAGTGCAAAAATGATTTTTTGAAGTATAAAGAAAATATAACAAAATCTGGCTGGCGAGCAGACTTCAGCATTCCTTATCACCCATTTTTTTCCTGGACAGCTTGATTCTTAATTGCCTGTGTTGGTACAAAAACTGTTAATTGAGCAATCACCATTTTGTTACCATTGTACAGGGATTCAGAGATCAGCCATGGGGATGGGAGGAGGCTATCTAGAGGTAAAAATTGAGCAAATGTTCCTGCTTTCTTTAAATTCTTTTTATCAGCACTCTCACTTGAATCAAAGCAAGAGAGAAAAACCATAGTGCCAAGTCTGACCACAGCAAGTGCACTGATAATATTAGGCTACACAGTATTTGTTCCACACTACATTAATATAGTGAAGTGTTTCTATGTAGACACATACATGATCCTTGTATTGAAATCCTTGTATTCAAACTGAAGGCCAGGTTCAAATGTAAAATTATTAAAGAGAATATCTTTATCCTTTGTTTCAAGTCCCTACTTAGGAATCCCAGGACTTTATTTACATGTTTGTATGCTAGCTTCTATTTTTTGTTAGCCAAAGAAACAGCCCCTAATGTATTTCATTTAAACAAAACAAAATCGAGTAGCAAGAGGATCAGATGTTTCCTCATTTCACAGTATTAAGTTCAAACCCCAAAGTCTATGCAGGGATGACTTCACAAGTCAGAGCCTTGATTATATCTCCTAGAGGGATTGTGCAGCTGACCAAAATCCTTGGCATAACAGAAATGTTGTCTGCTTAAGAAGCTTTCTGGGAGGTCTTTCTTCAGGGAGGCTCTGGGGGCAGAGGTTTAACGAGGAAACAGGGGGGTTCAAGCCCCAGGCACCACTTCAGTGAGTCACGTGGGGTGCTCTCAGCTGCCCACCCCCTCACACCCACTAGCTGCATGCCACCAGATCAGGGCATGCTAACACAGGGCACTGGGAGGGAGCAGCCAGCTGGGAGGGAGCAGCCAGGCAGGAGGGAGTTTCACTGATGTGGAGCTCCCTTGCCTCCCCGGCCCATCCCCACTCTGGGCACTTTGGCTGGCTTGGCTGCTTTCCCTTTCCCTCTCCCCCCTCACTGGAAGTAAGTTGAGGCACAGCAACATAGGCCACTGGTAGGGAGTCATTGGCTGGGAGGGAGTTTCAGGGACATGGAGCACCCCTGCCTCCCTGGCTCACCTGCAATCTGGGCACTTCCATCAGCAGCTTTCACTTTCCCTCCCTTCCTGACAGCCACAGGCTGCCAGAGTGAACCAACAGAGGTCACCAGAAGGGAGAGGCTGGCCAGGACTGAGCTTCAGAGATGTAGAGTGCTCATGCCTCCCTAGCCCGTTTCCAGTTTGAGCACTTCAGCCAACTGTTTTTGTTTGCTGCCAGAAGCTGTTCTGATATTTGTGTTCATACACTTTCCCTATTCCTGATCATATCTTTCCAAGCCCCCTTCTTCAAAATAGTGAGTGAGTTCCTGGGTGTTGCATCCAGAAGGAGGGAGGTTCCCCTTGGCAAGGTCCAAATTATTTAAATTTAAAAAACTGATTTTTTTTATTTTAAAAAATAATTGGTTTTTTTGTTTTCCTGGAAGTTAGACCATTAAACATATTTAGCCAATCAGATATTTTTTCAGAAAAATACTCCTACGTTACTCCTACTTTATTTTAATAAACCACAGTCAAACATAACTATCTCAAATTACAGGAATGAGTTAAAATTACAATTTATAATCCATGTACCCATTCATTTTAATGGAGCAAGAGTATACTACCTTTCCACGTTTAGTTCATTTTTATTCTACCTTTTCCAGAATATTTGTGAGGGGACTGCATTACACAACAGTACTGTAAGATGCTGGGTAGCTGAGCGTAACTGCCCAGTCACCTTTATAACTGAAAGAGCATTTGTATTTGGATCTCTTTCATGATAGGTCAGGACTATAGCCATGTGGATGCTAGCAGCATCATTCGGCTCAAAGATGATAAAGGGGGAAAATGTTAGGTGTATATCCACACTTTCTCTCCACACTTTCTCTGTCATTTTTTCCAACAGAAGGGCAGTCCACCAGATTATATATTCTCAGCCCATTAGTGTCATAAGTGATTCAGCTGATAAGCAAATAATGACAATCATCCCAGTTCAGAAGAAAGGTAGAAGATGTTATTGTTTTCTTTTCAGCTAAAAAGTAGAGTTGCTAGCCTTGTATTAGAACAGGTCAAGGAATTATCAAGTCTTAGAATTACTTGCATCAAAAAAAAAACCCTTTCCAGTTCAACTGTTTCATTTCCAGGATGGACACTCTGGTATTAGAAAGATCCACAATTGGTGGCATTTATATGGTTTGAATCAGTAAAATCCTCCAAGTCTGCAGAGTAATCTGATGCTAAGAAATCCCCCAGTTAGTATCAGTGTTAGTATTTGCAGACATTACACATTTCCCTATGCAGCAGTTGGGTAGCCATAGTGGTAATGAGTGCAGTAAGCAGGAGGAGTGGAATCATCAGTTAGAAATAAAAGAGAAGTGTCTTCACCCAAAGTTATGTGAATGGATTATGAGGTAGTTTTCATCTTGACTCTTTTGACATGAAAATATCTGTAATTTCTACTAGTTAAATTCTGGGCAGTACTCAAGACAGAGAAAATAACTTTGTGTTGGCTAAAATGACTTTTGTGGGGCTCCAGCAATACATCCTCTCTGTCCCCAAAATCTGAAAATCCTTATTAACTTTACATAATATAGAATACCTCCCCTGAAGTCAGTTTCTCCCAATTATCAGATGATGAACAGTGTTTCCAAGAAAGTTAGTGAAGTTTATTATAACAACATGATCAGCGTCTTTTGGTTTCTCTGTAATCACTGCTTTAATGAGACCTGTTGTGGACATTTAATTTTCCTAGCAACACTTTGGAGAGTATTAGGAGCTGTCAAATACAAAGCCTCCAACAATCCCATTTGGATAATGCTAATAACAACACACTGAAGTTGCACACATATACTCACCAGAACTGTTCCCTCATAACACTTCCTATCCGATTTTATAACCTGCATGCCCCTGTGTCTAGTAACCATGGCAATGGGGTTGAAATTTGTTAGATATAAGCTGGCTTGATTAGGCTTGTGAGGTGAGGTGAGCTAAGTCGAGATGCCTGGGCCATTTTCTGGAGTCTCCTGACAGCAGATACACATTTATTTTTCTTGCTATGTTATTAAAGAATTTCTGACACCTATCAAATGTGAGAAGAGAAGAAGCAGTATCAAGTAAACAGTATATTACATTTATTCTGAGGGTTATTTTCTTTTCCTATAACTGGTAACTCATACTGGAGCATTTCCTATTTGAATATCTTATTTTCTGCTTTTAGGAAGAAAGTCTTGCCAGAGATATTATAGAACATCTGTGTTCAATTAGAAAGAGCTAACAAGGGTTGTGTGGCCCTGGGGTTTAGCTATGTTTAGCTTGCTCTAGTTGGAGTCACAATTTTATATGATGCAACCTGCTGTGATAGCCTAGTGGGAAACTATTTGTATTAAGTGATTTTTTAAGAAAAAATCAGTAATGGTTATATCATCTTTCCCTCTTGCTGAGAATCCAGATATTATTCAGTTTTATTACAGTATACTTCTTAGGTGAAAATAAAAAGCCCTAAAGCTAAGAAAATAAATTTGTTATAATATTTTCTGGCCAGTTTTCATAATTGGTTTTCTGCCCCAAAGAATGACTATTTTGACAGTCAGAGGAAACAATTAGTGGAAGAAACAATGGTAAGGAAAGACACTAAAGGAATGAGGCATTTCATTTGGATGCAGTAGTATTGTTCCAAGTGTGGTCACATTAGTTACGTCTGCATGGGAAACCAGGAACCACAAGTAGATCTTCACTTTCAGAACTTCTCTGATGCTTCTTCATCCTCTCACCATATTCTCCAAAAAGCTGTTTTTGAGGTTCAGGTGACTCTCATGACCTATGTAGGATTCAGTACATGGGGCTGAAGCTTAAACTAGAGATTTACAGAATGTCTGTACATGCTTTTCGCATCTTTATTTTCAAAATTGCATAGGAAAGTGCGTTGCTGCTGGTAGGAAAGCATTGAAAAAAGTTGATCTGTGAATCAAGAATTATATTCAAAGTAGAGTTTCATTGGTATTGTTGAAGATGCAAGTGAAACATTAGGAGCAAAAACTACCAGACCATGGTCACACAACCCAGAAAACCCATTACCTAGTTGTGTTTATTTATTTTAAATATTTATATCCCACTTTTCTCCCAACCACCAGAGCTCATTGTGGCTTACATAACTGAAACTGGGTAAAGTCTCATTTCACAATAATATAATACCAATAACAAGAAAGCAAGCCATAGTTACTCTTCTCCACTCACAAACCACAAATATATATATATATTGCAGATCTCATGTGAGAATTCCATAGGAACTAGTATTTGCTGAGATTATTTGCAGAGGTTATTCAACAATTCTCTAAAAGACTACCACATCCGAGCACTGCTAAGGGTGGGGGTGGGGGGTGGGGAGAGAAATTCCAGGCTTTATACAAATCTATAAGTTAAATTATTTGAATGGCTATGACCCTGAGGGATACTGTTTCTTCTCCACTAAAGGAGGCAGTTTATTTCTTGGACTTGTTAAAAGATTAAGCACACAAAGCTGAGTAATCAGTGGTATGATTGCCCTGACCCGGATAACCCCAGGCTAGCCTGAACTCATCAGATCTCAGAAGCTATGCAGGGTTGCTCCAAGCTAGTATTTAGTAGAATTATAAAACTGGAGGAGACCACAAGGGCCATCAAGTCCAGTCCCCTACCATGCAGAATATATCGTCCTTCGCTTGCGTCCCAATGCTGGCATAGATATCCTTGCCTTCTCCAAGAACTTCTCTGCAGAATTTAGGTAACGTATGGTCCTCGCTTCCCCTCCTATTCTATCATCCAAAACCTATCTTTTCCTCCCTGTTGATATACTTAGGAACTGTGTGTATGAGCCTTAACGTCTCACTGTATGATTGCTTGCAACCAAAATTTATATAAATATATTTAAAATACAATTTGGTATCTTTATGCATTCTCTGTAGAACGTTTCAACAGCCAATTCTGGTATAGTTGTCTAAAAGATCCTACCTAGCCTACCTCTCGCACTGCCAAGCTGAGTTATTCCCCATTGCTACTTTGAAAAATATAATCATAACTGTTAAGCTAGGTAACAGATCAGACTAGCACGTTGATTTTAATGCTAATGAAGAAAGCACGTATGGGAAAATAATCTTATGGGTTATGTATATGCAGGTATGATTATGATGTATGCATTCTTGGAAAGTATAAAATATGAGGTCTTTTGTATGATGAGTGTGTCTCTCCTAGAGCTCACCCTGTCACAGATCTATTCTGGACAGTAAAAATCTCTCTTTATGCTAAACTTGATTCTTGGGTTTATTTCTTTGACAGTCTTTATAAAACACAACTGCACAGGACCATACACTAGGTGTGGCCTGACAATATCTTGAACAATACATGATTTCAGAAGTTGCAACATTTGAAAATTATGTTTTTCTAGTTTGTGTTATTCTGCAGCAGGCTAGCACTGACTGAACAATAATGAGGCTTGTTGCACAAATGCATTTTTCAGTAAAATGTCTGCTTGCAGTTGGATTTTTTCATGCCCTTTGCTAAGAAAGAGGGAAAAAAGAGGAGAGCCTGCTAGGAATGTTTTAATATCATCCCCATACAGTCACATTTAACATAGGATGCAAATACTGAGATATATTACTTTTCTTTTTAAAAACCCAACTATTGTTGCCTTTCATGCTAGTGTATCACTGTAAAAAAAGAGTAAACGTGTGCTCCTTAGTGAAAGCAACAACTTTTTTCACTGTGGCATCTTCACACTAGGGATTCTTGTTACATTATGTTTTTGTAGCATAGAACGTAGTGTATTAAATGCATTATCAAATTCAGAAAACTTCCAATTGCATAATTCTATGAAGAATGAGACAAAATTCAGCATCAGGAAAAAAGAATGAGCAATTAGACTGGATTTTACTAACATGGTTGAAATGGAGACTCCTTTCTTCTTGCTATGAGTCAAATCCTGCAGAGAGCAAAAACAGTGACCTAAAAAAATGAATGAACACCAATTGGCAAAAACCAATTGGATTTTGGAGCTGTCAATGGCATCTGTCCACAGGGCTGCATTCAGAGGGCTCTTAGAAAATCCTAAAAGCACAATCTATAATATATTGGAAGACTGAGCTGATTACAAGATTCACATGCCAGCAATCAAATCAACCGTGCCTGGAGCTGGATGGTGCTAGATATATATGCATTTCATACAAAGAAACTTACACGAACAGGAAGACTGTAGGAGTGAAAACTAGGCTTTGCACTCTGTACAAGTGGCACCAGAAATGTAGGAAACAGTTTTATTGGAAAAGATAGTATGGTGTTCTATTCCGTGTCATTCTTTCTTATCCTTCGTACAGACCATATAATATTTCGCTCTCCTCATTGAAGAAGAGAATTGGAGATCCCTTTCTCCATTTTAAATCCCTCTTTTTTAAAAAGTCAGTATTTTAATGAGAAACTCGCTGTGGTGAAATCCCCCCCCCCAATACCTTCACATGAATCCTGTGAGATAGGTTTAGCTTTTACGTCTTTACTGAATATACCTGTAGTTTGCAGTAAGCAGCTCAGCAATTCTCAAGTTATTTATGGAATAAAATTACTTAAAACAAAAATATTACAGAAGTATTCCATTATACAAACATCAATAAAATGAAACAGAAGAGCAGTGAAGCATAGCAGACCTAAAACCCTGAAGCAACTGAACAGCAATTAAATTGGAGAATGGCAGTTTAGTTGTGCAATCCTAAGGGGTGTGTGTGTGAAACTGTCATGGAGGTGACACAAGGGAACAATATGAATACCCCTGTAAGTTGGCACAAGGGGCAAATATGCTGGTGGGAAGCTCTGTAGCACTCAAAGGCTCATTCTGCACATGCAAAATAATGCACTTTCAAACTGCTTTCAGTGCTTTTTGAAGCTGTGCGGAATGGCAAAATCCACTTGCAAACAGTTGTGAAAGTGGTTTGAAAATGCATTATTTTGCGTGTGCGGAACAGGCCAAAGACACAAGTTGCCCCTGAGCCAGAATTCCTTGACCACAGGAGCTCAGGCTGGCACTGGGGGAGGGGGTCCAGGGGAGTTCACTTTAATAACCTTCTAAGGGGCTTTTAGCCAGGAATACCCCTATGCCGGCAGCAGATTTACAACATGAAAAAGTGTGTCACAGCCCTATAACCAGCATCACCCTTACCGAATATCAAACATTTATCATACAGATATCAAGAAAATTTCAATGAAAAAGGCAATCCATACTTCACAAAATGGGTCCATACATAACAGTGCCTTCAGAGAAGATATTTCAAATGGAATGACATGTTCCTTGAGATCCCTTGGTTCCCCAGAGAGTATATACCACAAGTATCAGCATGATGAATTGTGCTCTAAGATGGATTACCAGCCAGTGAAATTCTTTTACTGCTGGCAAAATCTGTTTTTGGACAAGTGTAGTAATTAACAATCCAATAGATTGAGTAAAGGCATTTTACACTGACAAAAAATGACCATCCAAAGAAATACACTTCTGCATCATGGAAGATTTCAAGCCCAAGGTTATCCAAGGTTACTCACCGAGGCTGTTTCCGCACGGGCGGAATACATCAACCCAGGGACACTAAAAACAGCATCCCTGGGGAGGGGTTCGCATGGCCGCTGCTGCTGCATCACAGCAGCAGCGGCCTCACAACCCCTGAGCAGCGAGAAGCCACTGTTTCCGAACCTCGCTCCCTGGGCGAGGTATTTTGGAAACAGCGGCTTCCAACCGCTGCTATGCAAACGCCAGCGGCTGGAAGGCACCATCCCCCCTTTCCTGAATGCCTCACCTTCCCTCCGACCTTCCGGTGTGTTGTTCAGGCCTGGGGATATGCCCCCCTGCCCTGCGACTCCAGAGTTGTCACGCAGGGCAGGGGGGCATGTCCCCAGACCTGGACAACACGCCGGAAGGTCGGAGGGAAGGGAAGGCGTTCGGGCAAAGGCGCAGCGCTGCTCCGTCTTCCCCGCCCCTACCGGAACCATTCGTGCAAACAGTCCCAGGGGGGTGCGTCGGCATCGTATACCCCCCCGATCGTGGCCGTGCGGAAATGGCCCAAGCTTTGTTGCATTTTATTTATTTATTTATTTATTACTTAAACTTTTATACCGCCCCATCCCCGAAGGGCTCTGAGCGGTGTACAACACAAAAATATAGATTAAGTTACTAAAACCATTAAAACAGCGATAGCAGTAAAAGAGGCGTCCGCCAACCCCAATTTTAAAATTCTCCCCGGGAAAAGAGGGGGAGGTGGAGAGTCACATTAGATGGTAGGCCCAGATATAAGAGCCAACTGGGGGCCAATTTATTTATCCATTTATCCATTTATTACCTTTTTTGATTAACTTTCCTCATGCATGTTCATAAACAAAAATTATTTAGAATATAGAGGCAATACATTTAGAGTATTGTATTTAAAAAGTAAAATATTCTTCTAGGTCATCTCCACATCATCCAAATATCCTGGCTTGAGCAGAGGAAATATCCCGGTTTGGCCAAGAAGTTTGCATGGTTCTTGGTCCTAAAGCGGGTTTGTCCCAGGATATTTCCCTTGTTCCAGGTTTTTTAGAAAATCACCAAAATGGCAATCCTTTAAAAAAATCCTGCTACTATGCAAACTATGCAAAAACCATGGGAGCGGAAACAGTTTATTTTTCTTACCCAGATACCGGATCTCCCTGCCCTGCTGCCCACCACCCTGATCTCCCCATCTGACATCATGTCAGTTTTCAACTCTGCTGAGCAGCCAACCATTGCAGCCTGCCCTTCCCGAAACATTTCCCCAAGCACATCTTCCACTCATGGTATCATCTGGGTGCCATGTTGCCTGGCAATTGGAAGTGGAGTTCCAAAATGTCCCCATTTTCTTTTCTGTACATGCACTGGTTGCTCAGAGCACATATCTAGGGCCGAATGTTAGTGGGCACATCGGGGGGGGGTGTCTCTCGTTTTCCACAAAAATATGTGAATGTGAGTGGGAATGTGATGTGATGCTGTGCCCCATTGTTATTGTTTTTTTTGCAGTTGCTGCTTGCTGTGTTGAGACCTGAACTGGCTAATAATAATAATAATAACATGTCCTCCATTTATGTCTGTCCTTTGACAGATGAACAAGCGGGAGAAGACCAGCAGCTCATGGAAACACTGGTTGATCCAGGAAATGACAGCTCCTCCAGTGGTGAGGGCATGCGTAATTTTCCCCCCCGGTTCCCCACTGGCCACATGGTAGGTGGAACTAGTACTGTGTGAAGATGGTCTGGAGTCACCCTTCTCTTTCCCTCTGCTCATATTGCAGACCTTTTGTCACAAAGATGGGGTCTGGATAATTTCCAGACACAGGACATCTAACCCTCACCAAGGAAGCAAAGGACAATTTTTTTAATGAGAAACAGTAATCTATCAGGGATATTTAAACATGTCAGTTTAATTCAAAGACCAAGGTGAGAAATCGTACAAAACAGGCATAAACAGATGAAGACTGAATATGGCTTTCTTTTTGGTAAAACTAAATGTTTATCATGAAAGATGGAAACAATATAATTATGGTGAGAAGTAGATGAACCTTCCTTAAAATCTATCTGTTCTGGATCAATAACTGAAAAATCTTCCATCCTTTGTCTCAATTTTGTAGGTATGCTGCATATACCGGTAATTTGCCAAGGATCAAAAATAAACTAATAGGGCAGTAATTAGAGGGCAAGTAATAAGATCCTTTTTTATAAAGCCTTTTAAAAACTCTCTTCTAAAAGAACCTTTTAAAATTCTCTTCTAAAATGAGGGCACCCCCAAATTCTAAAGCCACAGCTCTTAGTCAAAGCCAGCCTTAAGAAACATACTTGAATCAAGATTCTTTTCATTGTTCAATAGGTGCTTGATAGAACATTTACCGGCACTTCTCTATTGCTAAGGATACAATTAAAACTACAGAATTTAGTACTTGATAATGCATCATTATGCAGTTACCTTTGAGTTACATTTTCTAAGGAATTTTAATGATGTCATAGATAGTTAGCAATGTTTGGCACACATGAAGATATTTTGCTAGCAAGATACTGAACGTTTATGCAACAATGGCCAAGCTAACAAATTATGTGCATAGAAGACCAAATCAAAAATTTCAAAAGAAATAAAAATGTACTTTTCATATTATTCTTAAAATAAGATCATCAACAAAAACATTAAATGATATAATGTGCAGAATATAATGATTTTTTAAAAAGGAATCATTCTTTTGAACAATCAGAATATGTAAAAAGGTGAAAATTTGTTGCTATGATATATAACGTGTAAGAATAATGACCAGAAATTAATGATAGTAATCATATATCAATGTTCATTCTGTAGCAATGTTAGCTCTGTAGGTTGGAAAAGATCCCATTGTCTTTTTTAACTGTTCTACTTTATTGTTTTATTTTTGTATTATTTTATCTTGTTATCTTGTGTATCTTTTTTATACACTGTTAAAACTGAAAAATAAAAAAGATACTAAATGTTAACTATGAAGATATTGGCTATGCAATCTAAAGATTGTACAATAATTAAATCCAAGTTATGTTTATGATTTCATTTTGAATACAACAATTTAAGGTACGAGCTAACAATCATGGTAGAGAGAGGAGGGAGTCAACAATGGTCAAATAACTTTTAATAACTTAAATATTACTTAGTTACAATGACTAAAGAAACCTCCTTGAAATTTTAAATTACATTGCATCGTTCTGCAACTCATTTTAAATAAATTTAATACAATAAAAACTGCTTGTAAAATGGCATTTGTCCCAATTATATGGGAAGACAGCTTCATGTTGAACTCTTTTTATATGCCTTGACTTCTTGAAAATGAATATATTAAAATTTTACATTACCAACAATTTCAACAAAGAATTGCCTTACCAATGTTTAGAAATTTCTGTAACCTTTCTGCATTTTCATATGTAAACTATTTTTACAAATAAATTATTGCATTGTGCCAATATATGTTTAGCAGAATACATTGGAATCATGAACAGTAGGGCTTTTTAAATAGACACATTCTGAAATATGTGTATTTTTATATGCATGTGGTAAAGATGGCAGGTAGTATACCTTCCCCAGTCATGGAATAAGGTGGAGGAAATGGTAACATTGCCACCAAATGCAATAAAATCAGAACTTTCTCCACAAATCCAGGGGAACTGAATTTCAGCACTTTGACCTGCACTATGTTTTCTTGCATGAGAGTGGGAAGCCCACAACCCTTACTTTACCTCAAGGGTAGTTTTGCTTAACAGGGCCAGACCATGTGCCGAGTAGCTAGAGCAGTCAATACAATGGGAAAGTTTATTAAAAAATTGAAAATACAAGGAAAGGAGATTCTAAATGGGAAACAAGACTGTGCAATCCGTGGGGGCGGGAGAGGGGGAGGACTGTGGAATTGGTGTGACCTTGTTGCCAGCATAAATACCACTCCATGTGGTGTAAGTGGCATCTACACTAGCTCTGGGAGCACTATTGCCGGTGCTGGGTAGCCATGATTCTACACATTGCCTGGGCACAAACACTGCCACTGTGATGGAACTCCACTGGTGCTCAGGTCTGTGCTGGAACTGATGGGGCATTTCCAGGAGTGGTGATGAGTTTAGTCAGCTTTCTGTGGTCTTTCAGCCCAGGAAAGTCACCTTTTTCTGGAATAGACTCACACTGCCTAAAAGGCAAATGCAGCCATTTGGCGCTTGCAGAGGGACAGTGAATTTTGTCTTTGTTTTTTCACTTGCTGAGCCTCTGCAAACATATTTGGACACAGCAGGGCTGCACTATGCCCAACCACTGCCCACCTACCCTGCCCCCTTTTTTTGCCTGTAGTGAAAGTAATTACCATGAAATTCATCCAGAGAGTGTCTTCAAGGTCCTTCTGTCCTAGGATCAAAGGTGCTGCCACCCCTCTGAACACAAAGAAACTGTCATTTTTAACAGTCCTCTCCGACCACATTGTGAGACTGACTGATATCTCCTGCTGCTTAGGTTTCTGATGGGTAAATTTCTCACCCCAGGTCTCCTCCACTGTAAAATCGGACTTATTCATGTATTTAGCCATGGACAGTTATTATTTCAGTTGATATATCCACATCTCTGATGTGTTCTTCAGCCACATGGCAACATTGCTGGATTTTATGACTCTAGCAACTCCACCTTAGGCTTTAATAACACTGAGAAAAGGATTTATTTGGGGAGATTTTGGCTGGACAATCTTTGGATCATCACAGCATGTTGTACAATGTAATATATAAATCCTATGGTACCATCAACATAAGTTTTTGTGATCAGAACTCACTTTATGAAATGCTTATAATGTATAAAATATTTTTACAGATATTTTTATAGCTATAAAAAGATTCCCCACACTATATGTAACTGATGTTTTAAGGTCTGACTCACAACAGCTAATGCTGGAATAAATTGTTAATCCTTAAAATGCCACTTCACTACAATCGGCCTACACTGTTGCACTCTAGAAATGTAATACAGTGTATCAGTTTTTTTAAAAAAAAACAGGTCTCTTATGTACTACTTGTATTTATTTATTCATTACAGAAAGCATTACTGTCCCACTATTCCGTCCTCAAGCAAATCCTCAGAGCCACAATATACAATACAAAGAAAATTCCAATCATATTACAGAGTTCACACCACATCAAAAAACTGAAAATAGATACAGAAAGCAAAAATCGGTTAGACTAAAACATAAGTTTAAAAAGTAAAGTTAGCCTATCAGAATAAAATTAAATAAACATAAATAACAGAACAAAATCAGTATTATAACAAGCTAGCAACACAAACTGATGGAAGACAGTCTCAGAGAGCTTATGTCTTACTGTATTTGATGCTACCACCAACTTAAAAGGTGTATTTGTAGAAAACAATTGGCATTTTTTGAGATGAAATTAACTATTTTGGTATTTGACTTGATGTCTGTCAGAAGTTGGTGAGTTGTTTGCCTCAGTTCACATATGTCGTTTCCAGACTGACCTGTGGTAGACCAAGGGACCCTATTTTTATAAAACACAGACAATACTTCTACCACTTCAGCCAAACCTTGGGCGCTTACCAGCACAGTGCCTGAAAATGGGGGAGCCTATTTTGAGCATTGGCTCAGTGTACCTACAAGGAAAAATAACTTTGTCTGGACGTGTCTCCCTCCAAAACAACTTGCATAATGTCCTCTCACACCCTTCCTGACAGGATTCAGTCTACACACAAAGATGTTGCCCTGGAGAGAGTTCCCAACTGCAGCCCTGGACCATATGCCTCAGAGAAGACAAAGGATGTATTAATGTGCTTACCTGCCCTGTATTGTACTATCTAATGTTTCTTCCTCTGAGTAATACTTTTAACAACCACCTTACTTTACATTATCATTGGTTCACAGCTGTAATCTTTTCAGCTAACTTCCATGGGGACATCAGGCTGATGTCTAAACTCATTAGACTGATGACCCACCATTAAAGTTGAAGTCTGTCTCCTGTCTTTTCCAGGAATGGTAGGAAATCCCTTTTTGTCTAGGGAGATTTAGGATCACTCTGCATAATCCTGAAGGTCCATTTCTCTTTATAAAGAAGCCCACTTTCCCAATAGACAGTGTTCAGTATCTCTGGAAAACTCTGTCTGTGATACTGCTCCACAGCGCTAAGCATGGGTTGCTCAGTTCTGTTTATCAGAACATTCTGCTCCAGGATCAGGTGATTATATATATTTTTGCTCTTCTCTATATTCCTTATCTATTATAGATCTATATCCTAAGACTGTGTGTGTGTTCTGCTGTTTTATTGTGTGCTTGTGTACCCCCATTTCTATCCCTTAGTAACCTGAGCAAGGTTTTTGGGGAACAGCAGCTTCCAACCACTGCCGTGCGAACGGCAGCGGCTGGAAGGCGCCATCCCTCCCCCCTTTCCCTATCAACCTACCTTCCCTGCGACCGTCCAGCATGTCGCTGAGGCCTGGGGACACGCCTCCTGCCCTGCAACTCCGGAGCGGTCGCGCAGGGCAGGGGTGTGTGTCCCTGGGCCTCGGCGACGTACCGGACAGTCGCAGGGAAGGTAGGTTGATCAGGCGACGGTGCAGCATGGCGCCGTCTTCCTGGTAGTTTCCGGGACCGTTCATGCAAACGGTCCTGGAGGAGTTGGGTCGGCGTCATGTGCGCCGACCCGACCCGACCTCCAGTATGGCTGTGCGGAAATGGCTCAAGTTACCCTGCCTTTTGCAACGCCAAGAGTGCTCCAGTTAATTTCCCCACACTAAAAGGGAGAGACTTCCTACCACTTTGGGTAACAATGCAGGTTTTTGAGCTTTATGGAAACTGGAATGTCTTCAACTCTGATATATCTACAAAAATATTTTTAAAATACGCATCTAAAAGATAAATATCTTGGGTCTGTGATGTGAAAAATGGCATTAGTGTCTTATCAGAACTACATGGATATTGGTGATCCTTGAGTTACTATGGCCCAAGATTTCAAAAGCCACAACAGGCATTTTGGATTAAGCAAGTGATGAATTGGCAACCAGTGCTGATGGATGAGTACTGGAGTGACATGCTCTCAGCAGCTTGCTCTAACCAGTTACTGGGCAGCTACATTTTGAACCACTTCATTTTCTGGACATGCATAAAGGACTTCATGAAGCTCATTATAGTATTCTAGTTTGGATGCCATTAAGGCATGAAAGACTTTTATTAGAAAAGAGCACAGATAATTGACCAACTAAGACTCATTAAAGTGCTTTTGTCAGCATATCTACTTTGCTATGATAGGTTCAGATCCTGAACTTCAGGAGGACCCTCGAGTACCTGGGTTTTGAAGGGATGTTCAGTCCCATTAGTAGAGACAGAACACTCAGCCTGCAGGTCAGTCATGTTTGGAATGAAGAGTTGCTCTGCCTTTTCTGGACTGAGCTTCAGTTTGTTCACCCCATGCAGTATAAGTCAGTCTCAGATAAGAATTTAAACTAAACTTCAGCTACTGCATTATTGTTTTGGTTGTTTTTATTATTTTGTTGTTCGCCGCCATGAGCCCTGCAGGGGAGGGCGGGATATAAGTTGAAAAATACATACATACATACATACATACATACATACATACATACATACATACAAGGGTCCAACAACAATGTCACAAAAGTAAAAAATCATTCCTGGGGCTCACCAGGCTCCATGTAGAGGTTGGCAACTCTATTCTTCGCAGCATGACAGTATGTCCCGTGAATTCCTGACTATGCTCACACCTTGTTTTCATTTGATATTTTATTCATTTTGAAGACAGCTTGTAGCCTTCCCCACATTTTTCTATAACATAGCCATATGCTGATCTGCTACAAAGAAATGTCTTTTAAATTGCTGCTGCTTTTACTCTTCACCACCTCTATTATTATTCTGACTTTATTATGGCTACTTAGATTACCATTTTAAAAGAAGTTACAATGAGCATTATTCTTTTTTATGATTAATACTTTTATTTAATACAGTCTACTATTTATTTGTTGAAAAAGCCTTTTGCATGGTTATCTGAGGTAAAACACACACACACACACACACACACACACAGAGAGAGAGAGAGAGAGAGAGAGAGAAGGAAGGAAGGGGGTATCCTTCCTTGAGATCTCAGTTCCTTGAGATAGTTCAGTTAAATATTTATTTTAAAGAGGAAGGGAGGCAGGGGGACACCTGAAGAGAACTCCTCTAAAGGCTGTATGAATGCATGCATGTATGTATGCATGTATGTATGTATGTATGTATGTATGTATGTATGTATGTATGTATGGGGAAATAACCACCAGTGAAGAAAAAAAGATTTTGGGAGAATAAAGGAACATTCATTGTCTTTAGGTATTGGGAAGTGGGAGATTTTTACCTGGCTTCACAGATGCATTTAATGACACCTTCACTCAATACTACCAGGCAGTTGGTAAGTTCATTAAAAGAGTTACTGAGGCCCAGGTCTCACATGACTGAATATTTTCAGAATCACACACATGTGCATGCACACAGAGAGATGAGTAGACTAGAACGTTTTCCTTGATAACCTAATTTTCTAGGGAGAGGAGTCGTAACGTAGAGAATTTAAAAGTCTTCCATCTGCAGTGGACTTGTCCAGAAATCAGTTCATGATTCAATGAGAAAACTAGTCCTCAGTTTCATGTTCCTCCAGTCATGATTTCTCTAAAGAGTGCCAAACAAGGCTTACAATTATGATGATGAATTCTTGTGGCTTGGCAACCTGCCTGCTATCATCAGCTCATTTTTGCAGAAGCTGCCAAAATGCTGTCAGGCCAGACAGTAACCAGTGTCTGTCAATGGACTATTGACCTACAATAGGAATTAGCTATAAACAAATAACCGAGAGGCAAGCTGCTGCATGCTTCCAGTCCAGCTCATCTCTGTTGCTCATGAGAATGCTATTTTACCTGTTTTAATAGGAATTGTAACACAAGCTGTGTCCTTTACTAATAGGCTGAAAAAATACAACACAGAAGTAGTAAAATTCACCAGAAAATGAAGTGAGATTTCTGTAAGTCTATATTACCAATGCAAAAGTGATTTATATGTCATTCTAATGAGTTGTGGTCATATTACTATTTGAAATGCAGATATTAATATTCTGGACAGGGAAAAAGGACACTAACTAATCACCTAAATTGAAGCAATTTGCTACACATATACAGAAGAAGCTGTATGCAAACATTGGCTGTCATCCTTTTTTAGTCTAAAGGGGTGGTATAGAGATACATGCAGCAGCCTTCCCAGACTATGATAATAAAAAGACAGCTGCAGTCCATTTGAGTATCAGAGCTTTGGGTCATGGGTCATGTGTAAATGTCCAGTTTACCCTGATGCGTTCTACATCTTCCAGCTTTGGACATATAAATTAGATGCACATTTTTACATAGTATATTCTCTCTAAGGTACCTACAGTATGAAATTATCTTATAGGTGAAATGAAGAGTTGTAAATCAAGGCAGTCCCTCGTTCAAACCTAGAGGCAATCATGAATGCAATTGGAGGCTGTAGGGAAGCTAATACTCGTCATCCCTAGTTCCTTACCTCAGAAATATGATATTGCCCATCATAGCAGAGTAGCAAGGAAAAGAAATAGCAAAATGTGCCCAAGGGCTCCAGCTCATTTGACTCATTAAAGAATTTTAGAGACCTTTTCTTTTCAAATTGTAATTCTGCTGCCATCTGTTTTATTTTAGTTAGCATATGTATATGTTGTTTTTCTCCTAAAATACAGGAGTCAAGTAAGCATCAAAGGCACAGAAATCTAAGATGACTACAAACACTTAAAATTCTAGTACATCAAAACATGCTCACATCTCAGTTATCACAAAAATTCAAAATGGGAGCATAGAACACTACACACTCTCAATCAGCAGGACAAGGTGGTAAGAGGCCTCACGCTTCTCAGCCCCAGTTCTCTATAACATCTCTAAGCAGGGGCAGAGTTCCCGCTCTGTAGGTGAATGGTACACTGGAAATTTGCAGGCTAAGATGGGAAGCGTCCGTTTCCTTCTCAGACCAGTTTTTATGCAAAGAAATAACCATACTTTACCTTTAGTGTGTTGCAGCAATGTCACAAACTTTAAAATTATGTGCTAGTGAATTTGATTATATCAGCTATCAGAGCAAGAAAGCTAACATTCTGCCTGCAATATAAGTGCAGCTGAGTCATATGATAGACCTAGAATTCGGTACATGTTTGGAATTTATAAGCAAAGAGTAGATAGGTACTGCTTCATTATAAAATTGGATACTGAACACTTTAGTACAATGTTACACAAAGATTAAACTAATAAGTCCATGATTTTTTATTGACAAAAATATTAAACTCCATGTCAGGTGAAGCAACCCAACCCAGAATCTTAGGAATTAACCATTGCATATCTGATAATTATTTACTTTGGTCAATAGGTGGCAGTGTCTACAATATAACATTACTCAGCTATTTGTGCTGATGCCTGTTTCAGTTATATCAATTTATTCTTGTCACTAGGATTAGAAATACATTTCATTTTGTTGGTGCAGTTCTGGTGGTAATATAAATTAAATTGATCCATTAGTAAGTTGGAGGATATATAGCTTTATTTTCCAGGTGCCATGCATTGAAGTTCCTTTCCCTATTTCAATCCAAACATGAAAAAATGAATATTTCTGGTCGCTTGGGGGGGGGGGGGGGGGTCTTCAAAGTTTACTTGTTCCATAATCCACATTCTGAACTGGTTGCTTAAATAATACATGTTATTAAGGATTCTGCCTCTGAGTGCTCTGAAACAAATTTGATTGACATTTGAACTTATCATGTTCAAATTGCTCATTTATCTGTGTCAGCCCCCCTCACTGGATTCTCCTCAATATTTTTGCTTAAAGTTCAAACAGAACATCATGTTGAGTTGCTCTGCACATTGGAAATAACTGTTTCTACAGTTTTTCCTGCACAAATTACTTTGCAGGGGCAAGGCTGATAGTGTTTTGGTAAACAAGCTATACTTGTACCTTATGCAACGCAGCTTGGGATAGCTTTTGCACCTCATAGTCAGCTTCCAATGGACCAGGAAGCCATGCAACAACAGGAGAACCTCTATGTAGATTTGTTTGGATGGGGGTAGGGGTTGGACAGTAACAAGTTACAAACTGCAAGGGAAATTTATCCCAGCACTAGAAGGAAGAAGACAAAATCTTACTCCTCAGGATTGCAATGCCTCTTGATACAATCCTATAATCTGTTTCACATAGAGATGATAGTGGATTGTATATTCCTCTGCCAAAGAACAAAGGATGCCAGACCTTCTTTGTTGTAGAATGCTCTGCCTGTGTCCTAGTGCATACCTAGCCCTGCTTCCCGCATACGTTCAAAAGTTTGAAAGTAAAAAATACATTTTGGCATAAATGCTTTTATATCAAAATACCATGTTCAATAATGTACAAAATAATGATTTTGACAAGGGCAGTGCATCAAAATGAATGATAATTCTCATATTAATTCAGGACTATATTCTAACTCAAAAGCATACAATTTCCTTCAACTGCTATACCTCAACTGACTGAGCTAACATCTTTATGTGGAACAGAGTACAGTAACTATAGCTTTCAGTCATTCAAGAAAATGGGAAGTGTGGTACATGCAGTCAATCATCATCTTGGTAGATCTTGGTCATTGGCACCATGTGTTTCCCAGAGTCTTGATTGAATCATTACTGTCCTAAGTAGGGCTATTCAGATTTCTACTCAGGTCATTTCAATGGGGCTTACACCTAATATTGTTTTTTTTAAGATTGTAGTATAAATTAATCTGCTTTTTGAACACTCATGGTTTACCCCTATTTGTGCCCTTCAGTCACATTCATCTCAATAAGAAACTGGTCTGAGAATATTTTTTAAATTTTATTTTCATTTTATTTGTACCTCTCCCTTTCTTGGCAAAGAATATATCAATAACATGATGCCCCACAGCCTCAAGACACCTTTCTTTGCTAGTTGTGTATAAGATCTTGATTGATAAGGAGATGGTATTTTAAAAACAATTCTCATGAAAGGCAATGTTAGAACACAAGTATGCAAATTATTCCTGTGCCACCCAGTTGATGTGTCTTTTCCATTCACAAACATCAAATAAGGTAACCGTGAGGTACAAAGGGAGATACCTCAAATCTGCAAACTTCTAATTGTGAAATGTTAGGAGCTATTTGGAAACAGGGAAGCAGCAGTGCTGAGATAAGAAGGCAATGAGAAATCATCATGAGAATGTGCATGCGTAATCAGCATTGGTAGATTTGGTCATCCCACCCTTTGGATGGGGCTGTTAGTCTTTTAAAAGTTTTAAAAATTGGAAAGTATTAATGGCAGGGGCATGGACATCTAGGAGAAAAGGGGGGAAAGAGTAAGAGAGGAAGGACTGAGGCATGAAATACAATAATTCAGGCATGGTTTAACTAAGAGGAAAGCATCAATAAAGCCAGTATAATGAAGGGGACAACAAAAGGAAAGGAAGGAATGAGATTAAGAAAGTATCAAAGCACAGATACATCTGAAAACAATAGGTAGAAGCTTAAACTAGACCTTGGGGAAAAATAGAAGCAGTCAGAAGAGTAATGTAAGCAAAAATGAAATTCAAAGGACACCAAATGAGGAGCAGAATCTAAAAGAAAAAGGAAATCAAGTTTGAAGAGAGGTAGACAAAACAGGAAGATTACAATAGTCAATCTCGGAAAGGATAAGAAATAAGTTACATGATTCCATGCAAATCTACTTCAGTGTGCTGAGAAGGATGTAAGTTAGTGTAAAACAGTATCTCATTGTAGCAGAGTATTTTTTGCAAAAGAAGAAGATAAAAACAATTTAGCAATATTTAAAAGCTAAAAATAAAAAGGAAGTAATTTAAATATAATGAGGAAAGGGGGGTCAAAGAGAATATGAGAAGGAAGTATAGTTGCTATATCTAGGATTAGCGTCCAGTAGAATTAGTTGGTACAAGATTTACAGCCTGCTTTCATCAGATACAAGCAGGACACAGAGATCCCTGAGCCTGTATATCCCAGGACTCAGGGATCTTCATTATTACTAGTACTTGATGAAAGGAGCTTTGACTCTTGAAAGCAGGCAGCCAATCAAGATGGGGAGGGTAGAGGAACCAACAGAGGGCCATGCCGGTACATTTGCCCCTCCACCGGTGCAAGAGACACTCACATGAGCAGAGGGGCCAGAGGTGCTGGTGCCCAGCTACTCCTCAGCCCCACTGCAGCAAAAGTCCCAGCCCAGGACTTATACCACCCTTCTGAGTTGCATAAGTCCATAGGCCCCAGTGGAAGGCATTACAGTGGTGGGAAGAGTTTTTGGTTTTTCCTCCCTTCTGTTACGGCCTTAACAGGGGCAAGGGTTTTATTAAAGGGATTCTCCACCAGCTGCTAAAAGTGTAAACAGCACACATATAATTTTAAAAGTAGCAAAGGGGAATGAGCTCTCACGTTGGCAGCGAGAGGGGCCAAGAGGAGATCTTTTAGACTGTATAATACGGGGAATGAATTCTGGCAATGAATATTCCACAGAGAAGCAAGAGTCCAAATTGAATTTAAATGTTTATATAAATTTGTTTAAAAATACACACACACAGTAAGACACAAGGGCACATACATTCAAGTCCCTGAGATATAGAAAGGTGTTAAAAATATAGATTGGAGATAGAGAGGGAGGGGTTTTTGTGGGGTAATACATTACCTAATGATTCTTAGAAGAGTAGAAGTAGAAGGCAGGGATTCCATGCCAGCACAGAGACCCAGTGAAGACGACATTGTGTCTCAAGACCAACATGACCAAGAGAGGAACATGTGGCCAAGAGCACATGTGTTGGGGTGACCTGAGCTTTTATACCCTTTTGCCCAGGAAGAGGCGGGAACAAGTGAGTTTTAAGTTTCCTTTTTCTAAATTCTCTGGAATTTCCCATGCTGGGCTTGCTGGGTAAACTAATTAGTGACTCTTCTATTGTTCTACACCTTGGGACAATGAGAGTCAATTGGTCCTAGATTAAGTCAGGAAGCACAGAATGGCTTTATGCAAAGTAACTCTTACAGTCTTTGCCTTCAGTATTCAGATTTGAATGAGGCTTGATTGATTCAGGATGGGATCCTCTTGTAGGGAGATCATATCTATAGGTTGGGGAAATGCAAGGAAGGAACCATCTGTTGCTAGAAGAGATAGTGAAATTCAGCAACTGATGCTAATGTAGCTTTCCATCTTCTTTGTCTTTAACAGTTTCTATAGCAAGGTGTGGTAATCAAGCATTCTCGTGACTCAAATGAGACCTCCAGGTTATGCTGGGGTAACTCATTATCTTAGCTTTTGTTAAAGTAGTTTTGACCTTTTGGCTGTGGTCAGGTGATCATGCGGCTACCTACACCCATAGGAGTGCTTTTGGCAACTGGCTTTTGCCAATATGATTTTTAAAGGAAAATATACTGCTGTGAGAAATATATATATATATTATAGGATTGGTCAGAGAGCTTACACTTCCCACCCCTCTAGAAAGCCTGTTAAAAGCGGCGCAGCACTGGCTTTGCCACACCTCATCCAGCCACCACAACACAGTCCAGGGATATGGATTGTGCTGTTATACTCTGTAAATCTTGTTGTTACTAATGCATAAAAGGACAGACAATGGTTTAAATTTAGATTGGTGATAATCAAAACAATGGGAAAACATAAGAAGAAGCAAGTATAAATTTGGGAAAGGGAAGAGGAAGATAGGTCAGAAGAAGAAAAAACAGAGCTACAAATAATTAACATCATTAAAAGTTCAATTAATCATAAGAAAGAACAGAACAGAATAAAATACCACTTTAAATGATAGGACAGCAAATGTCCTGTGTACAAAATGAAATATTTCCATTCAGTTGGTAGTTATGTTATACTTAGCTAGACAGACTACAATCAAATTAATATATTTAATAATGATAAAAAAGATGGACTAGTTTTGCTCCAAAATCTTAGGGTACCAATAAAAGATAGTTTGGCTGGAGTGAACCAGGCCACAACTTTATTAAATAACTGATCTGCATATAAAGATCCTCTTGGCTTTTTTGTTCCCTAGTTCACCCAATGCAAGTTGACTGTCTCTGGTGTGAGAAGTGTGAAACTATCTCATATTGTGTCCCTTGTTCAAGTAGGATTGTCAAGTAGCTAGGAAAAATATGTCCCACCCCTTTAACAAAGGCTTAATATGTGGTTATGGGCAGTTGAGGTTATGCATGTATGAAGATAAATAACATGTCCTATTTGTTGCAGATCAAATGTCCTTGGAGGACATGTAGAGAGGCCAGTTTAAAAGCTACTTAGGATAATAGCATGTATAGCAATTCATTTTTCATTGTCTGCACTTTAATGGGTCAAGACAGAACTTTAAAGGAAGGTAAAAAATTTAAAGGAAATTTATAGGAAAGTAAAAGAAACACCAATTATGAAAACTGGAAGAACAAAAAGGATCATAGCAACAGAACACACAAAACGAAAGAAACCAAAACAGTAAGCTGTATGTATCACACACTGGCATGAGGGGAAGTGAACACAGATGGATTTTTTTTACACAGATATCATTAGGATGAATGAAATTGAATACTTTGTTCATACTCCATGTTTTTGAAGGATACAGGGTTGAAATGTTCCATTTTCAGACTTATCTAATAAGCAAAGTGTGTCAGACTAACTACATTTTCATGACTTTTCAGCTGTCTAACACAAATGCTTTTTAGATTTTTCAGTACTAAAATGCTTTCACCCGTAATACTCTATTTATACAACCTGTAATCTCTGAACAAGATTCTTAAATATTACATTGATTGAAGAATGGAACTGAGCCCTATAGTTTTCTTAGCTCTGCCTGTATTCTTGCACTTGCAATTATTTTAGACCTATGTTCGCTAAACCTGAGATTTATATTGGTTGAAAATAGCCAAGCTGTGGTTTCCATAGCAACAGCTCACACAATATGCATATATGCAAATCATAACACTTCTGGAATGACTTTTTTGACCACCAGCAGAGAAAGTGGTGAGTTTTCCGCACGCAGAAAAGAGGCTGTTTACATGACACTGAAAAGATGGTTTGATAATCTGGTTTAGGTTCTTTCTACACCCCTTTTGGGAATTCAATAGGTATGGGATAAGGAAACTTTTATCAAGAAAATTAATTGATATCAGTTTTCAAATCTTTATGTGTCAATGCATTCAGCAGACAGAATCCAGAATGTTAGACTGATATTGCACAAGAAATTCCAATTGGCTACATAAAGAACCATTAGAGAGCATCTGGCATTCTTCTGGCAGTGCCATGTTGATTTTTGTATCTGTTATTTCAGTACTAACCTTCAGAATACATTGCAATGAAAGTTCTGTGCAGTGTTGTCTCATATGTCATTATATGTCCATTGACTTCGATCATGATTGCACTACTTATGGACTAAGAGTTCTGAAAATTCAGAACCAGAAAACATTGCTCAGTACCATAGTACCAATCTGGGATACCAGCCTGGGATAGAAATAGGACTGATCTCTATAAATAGAGTGCTGTGGTCAGACCATTTTTTCCTGAAGGCATAGATAGACATGCCTAACCTGCCTTGTATGAGTGATGAGAAAATTTATGCTCATCCATGCAGACATATGAATTTTCAGAACATTCTGCAAGACAGGTCCAGGGTCTTTTTAGTTCTGGCCCCAGGCTGGTGGAATGCTCTATCAAATGAGACCAGGGCCCTGCAGGATCTGGTACAGTTTTTCCTGAAGGCATAGATAGACATGCCTAACCTGCCTTGTATGAGTGATGAGAAAATTTATGCTCATCCATGCAGACGTATGAATTTTCAGACCATTCTGCAGGAAAAATGTATTTTGGTGGCGTATTGGATGAACTTGTAGAAGACTGGCAAGAATGTGGTTGTGTGGGTGCTGACAGGGATTACTTGGTGGCCATACATCCAGCTTGTGCTCTGCTAGCTGCATTGGCTCCACTTAGAGAACTGAATCAGATTCAAGGTTTGGTACTCACCTTTAAAGCCCTTAATGGAACCTTTGAATCTGCAAGACTGCCACTCCAAATAGTTCCTCAAAGAACTTTATGCTCATCAAACAACTTACTAATGATCCTTGGCCCAAAAGTGGTTTGACTGTCCTTGATCAGGTCCAGGGTCTTTTTAGTTCTGGCCCCAGGCTGGTGGAATGCTCTATCAAATGAGACCAGGGCCCTGCAGGATCTGGTACAGTTCTGCAGGACCTGTAAGACAAAGCTATTCCACCAGACTTATGGTTGAGGACAGCAGTGGTATTCCATCTGTTGGCCTCCCTTTCCCTATCCCTGTCTTGTTTTTGTTTTCCCAGTCCTTCCTTTTTAGGCTGGTATGTATGGAGTGGTAGATATGTGGGGTTACCCTCTCATTAAATTAATAAATTTTATGAGATTTTATTGTATTTATTGTAAAGCACTCTAGGCCCTTTGGGGAAGGGCATCTCATAAATCAAACTAATAAGTAAATAATAAACCTCTTGCACGAGCTTTTATTTATTTGTTTATTAAATCATCTTTATGGATTGCTTCTTCTGACAAATTTTGAACTGGAGTATAGATGTGCACAAATGGTGGTTTGTTTTTGAATTAAATTTCTTATAACATTTGAAACTTTTGGAAGAAGCTTGGAAATGCTTGGTGTTCTTTTTCTTGCTTGCTGACAGTGTTTCTATTCAATCAGGGCAGGCGGCCTTGAGAAGAAATCTGCAGATTTGTGTGATGCCATTAAGGTTGCCAACATTGCCTCAGCAGTTGCCAGGAGTTTTTGAGAGAGGTGGAGTTTGGGAAGCATGTGATGTCCCTGTGGGCCATGCTCTCGGAAGATCCCCCCAATCTGAGTTCATCATTCCTACAATATCAATAGGGAGACTGTTTACCAACAGGTTTTTTCTCCCCGTCTTAACTTTCTTGATGGTGAGAATTTGCCCACTGTAGGCAAAGACTGGCAAGTCTACATGCCATTCAACTAACAGAGCTATCCAAAGTGTGTCACTCTGTACCTCCAGATGGTAATTCCCTGGGATAACCTAATTAAGATTGAGACTGCCCACATGAGAGGAGAGAAAGTGGATGTGAATGTGCTGTCAAATCCCCTGCCTCCATCCAATCACCTGATTGTCTACAGAGTTTGACCATGTGCAGAAAGTGGCCATGCATTAATTCCTCCCCTTGATCAGTGATGCTTCCTTCCGAACATTGCTGATCACGAGGAAGAGTTGACACAGTCACTTCCTCCATGTGGTTACTACTGTAGAGGACCAAACAATTGCTTAGAAGGAGGATGTAGGTCCCGCAAACCCGCACCTGTTATTCCTCCCTGGGCATTCAGTGAACATGTGGAGCATATTGTAGCTAGGCATCGAAACATAATGTTTAAAAAGACAAATAATGGAGGCTGATGTGCCATTCTTTTTAGATAGTTAATAACATTGCAGGCCAGCAATGTGTCCTTGAATCAGAAGTGCTTTGTCATTGGCATTCACAGCCGGATTCAACTGGTTCTGGTGGGTTTTCCGGGCTGTTTGGCCATGGTCTCTGTGATACACCTCTGAAGATGCCAGCCACAGATGCAGGCGAAACGTTACGAACAAAATCCATCAGACCATGGCCACACAGCCTGGAAAACCCACCAGAACCAGCAGTGCTTTATTTCCCCATTTTTTTAAAAAAATCATCCACTTTAAATATTGCAATGTTCACGAATATATTTGGCAGAGCATATTACTTAAGCACTTTATGAGACCCAAATAACTATAAGAACTTAGTTGGCAGTTTTTGATCTTGGCTTTTGACAGGGAACAACATTGGGATTTCCCCACTCTTGCCAACTGCAGGGTTTCCAGGATCTTTGGCACCACAACTTGAATGACATCAGTACA
Source organism: Sphaerodactylus townsendi (assembly GCF_021028975.2). Taxonomy (NCBI): domain Eukaryota; kingdom Metazoa; phylum Chordata; class Lepidosauria; order Squamata; family Sphaerodactylidae; genus Sphaerodactylus; species Sphaerodactylus townsendi. The sequence continues at coordinate 36,631,045 of NC_059433.1, read as the reverse complement.
GAAATATCTTTGGGGAAAAGCATCACTGTATAATTGTCCTCTGTCCTGCTGCCTCAGCTATGGGGAAAAGTCCTGCTGGGTCAGAATAGGTTTTGGTGGGGGTCAGGCCATCTTTTCAGCCCACTTGTACTGACCCTGGCCCTGTCACATCTACTATGTGTTCCTTTAGCTATTATTGTTAGAATCTAAGAATGTATTCATTGATTTGTTGGAACAAGTGAAACACACAAGAACATTCACTAGCATATTAGGACTTACCAGTGGATGCAACAAAGACAGAAATCCAATAAAGAGAACAATCTGTTTAATCAGTAGAGGCCATAGACAGTCATTTCTATAGAATTTAAATGAACCCATTAGTTTTTAACAATGTACCAGTCTTGGAGTAACTATTGAACTCTCACTGATGTACTAACTAGTAATGGACTATGCCATCTGATATTACTTCCTATAAATAAATAATTGTTTTCTCATGTATAGCTCTTCACGAAGATCTGTAAGGATTTTTAGTTGGCAGGAAATCAGAGATAAATAAACTTATGTGCACTAAGAAATCAACGGATAGATTTTGCATGATGGGGAATTTTGTAGTACATTTTGCAGTACATTTAGAAGACTATGTGCATAATGTTTATCATAGTGTCATGGAAAAATACTACTATACTGCCTATATTGTTAATACATTGTAGAAGACAGACCTCATTTTAACAAAAAGTTTTGAATTTTATCTGTGGAGACTGGAGAAGACAAGAAAAGGAAGGAGAAAAGACAGGATATTAAAATGTTAAAGTCTTGGAGTGCTGGCGAACACAGTTACTCTTCATCCACCGTCCCATTTTCTTTCCACCAGTTCTTCCCACCTCATGACCGATAGTAACCATTAAGTAATTATATTTATTTATTCATTAGATTTTCATCTCAACTGCCAAGGGAGTTGGGCTTTCAAATGTAGACTCTGTTATGTTATCCTCCCAACAACCTTGTGAAGAGGTTTAGGCCAAGCAAAAGTGACTATCCCAAGGCTAAACAGCAAACTTTGTCTCAGTTCCTGGTTTCTCAGTTCTTGGTTTCAGTTCTTGGTTTCTCTTGCCATGGTCTCACATTCTGATGAATGTGACATACCTGAAAGAAAGGCAAGTATAATACCAATATGTCCTTTTCCTGCTATAATGGCTAATAGCAACTGCATAGGAGAGTGTATTGTCAAATTCAACTGGTTGGGGTGGGTTTTCCGGGCTGTGTGGGTCTTGTCCCTAATGTTTTGCCTGCATCTGTGGCTGGCATCTTCAGAGGTATATCACAGAGGGAAGTCTCTTACACACTGTGTCCAGTGAGAAGGGAATGTTTAGTGGGGTATATATTGTCCATGTCCCAGGGTGGGGAACCAATCAGTAAGTGTTTGGGTGGAACTTGCTATGCAAATATGTGGTTGATAGTATTGTATTGCAGGTGGGGGGTTTTCAGTCCAGGGAGTGATTCACATTTGCATGCCCTGCAGCAGCAGCAGTATTGGGGAATGCAAATCCTGTGTTTGGGTGGAGTCCATTCACATTTCATTTCATTTTCATTTTAACCTTTAATGGCATATAGAGTCCATTCACATTTGCATGCCCTGCAGCAGCAGCAGTATTGAGGAATGCAAATCCTGTGTTTGGGTGGAGTCCATTGTTCATGAACTTAGCATACCCTTGGGGGTTGCTTTTGGTGTTTTTAAGTACTGGTAGCCAAGCTTTGTTAATTCTCAGAGTCTCTTCTTTCCTGTTGAAGTTGTCTTGGTGTTTGTGAATTTTAATGGCCTCCCTGTGCAGTCTGACATAGTAATCTTCTGAACTGTCCAGAATTTCAGTGTTTTCAAATAAAATGTTACATCCAGTTTTGTTTAAGACATGCTCTGCAACTGCAGATTTTTCAGGATGGTTAAGCTGACAGTGTCTTTCGTGCTCCTTAATATGAGTCCTAATGCTACATTTTGTAGTTCCTAGATAGACCTTTCCACAACTGCAGGGTATGCAATAGACTCCACAGCTGTGATAGAAGTGATGGGTATGCAATAGACTCCACAGTATGCGATAGAAGTGATGGGGTCTCTCTTGTCCTTTGCTGAGCATAGCATCTGCTGTATTTTCCTGGTAGGTTTGTAGATGGTTTGTAGATTATATTTTTTCATCAGTTTCCCTATTTAATCTGTGATACCCTTGATGTATGGTAGAAATATTTTTCCTGCAGTGAGCTGTTTCTCCTCAGTTTTCTGAGTTTCTCTTGGTTTTAAAGCTCTTCTGATTTCTGTTGTGGAGTGGCCATTAGCTTGCAGATCCCAGTCTAGCTGACTGATTTCATCAGGGAGGAGGTGAGGTTCACAAATTCATTGTGCATGATCTGTCAGAGTTTTGATTATACTCCTTTTCTGTTGTGGATGGTGGTTAGAGTTTTTATGTAGATACCTGTCTGTGTGTGTTGGTTTTCTGTATACTGCGTGGCCCAGTTGATGGTTGGGTCTGCGAAGGACCAAGACATCTAAAAAAGGCAGTTTTCCTTCTTTTTCTGCTTCCATGGTAAATTGGATGTTTGGGTGGATGCTGTTAATGTGGTCCAGAAAATTCAGCAGTTCCTCCACGCCATCGCTCCAGATTGTAAAAGTGTCATCCACAAATCGGAACAAGTTTCGGGTATCCTGGATGCTGTTTTGAGAGCTTGTTTCTCAAAATGTTCCATGTAAAAATCGTCTATCACCAGGCTGAGGGGGCTTCCCATGGCTACCCCATGTATAGGAGAGTATTTTTGTTGCTAAATTAGTAAGCAAGGTCAAGGTTAACCTCCTCCCCAGCCTTAGCACCACAGGTTTGATCCAAATTGCTTTTCTACATTAAAGAAAATGGGCACAGCAAATAAACTATTTTTCATCATGTGTTATTATTAATTATTTACTTCAGTGGGGCTATTATAATACATTTCTGTGTTTAAAGTTCAGCTTTAGTTTATTGTTTTGACAATAGGTCACAACACTACTTTACATCACAGAAGAAAACATATTTATCAGTTATATATAATGAAAAAATCACTATTACATCTCTCTTTCACACACACACACACACACACACACACACACAAAGACACACACACACAAAGACACACACAAAGACACTTTGTGATGTTTTATTCTTACTTGTGTTGAGTTGGCTGAGAATGAATTAGACTTAGTTGTTTCTTCAAGAGTGGGTGTACTTCTGCCTTTTTCAACCTTCCCAGGAAAACTCCTTGTTCAAGGGAGTGGTTGACAATATCTAACAGGGAGCTCCATAGTACCTCACAGCTGACCTTCACCAGCCACAAGGGGCATGGATTAAGAGGACAAGTATAGGTCTTACAGCTGCAAGTACTCTGTTGACATTAGACTGGAATTGCAGACCAAAGTGGTCCAAAGTAGAACCCGAAGATGTCCAAGGGGCCTTTAGTTCCCTTACTGCTTCAACTGTTGCTGGGAGATCATGACAGAGTGACATGACTTTATCCACAAAGAAGGTTGCAAATGTCTCACAGCTATGTGCCTAGTCTTGAAAGGCCTATTCTCAGCTGCCAACAGGAACCATTCCCCATCCTCCTCTAAGTGATAGTCTTTCAAATACTTAAAGTTCTTAATGATGATGGACAAAGACTCTGAAAGCTCTCTAGAGAGTTCTTTGATCACGTTTGGGTACATACTCTCAAGATTTGTACTATCCTCCAATGCAGCCCAGTGCCTCTCAGCAGCCTCTTTGTCCATGTCAACCAGCAGCCTGCATGCCATGCCTTGCCTATCAGCATATCTACATGAGCCTATTTTTTTCTTCAGGAAAAAAAAACTGGGGCAAGATAGGCATTAAGCCATTCTGCTTCCACTCTGTCCTTTTTCAAAGTTTCTCCATTTTCATCCAACAGTAAACATTACCTCTTTTACCTTGTGTTTACTTCTCACATATCTGATGAAGCTTTTCACATTGTAGCAAGCCTCCCTGGCCAGCCTCAGCTTACTGTGAGCTTTGGCCTCTCCAGTGGCTGACATTTCATGTCTAGCGACCAGCAGATACCCTTCTTTAGGGATATGCCTAAAGGGATAAGGGATATGCCCTTGTCTCCATTTCTTGAACATTTCCTTTATCTACTTTATCTCATCATGGAATTCACTGTTCATCCATTATTCATTGGCTTCTTAGATCCCTTATCATGTTACTGTTTTGTTGAAGTAGTGATGGCTTGAGCTTGCAAGAGCCCTTTTTTAAGGACAGCCCAACTTTCACTTGCTCCTTTCCTTTCCAGCATTCTTGCCTGTGGAATTGTTCTCATCATTCCTCTGAATTTATTAAAGCCTGCCCTAATAAAATGTAACATATATGTCTCACTATGAATTTTCTTGTTCCCCCACAGCAAAAGCAATTCTTGGATGACATTATTGCTTTCCCCTGAAGTCCCCACCACCTTCACCCCAATTCTTGCCTGTTGGTTAATGTTAAGTCAAGTATGACAGAGTCCTTCATAGCTTCCTCCATCATTTGAAAAAGGAAGCTGTTGGCCAGGTAAGCCCGGAAATTGCATGACTGTGATCATTTAGCAGAGTTTGTCTCCCAGCATACATTAGGGCAATTGAAGTCACCCATAACTATAAGGTCATGTTGCTTGGATACATTTTCAAGATGCTCATGGAAGACAGCATTTTAGTGTATTGTAGCAAAATGATATAGAAGTTTGATGGCACCTTAAAGGTGAACAACATTTATACAAGTAAGTTAGATGGCACTTTAAAGAGCTCCATTAAGAGCTTTCATGAGGCAGAGCTCACTTTTTCAGATAATATGGCAAGAAAGTAATTATTTTACCTCATTAGTGAAGCTACAGAAACACAAAATTTCAGAAATTACAATAATTCATATCCGTATTACTTAAAATCAAAGTACCCTATTTAAAGACCTTGTGTTGTATTGGAGACATTTGTGCATAGAATATGGAGTCCAAATGTACTTCAACTATTTCACTGCAAATCCTTGGGCAGTACTAGACTAGTAGACAGTACTACTTCAAATTCCAGTAATGTAGTGACATGATGGTGTTGAATTGAAGACTTTTTACATGCCAAATATCTCTTAAGTTTTTTACCTCCTTTACAAATACAAGAGGTCTAGGTAAATTGCACTATAGCCTACACAGTTTTCTTGTAACACAATCTCTTGGTAAATTTTGTGAAACTGGAAAAAAGAAGGAAACAAGGTTATACTTTTTTATACTGTTTTAGCTCACTGTTTTAGGAACAGTTGCCTAGTTACTGATTTCCAGAATGATCTCCAGGAACATTAAATCCTTTGAGGAATACAACATTTCCCATGTTCCATCCCACATTTAACAATCACATCAAAAGAGATGATAGGAGATGCAAAGGGGGAAAAATACAGATCTCTTTTTAATTTTTCCAAGTTCAATTGTCAGAACATCTTGAGGTGGGTGGAAGAGAAATCCATGGGACACAAATATCATATTAATAAAAAGGGAGAAGATCATGTTCCTAACTAGGGCGAAGTTCATTTTACAAGCCTGACATCTATCCATAAGAAAGGTCATCCCCTTTTTAAACTCCCAATCCTGAAGGACTTTTATTCCTCCTATGACCATTTACAAATACTGAATGCCAATAACAAACCTGGCATTTGTGGTTATTCTAGGTTCTGTTTGTAAATGCTTGTAACAAAACTGTTCATCTAAATTCTCACACAAATATATGAGGCACTGCTAAAGGTGTTTAACAATAAGATTATAAATTTGCAGCAAGTTAATTTTAACCAACTGTCACTTGAAAATAATTTGTATGATTAGTAACACGGAAGTGGGGGGGGGGAAATAACAGAGCCTGCTTAACGTTTGAGCATATTATCTTGGGGTTTGTTGGTAATTACATTCTGTGCTGAGGCAGTTTATCTAACACCACAGAATATAGAAGTACTAAAAGATGTCTTAGAGGCAGAGTTGATATTAATAGCTGATTTATACAGTGAAAGGCACCTTTTTAAAGCTCTGTGTGATTTATGCACAAGGATTCTGCAGGAACACGATCATTAATGCTAGTATACTTATCAAGAGAAATCTTTCATCATAACAGGGTGCAAAATAAACCCTAATTATCTGAAAGGGTAGATTCACAGAGTTATAATGATACCTAGCATCCTGAAGACAAAGGGCAAGCCAATACAGATGGTGTTTATGGAGACAAATACAATAGTCCAAGGATAAAATAAGGGCTTAGAGGCAAATACTTTGAAACCAGGCAAATAACACCAATATTAGCAAGAAGAGAGAGGAAGGAAAAATAAATTAAGATTATGACAAAGAGAGAGATCTTATGGAGGAATAGATACCCAGCTCTTGTTCTTAATAAAGAAACTAACACATTCCAAATAAAATATATGAATAGGGTTCACCTATCCCTTAAAGTACCAGGAATTAAAGGGGCTAGAGAAGGCTGTGTCCTGCCCCCCCCCCATCTGTTCAAACTATTTCTGAATGACTTGGCCCAACTTCTCAAGACAACAAATGGCCATCCTCCCAAGTTAGGCTCCTGTGAAGCCCCATGTTGTTTTATGCTGACAATACCACTATCCTCTCATACACAAGTGAAGGCTTACTAAGATATCTGCAGGCTTTTCATAAATATTGTTGGGATAATTTGCTTACTATCAATTACTCAAAATCTAAAATAATACTGTTTTCGAAAAGTTGGAAACCTCACAAATGAACTGTTGGGAACAAGGTACTCGCCCAAGTTAAATGTTTTAAATATTTAGGCATAACCTTTCAGTGCAACCCTAACTGGACTCTGCATGAATCTAAATTAATAATTTAGCAAATTGTTCATTCTGCCCCAGTCAAATATTTCTTTTTTTCTTAAATTTGTCCTAGTTGCTATTAAAATCTTTGAAACCAAAATTCTGTTACAATTGCTTTACAGAGTACCTGTCTGATTAAAAGCATTTGACAACAACATTGAGGGTGTCCAGGCAAAGAATTGTCACCAAATTCTTGGAGTTTCTAAGTGTGTACTCTGTCAGTTGTACTGAGTTGGGCCAACATCTCCTTGAAACTAAGGTTTGGTTAATATCTTTTAAGTTTTGACTCAAAATCCATTTCAGAACCAATTCTAAATTCCCTAATGTTTTACTTTAAAAATGATTCCCACAGCATCTCATGACTTTCCAATGTAGAAGCCAAAATTTGTCACATAGGATTCTCAACTGACTTTTTTAATCCTTAAGTGAGAATCACATATTTAGAGCCTTAAAGCAGAGACTATTAGATCTAGAGTACTAAAAGTTATTCCCTGCCTAGTCACCTACTTGCTCACCTGCAATACTAAAATTGTCTGTTCCCTATGGGAGAATGGCTCAGCATGTACACAACTTAGCTGTTCCTTCACACCACAGAGCTTTCATGCTAGCTCAATTTAATGTCCTCTCTTGAAAAATACTAACTGGGAGATTCCAGAAGTTTCAATTGCAGGAGAGAACATGGATATATTCTACAAATTCCCTTGACACAATTCAACATATCTTGGATTGCCTATTATATGCAATATCTCATAATAATGTTGTCCTTCTTCTAATCAACTCTAAAGGTTTCATTAACAAGTATGGCATTGTCCAAATGTTACTGAATGATTGTATCTCAGAAACTACTGTTACAATTGGTAAATTTCTTGCAGAAATTATGGATGTCAGAAAGTAGATTGCGAAATATTTCACAAATATTTCATTACTCTGAATTATCTTATTCTTTGCTCTTTGTATACAACTCTAATGTGATTTTATTCAGATTTTTGCCTATTGCGAACAATCTAAATTCCAGTAAAGGAAAGTAGGTAGGTACTGTGACAAAGAAGTAAGCTGAAATCAGCTTTATGCAAACTAACATAAGAAGTAATTTCAAATTGAAACATTCATAAACATCAACATTTCACAATGCAGTCCTATGACTGAAATCAAAGTCTATAGACTATATAGATAGTCTGCATAGAATCGTAATGTTAGTATTCCAAAATTATATGGGCTTGAAAAAAACCCCACAGTGGTCTTAATCAAAACAATTAAGAAACATGTTTATTTCAGTGTTTGTATTGCTTGGTAGTTTCTTTGTTTTCCTTTTATCCAGCATTACAGTAACTAAGAAACATGAGAGCTGGGGCCTATGCAATTGTGACAATTACAAAGCAGCCTTCTTGTTCAACTGATTCAGACATAATTTGGAACAGAAAAGGTTTTAACTGTTATTGATAGGAACAGCTCCCAAATATTTCTAACACAGAAAAATAGCCCCCCCCCCACCGTCCCACCCTTTTAGCTGTTCTTGACAGAAACAGCATCCAAGTACTACCAATGATCAAAATACCTGTAATGGATTCCCTCCTTAACTAGCAGACCTTCAAACCCTTTTCCTACCAAAATCCAGCAACAAACAACTCCATTACTTGGCAACCAGTTAAATTGCCCAACTCCACCTATATGTGTGTGTGTGTGTGTGTGTGTGTGTGTGTGTGTGTGTGTGTGTACGCGTGCATGTGTAAATTAGCACATTTTTTGAAAGTGATTGGCTGAGGCTCTTGGAGGGCATAACTTGAAACAACTTCTTCCAGTATTCCATTGAGAATAACTTAGAATAACAGCATCTGCATTTGGAGGCATATTCAGATACATCCCGAAACACAGATGTCGGTTCCATATATTAAATTTCAAGAAAGATTATTCCACAACTTGATATGGTAATTATGTCCAAATAGAGCTAAGCTCATGTGAATGTCTTTCTGTGCAAAGCTGGTAGGCAATAATACCATTACATCGATGAGATTGTATACGGAGTGTTGACTTAGTTGACCTCAGTAACAGGGATGTGCTTTTTCCCCACCATCACTGTTCAGGATAATGTGAATGTAAATTCAACAAGTTATAACAATGATATTAAAGAATTCTACTCAAGTTTGTAAAATAACATAAAAATCAAACCCAGCTTTGTTTTTTTGGGTTTTTTTGGCAAATCCCTAAATGTTTACCATATGATCTCTGATTGGCTAGATCATTTTCTTTCAAGAAGATGCTCTGATTTTAGAAAGAAAAGAATAGTGCTGAAGCAGCTGCTTATGTGGCAGTGAACAGTTGTAAAGAGCCTACAAAAAATGAAAGCACGAACATTTAGGGTTACATTTCTCCCTCCCAGAACACTACTTCTGTGCTGAAAATGCTCATCTGTAAACATTCATGGAAGCTTTAGTGTAAGCATTAAAAGTAATTTATTTTGGAAAGCATGAACAAGGACTGAAATAATGGATTAAAAAGAACGTTCTTGGTGTTGAAAAAGTAGGGGGGAAATTTATAGAAACAGAAGTTATTTGCACTGTGTGTCTAACTCACAATTGTTTGAGTGACTCATTATTTATTGATGCCTTCTTTCTGTACATGGAGGTGACAACAGGGTTTGCCAAGTAAGACTTATAAGAAAACATTTCATAAGAGACTTTGAAAGAAGAAATATTGCGTCCTTGGTATAAAACAACTAATCAGAGGCCTATCGGGCAAAATGGCACCTGGGCAACACCTGTTCTGGAGCCCCCACCCCACCCATGCCCCATTTATCCAAGTTGCCAGGACCAAGTGCCGGCTGCTGCCACACCCCCACATCCATCAGATCAGAGGCCATGCCTGCTTTGTTCCAGGGGCGCCCAGGCTGGCAGGCCAAGTCCTGGTGACTTGGCAAGCTGGGGGCCACCCCCCTGGAGTGAGGCAGGTGTGACCTCTGCTCCAATGGAGGTGGGGGTGGCAGCAGCCAGCACTAGGTCCCAGTGACTTGGCAAGCTGCAGGCCCTCCCTGGAGTGAGGTAGGCATGGACTCCACTCTGATGGAGGTGGGGGGATCATATAGCGTGCTGCCCCCACCTCTATTGGAGCAGAGGCCTTGCTAGAAGGACACGTAAAGGATCCCAGCTTGATTATATGGGGGGGAGTGAGATTTTGGGTGATCTAGGTGGCACCTGGGGTCAATTGACCCCGCATGTTTCTCTGGTAGATACACCCCTGCAGCTCATTAATTTCAGGTGAGGGGGGAAAAAACAGGTACCATTAATATTCTTCACCAAGCATAAAACATTATGGAACGTGACATATATCCTCAGAGCACCCTAGGACTTTAATGAGAATACCCACCTAGGCTATTGTGACATCTTTTTACCAACAAAGGATAGACATTTAATAATAGATTCCCCAAAGGCATTTCACATAGTAACAAGCATCTTGTCTCTCTATATTTTGAAGCTTTCTTTGTTCATCTCAAGGCAATGGCATTTTGCAGGTGTTCAGCCAGACATGCACACAGGGCAGCCATGCATATGAGACATACCCAGCAATTGCAAGGGGGGGGGGGGTCCACTTTCATTTAAAGGAATGAAAAGGTAAAGGTGGTTCCTTTGGCAAGCACAAGGTCATTACTGATCCATGAGGGGCACACAGAAGTACACACAGTGGAGCTATGCATATGAGACATACCCAGCAACTGGGAGGGGGGTGTGGGGGAAAAATTCTACATTCATGTAAAGGGATGTGAAGATAAAGGTAGTTCCTTTGGCAAGCACTACGCTTGATGATTTCGATATATCCAAATCACCTAAAATGGCTGAATTTGGGAGTATTTGGGCCATGTCCAAATATGAGCATATCCAAATAGAAAGTATTCAGATTGGCTTGTATGTAGTCAAGATTCAGCTGCACAAACATGGTTGTAAAGAAAAAAAGAGAACCCCCCCCCACGGAAATCGTTGGCACAGTGGCAATAGACTTCATTTAAAGAAGCACCCAAACCATGTATTAAATATATAAACATGATAAATGAAAAAGTTAGAAAAGGTCTAGTGGTACCAAACCTCAAATTATACCACGACACAAATGCACTAGTCTGGATAAATGAGTGGATGACTCTAAAAAATTATTCTCTTCTCACCATAGAAGGATATGGTATGCCAATAGCATGGCATGGCCAAATGTGGCCTGATAAGGAGAAAAAAACTTTGAAAACAACCATAAAAATCATTTTATAAGGAAAATATTGCTTAAGACATGAATTAGATATCAAAAAATATTTTATGATAAGTTACCAGGTTGGGACTTGAGAATGAAGATGTTGCAAATTAGAGATACAAATTTGGGTAAGAACTGGCCTATATATAAAGATCTCATAACGAAAGGAAAGGCAAATTTATGTTTAAACCCAGAGAATTAATAATCTTTGGTGATTAAAACAATGCCATTGGTAGACATATGAACAATTATATAATTTCTTCAAGTCAGATAGGGATACCTGGGGTTCCCCACCATGGGACATGGACAATATACCACACTAAACTTTCCCTTCTCCCTAGACGCAGTGAGAAACAGACTTTTCTCTGTGATACACCTCTGAAGATGCCAGCCACAGATGGAGGCAAAACATTAGGAACAAAATCCACCAGACCACGGCCACACAGCCCGGAAAACCCACCAGAACCAGTAATAAATAAATGTTTCTGTTTGAAAACAGTGAATATCCATTGTGAGAGCCAGCATGGTATAGTGGTTAAGAATGGTGGACTCTAATCCTCCAACGTGAGCGACAAATTCTTATCTGGTGAAATGAATTTTTTCCCCCTGCTTCTATTCATAAGTCTGCTGAATGACCTTGGGTTAGTCACAGTTCTCTCAGAACACCTATGTCACAAGGTGTCTGTTTCGGAGAGAGGAAGGGAAGGAGTTTGTAAGTGGTTTCCTTGCTTCTTACAGGAGAGAAAAGTGGGATATAAATCCAAACTCTTCTTCTTTCCTGTCTTTGGCATCAGCTTGTTACACAGCTTTGGCCTTCTATTATCTGCATTTGTGGAACTAGTCATTTAGCACTGTGCTATCTGTCAGAGATTAAACTCCAACTTCCCATTAGGCTCTACAAATAACAGTCTTTATTTAATCATCATCCACTTGTTAATGTTTCAGCATGAAAATGAATTATATTATTGCTCAAGCCATCTTAGTGCAAATAATGTTAGGTTGGGAAAGCAATGTTGAAAAACACAATATAATAAATTATCTTGCACTGGAAAAAAAGCTTTATGCCAGATTTATTGCAAATTTGTAGCAACGTGCAGTCATCTTTGGTTATTTTTATACTAAGATGAATCATCATATGGTGACATATCTTCCCAGAGGAATGAGTTGATGGACCTTTTGATCTGAAGCTTATTTTAGTCACTATCATCTTTCCACTTGACTGAATAGAAAATGTTCATAAATATATAACCATTTATTATGGATTAAATAACCAACATGAGGTGAAAATAATTATAAAAGTAGATTATGTTTCTTTTGCAGAACTTTTCCACATTGTTATATTTGTTAATGTGCACTACCATTCAGCATCCTACCATTCAGGTGCTACCAGCCAGAACCATGGTGGGTGAGGAGTGTGCTGGTTTTAAGGCAACAGTGTCTATATCTGTCCTGACAACTTTAGAGGTACCTAACTGTACAGTGCCAAGATGGATGCCATCCACTGTATTGGCTCAGTGATACCAGTAAGGAAAAGAATCTGCCTGGACAAGTCTCCTGCCAACATTGACTTGCAAAACAACCAGCCATATCTTTCCTAAACTATTCAGAAAATGCAAAGCCTTGAGAAAGACTTGTTCCCAACTTGACTGCTGCACACTTGTCTCCAATGAACAAAGGATATGCAGATAACCAATGATCTAACACAATCAAACTTCCTTTCAACCATTCTTCAACAAACTAATCCTATCTTCACATTTCCTGACTAACCACTAGAAAAGACCACCTTCATTTACATTGGCATCATCCCAGAGCTGTAAAATTAATAATCTTTAAATACTCTCTGGGCTTGGGCCATTAATCCTAAAGGTCCATCTCTTGTTCCTCTCCAGAGAACTAGAGCCACCTTGATCCAGGAAGATTTAGTTCTCTTAACATTGCTAGAGGAACAGATTTTCGTAGTCGGAAGCAGCGTGGCCACGACTGAGCTCCAGCCATGACTGCACCACTTCCTGGACCATGAGCAGGCTGCTCTGCCTCTGGCCAGCAGGAAACTGAGCAGCCTGCTTGGAGTGGGAAGCTGCTCCCAGGGTGCTTGTGTAGGGGGCATTTTGTGCCCCCATGTGGCTAATTGGCATGTACCAAGGGCAGCACTCCAGCAGGCCTCCCCCAAAGGCTACGCTGCTAGCCCAGAGGCACATGGCCGGATCAGTAGCCAGCTGGCCCACCACCAGCCCCCCAAAGCTGCTGCCTTTCCTTTCCTTTCCCCCACCCAACATCAGAGAGGGGGGCGGTGTGGGGAGCAGCATCCAGGTAAGTGGGCAGCAGGGGGACTGTAGGGGGGTACCACAGAGGGGGGCAAACCAGTGGTTGATCTTTTAGAATCATATCATTGGGTATGATATATATAGGTCTGCTACCCTGGCCATCCTGTCACACCTGAGAATGGTTGCTGTGCCTGAGAGGCAGGCCAGGGAGGGCAGCAGACTTGCCTCCGCAGCCAGTGGCTCTGCTGTCAAGCAGCACCCTGGCATGGAGGAAGCCGGCAGTCACCGGCCAGGTCCTTGCACCCAGCCTCTCCTGTGGTGCAGCGCATGGCAGCTTCCTCCATGGCAGGGGCACCACTCGCTAGCATCGCTGGATTCAAACTGGCCCTTTTCCTGCCCTATGGCCAGCCTGGCTTGTGGCCACCCCCACAAAAATGCAGCGCCTATTGATTGGCTGCCCTAGAGTGGCGAGGCAGGAAAAATGCTCCTGTTCTGCTCCCACTGAGTTTGCACAGCACGGGGGTCACACAGGGATATTTGAAGAGAACCTCCATTTGTGTGATTTTTGAAAGTTGCAGAGCAAAGGGAATATTGCAGGGCATCCCCGGGGCAACATCTGGGCAGACCTGCTGCAGCTCCAGGGACTTTGCAAAATTGTTGGCTGCACAGGGATATTTTCTGTGCCTTAGTTCTTTAAACTATATCAGTCAGATTTGAATACTTCACGTATGTGATTGCAGTTCACTGTTCTCTTTCTCTCGTCTGATAGATTTCTGTGGTCCCTCAAGTAAAATATATTTTTAGCAGGATTTTTCCACACTGTCTTGGGCAGACTGAACCTCAGATATGTCCTGTTGCACTAAGGTTTTCGAGCAGTAATTTTCTTTTCTGTGTCCCTACAGAATAAATGCACTTCTGTCTCTGAGAAATACCACTGTCCTCAATAAGCTTACTTTGCTTATTCTCCTTTGTCAATTTCCACCAGAGATGACTCAGTAACCAGAGTGCTGTAATGTATCACTGCTATATTTTTGGGAACTCAGAACAGACCACTATCTTGTCTGCCTGACTTTTTCTCCTCACAAAAGGTAAGTTTTACCTAAAGAGAACAACGCTGTTTAACTGTACCACCATTCCTTAGCTCATTCCTGTTCCCAATCCCTCTCCAACTTCACAGTGCTGACTTAAAGCTGGTTCTTCAGCTACCAGCCAATCACAAGCTACCGTAGTTAACTCCTTGTTTGCTGGAACTTTGCTCTGTTGCAGCAAAGTCCTGAAATTCATCACAGCTGGTGTATTAGAATGCATTGCTAATAAAGGGTGTCAGTTTACATCTTCAGGATGCTTCTCATAGGGAAAGTACCCTAAATAAAGAAAAGTAGAACAACAAAGAGGAAGGTTAGAACATACAGTTTTCATGCTATGCTGATTTTCCACTTACAGGAACTATGATGAACATATCCAATTTCTCATCTGCAGTCTGAAGTGCTGTACCTCATTCTATGCATATGTAGAAGATCTGGCCTCATCAAAGTTGCTTGTGGTTTATGGTTTTGTGATTAATTACAACCCACTGACATCAGGAAACTGTTTCTTCCCATATTGAGATTGAAGTTTTTAAACATTTTTTTTTCACTTTTGAAAAGGACACTTTGATATTGAATTGGAATGCAGTGATTAGAAAATATCATTTTCTTGTTGATATAAAGTTGTCAATGGTTGAGTGTTGCTTCATAATAACCTGCATGGGTTGCTGCAAACTATCCTTTTGACCAGCTCTTCCACGTCTCCCCCCACTCCCACTTTTATTCACAAACAGTAGTTTGCTTTGTTGGCTCAATCTATACATTATGTGAATCAGGATGCTTCTTTAACCTGTTTCTTATTTTGATACAGTAAAATAATAGCAGGATCAGCTAGTTCAAGGGACAAGAATTGAAATTAGCCAATATGTGGAGGGACCTCTGCTTTAAGGCAGGTTGCTCTTTCCAGCCTTATGAATATTTCAAACCATCCTTCTTCCAAATTGGTAATATAGTTCTGGCTATAACTCCATTTCTAGAAGCTGCAGAAACACAATATATTTCCCTCCAGTTTAAGCAATCCTTCAAAATAGACTTTTATTTGGGTGCAAATGAAAAGCCTAAAAATGTAAGGAGAGTGTTGAGACCACCACTTCAAACAAATCCATAGGTTCATGTGAGCTGAGCTCTGATAAACACACACAATGCTTATTACAATTTATCCCACTCCTTGTAACACTTTGGCAGATTCCCCACAGTCAATTAATCATGTGATACTCATGCAAAATATCAAGGATTCAGGAAGAACTCCCCACTGCCTGATCGACGAACAAGGATTCATCCCGGTTCTGGCGCTCATTCTCCCCCTTATCCCGCGTTTTTGCTGAACCTGCTTGAAAGTACTACTTTTTTAAAAAAAACACTTCGAACCAGTTTGGAGGGGAGGATTGGTGGTCTAATCTTGGTTCAAATTTCCTGCCATGAAGTGTGACACAAATGCCTTACAACCAAGCGGTGCTGTTCTCGCAAGAGCACGAGAGCACGAGAACCAACCAGAAACGTGGGTGGGGGAGACATGATGGTGTGCTGACGTTCTGACATCATAACATCAGCATGTTTTTGTGGGAGAACAAAAAAGATCCAGCCCCAATACAGCACGACAGCCAATCAGAAGAGACCCGCCAAGCAGATTGCAGGGATTGTTACATTTCTTGAATCCAAGATAAACCTGATGTCTTCACTGGAAACATGCTGCGTTGGGGAGGTTGAAACCTCGATGAAAAGGTGCAGTTTATTGTCAAACTTGGTTTGAACTAGATTGAATTTCCTGGTGGGGATTCAGCCTTTGGCAGAACTCTTTAATTCTCACATTAAAAAGAAAAAAGTCTAGGTCATTGGTAAACACAGCTCTTCTTTGGGAATAATGGAAAATCATTATCATCTGACAGCCATTCTGTGGCCCATGTGAAATGAGCTTGTGCTTCAAGATGGTGATTTGTGATCTGGGTAATAAAAAAGTTCTGAGTCTTCACCCTTTCCCTAGATCAGGGGTCTGCAACCTGCGGCTCTCCAGATGTTTGTGGACTACAAACCCCATCAGCCACTGCCAGCATGGCCAATTGGCCATGCTGGCAGGGGCTGATGGGAATTGTAGTCCATGAACATCTGGAGAGCCGCAGGTTGCAGACCTCTGCCCTAGATTATAATTTAAGAAATGTCTCTTCAAAATAAGCCTGTGTTACCTAGCTTAACAGTTAGAATATATTTTAAAAGTAGCAATGGGGAATAACTCGGCCAGGCAGTGCAAGAGGCAGGCTAGGTGGGATTTTTTAGACAGCTAGACCAGAAACAGCTTTTGAAACATTCTACAAAGAATGCAAAGGAGACCAAATTATAGTTTTAAATATTTTTATATAAATTTTAGTTGCGAACAATCATACAGTAAGACATGAAGAAGCATACACACAGTTCCTAATGGATATAAGCAGGGATGAAAAGATAGGTTTGGATGATAGAGTAGGAGGGGGAGCAGGGGACTTATACGTTAGCTAAATTCAGCTGAAGAAGTTCTTGAAGAAAGCAAGGATTCCTATGCCAGCATGGGAACCCAGGCGAAGGACGATTTATCGTGTCTCAAACCAACTATATCAAGAGAGGTTTAGCCAATAAAGAGTGCTGAGTCTAGGGTGCACAGCATTTTTATACCCTTTTGCGCAGGTAGGGGCAGGAGCTAGTAAGTTTCACTTTCGTTTTCCTGGGTCCTTTGGGATTTCCATGCTGGGATCACTGGGCTTGAGCTAATCAACGGCCCATCTATTATTTCTAAGTACTGGGAGCCAATTGTTTCTTTATTGTATCAAGGAAGTCTTGAACAACTTTGTGCAGAGTTTCATTTAGGAGTCTCTGCCCAGATATTCAAATTTGGCTGAGGTGTTTGTCATTAGGAAAGGTTCTGTTATCAAGGAGATTGTATCTACAGGTAGAGGAAATACAGGATCTGGTATCAGGGAGGGAACAATGGTAACTGTTGATGGTTGCTAGAAGCAAAGAGATACCACAATCTCAGGGCAAGGTGCTATGTATCATTTGCATAGCTGCAGCCATGGTAAGGTGTGGCCTTTGGAGGTGCTGAGTGAATTAACCCTTTCATTGGTGTGCTGGCAGATCTCCTTTTGCAGAGTTGGCCTGTTTTTAGCTTGGACCTCTGCTCTACACATATATGGCTGTTAGCTTTTATTAAATATATATATTGTTTGAAAAATCATATAGAATCCATATTCCAGTAAAGCAGGGTATGAAGGGTAGGGCAACACCTGAGAAACTAAACTAGTGTCATAGATAATCCTCTTCATACCAACCATCAATAAACTGTCTGGATCTATTATCCCTCTCTGTACTACATGCTCAGGTTTAGCTCAACATTTATAAAAGTATATCTAGAAAATAATTAATTATATGATTTTTTTTCATTCAGGATTGTATTGCTCTTTATTCCTTCATTGTGTAAATATTACATGCAAAATGTGAGGATTTCTATAATTAAAAAAGTAATTTACACCAATTGCATATATGCCAAATTTAATCCTTTCACATAAACCTAATGTGAACTCAGTGAGTGAGTTTTCATAGATGGTCTTGATAGGTATTTACAAAAAAAGTAGTCTGATACTGTTTGATTTCTCAATCAATCACATTGTAATGTACCCTTTCTTTCAGAGAGCTCAGGGCAGCATACACGCATCTGTTCACCTGTACTTTGTCCTCATAACAACTCACTGCAGTACATCTGGATTAGTGAGAATGGTATGCCCAAGGACACCCAGTTTTTTTTTTACTTCAGGAATATCTATATTTCTGGGCATTATCGTTTATAAAATATAATCACAATGGATAAACTTCACCCAAACACTGCTGCTTTATTTTTACTCTGTCCTACCTCCAAAGAGCTCCTGCCTATTTTATCTTCACAGTAATCTTGTGAGGTAGTGTACACTGAATGGGAAGGGAGAGAGGCAGTGGTGGGATTCAGCAGGTTCGCACCACTTCGGCAGAACCAGTTGTTAAAATGGTGCTTGTAAACCAGTTGTTAAATTATTTGACTCTTACCACTGGAGAGAGGGAGAGACTGGTCAAACGTTGCGCAGCTAACGTCAAAGCAGAGTGGGAATTTGAATACTGATTTTTCCAAGTTGTAGTCCAGTACTGTAAACAAAAAAACCCTCACCTTGTTGAGCTGACATGTGTTGTACACCGGCTACTGGTCATAATTCAAATTGCTGGTTCTTATATTTAAGGCTCTTAATGTCTTGGGAGCACTGAACCTAAAATACTATCTCCTCTCATATCAGTCAGTTCAACAGTTAATATCAGAGGTGAGATGGGTGATGACTAGACAGGGCTCTGTGGTGGTACCCCCCCCCCCTTTTTTTTTGTGTGGTGCTTATTTTACTTTCTTTTAGATGCCAGGCTAAAACACATCTTTTAACCCAGGCTTTTATAAGGAGTTTTTACAAACTTTTTAATGGTTTCCCTCTATTTATGCATACGGGGGTGGGGTTAGCTTTTGAGTGCAAAGAAATTACATTTTCCAAAGAACACTTATATAGAAAGATCACACAATTTACAAAATGCAATAAAAAATTGCTGGTTTTATTGTATATTTTACAAGTGTGGTTTGTAGAGCAAAGCAAAGTAGAACATTTTGTTCAACAACAGCACAAGCCTGAATCTCTGCTTCTTCATGTTGGTTATGGTGGAAGAAAACGAATCACAGAGCAACATTTGTATTTCTCTTTACAGAATTGTAACATCTTTCTTTGGACAAATTTTATGTACATTGAAAGTGAGTAAGATGAAAGCCCCCTATATTGGTATGGATGTATACATGTAGGTATAAGTTTTGTTAATTTGCATATTTTCATGTAGATACCATGTGCTCATGAGCCTTCAAAGATTAACTGAAGCCTGGCACTACCATATACTGTCAGCTCATAGTGGGTTTTCTACTGAGCTTAGAGAAGTTTTCATTTATGTTAATTGTTGAATGACTGTATGCTTTGAAATATATTTGTGGGGCTTGAGGTATTAGTTGTTTCATACCCCATTTGTAGATTCTGTTCACACTAGTGTTGGCTCATTGTGGGTTTTCTATTGAGCTTAGAGAAGCTTTCATGGATGTGAATTGTTCAATGACCATATGCTTTGACATATGTGTATGAAAATTAGTTGTCTGACAGACCCATTTGTAGATTATGTTCACACTAAGTACTGAGTTAAATATTGAGCTTTCAGTCATACCGACTGTTATCCATTGTTTGTGTATTGCTCACAGTTTTGTCTACTAGTGCACAACCCCCCACCTTCGTAGATTCTATGGATCCATCTGTGTTATGCCTGTATATTTGTAAATAAAGACAATGCCACAAAAATAGAAATCTCTAATTTTCTCTTTCTCAGGATGCTAATCCTGGTCACTGCTATCTCCTGAATTTCAGACCATTCAAGGAAATGATTTATTTTCACCCTCCTCCACATGAAGTCTGCTGGGTGACGTTGGGCTTGTCACAGCTCTCTGAAAACTTTTTCAACCACACCTACCACATTTGGTGTTCATTGTAAATAGGGGAAGGTAATTGTTAGCTGCTTTGAGACTTCTTAAAGGTATAGAAAAATGGGGCATAAAAATCAACTCTCCCTCTTCTAATTTCAACAATTGAAAGTAAAAAGAGAAACAACAACAATTATTATTTACATTCAATTTTAGTAAGGAGAAATGAGTTAAACCCATGGAAACATAAAATGATACTTTTGGCCCAGAATTTATACTCTCTCTGAAAAAAATGCCTGATCATTCTGGTTGCATTCAATTAATTCAGTTGTGAAGAGCTTCCTCCCCCTCTAAAATATAACCTACATAAATAACTCTTTACAAATGGAAAATGCCAATACCAGAACTTTTTAAAAAAACAAATGGTTTGCCACAGATCATCAAAAGTATGCCTTGCAACGAAGAGGTTATAATAAATTATGCTGGTGGCTTTCTAAGATAGTATTGATCTTCAATACTAAGTAGATATGTCATTGGCTCTAAGCCCCAAACTGTCATCAAATTGCCTTAGAAAAATACTATATGACTTAGCTATAAAAGTAGCCTAAAATAGCATGTAGAGATGGAAATAAACTGGAACTCTGAAATAATAAACACTCTTTGTGATACTTTTAACAAATTTGTTGTGGCATAAGCTTACATGGGCCGCCTTAGCCCATATTGTCAGATCAATACAACTATATAAATCTAATAAACTTGTAATAGTTATAATGGAAAGTGTCATGTATTATGTGTAATGGGAAGGCACAAGCATTAAAATTAGGATTTGGCTTGGAATTTGAGTCTAAGCAGTTGCTCTGACAAAATACCTTTCTCTTAATGATTACCTTTGCATGCCACCAACATTTAAAATGCACAATGCTCTCTGTATCAGACACATAGACTGTGCAGTGCCATTGACAGGGCCATGGAGATAGCTTAGGGAACCAATTCCAAATGTCATGATCACTATGAGGCCTCGTGGAATAATGCAAGGTACTGCTAGATGATAACAGTACCACACTTGTTCAAATCAAACATTTTATAAGTATGTTTCCAAATGTGTAGAGTAAGAAATGATAATTTTATAGGACATTTGCAACCCCATCCAAAGGGAGAAGGCTCCTGGAAATGGTGTGCCCTCATGCAGGTACATTTGCCCTCTCTGGGTCACTTACCATGGTGGAGGGAGTAGATGCACCAGTTGTGGTGCATCCAGCAGCCCCACTGCCACAAAACCTGTAAGTCTGGGCTGTGGCAATGCTGTGATGGCATCCTGCTTGAATGCGATCTGGGGCATTCCCAAGAACAGAACCAATGTTAGTCGGCTCTCTCCTGGGGATTTGGGCTGGTTGTGCAGTGCACCAGCCCTCGAACTTATGCCACCCTTTTTGTTGCACGTGTCCTTTAAATCCTATGGGGCTTTCTGACAGCAGGGGAGTTTGGGGGCTTTTCTAAGCTCCCCACACTGCCAGAAAACCCTATTGGAGATGGCGGAGCAGTGCCACACTGGCTACGTGTCCCACTGCTGTCAGATTTTGATGGGGCTGTTGGTTTCATTGTTAGATAATTTTCTAAAATGTAGTAGCATGTGTACTATAGTGTACAAGTGAGGGACACCCCATTTCCCCTCCTCCACTATTTCCTTTTTTTCCATCCTTGAAAGCTCCCATAGCCTTTCCCTCCATCTTCCTTCCTTCTCTCGTTCCCACCAAACAACTGCTTATATCTGTTCCTCTGTCTTCAACATTCCCTTCCTCCCTACCAGTCTCTATCTAGAAAAACTATGGCTCAGTTGTATGGTGCCAGACACTGGGCTATGCCCATTTACATATTAGGGAACCCTAAAGAATTTGTGGAGCAGGGACATGTCACTATCCCCAGTATCTCCTTCCTCACATTATTTCCCCCTTTCCTCCTTCTGTCAACCCCCATATCCTCTCCCCTGCCTCTTTCTCTCCTTCTCAGTCTTTCATCAACCTGCTTTTATTTGCCTCTCATCTTCAACTATAAAACCTACCTCACGATGTGTAGATGAAAAGGACTAAAACATTTCTTACAATTCAAGGGGAGGGGTGAATCCCCCCTTGGCAGCTGGGACAGCCCAGCACTGGCATGGGTATCCACTCCACCAGCACAAAGGGCAAATGCACCAGCAGAGGGGGTACTTACCCTGGCAGCTGGGTGTTGTGTTACTCTTCAGTGCCTGACCCAGAAGCCACTACCAGTGCTCAGGTCTGCCAGTGCACAACAGTGTGCCAGTGTGGTTGGAGGCATTCTGGGGGCAGGGTGGGGGATGAGGGCAACTTTAGTTGGCCTCCACTGCCCCATCAGGCCTTGTGTATCGGCAGAGCTGCCAGTGGACATATGCCACATTTTTCATATTTTTCAATATATCTCATATGCCACATTTTTCAATATATCTTTATTCATCCCTATGGGAAATTCTTGGTTTTTTTTCTTTTTTTCTTTTTGGGGTTTCTTGCACCCT
This sequence comes from Sphaerodactylus townsendi, assembly GCF_021028975.2. Classification (NCBI taxonomy): domain Eukaryota; kingdom Metazoa; phylum Chordata; class Lepidosauria; order Squamata; family Sphaerodactylidae; genus Sphaerodactylus; species Sphaerodactylus townsendi. The sequence goes on along the minus strand of NC_059433.1, from coordinate 36,608,609 downwards.
GGAAAAGCCCTTTTGAGGGGTGGGGTGGTGCCAAAGTGGTACCATTCTTGCTTGCCTCACCACTCTGGATGGGTCTGTCAATCAGTCAGAGTTGGATTCTTCAAATGTTATGGAAAGAGAATTATTTTTGAGGTATTTATAAGGGAAAAAATCACACAAGTGGAGAGGAAGAGCTGGAGCAGAGATAGTCTTGGTGTGAATCCTGCCATAAATCTTTCAAGTGTGCAAGGAACTGGAACAAATTTGATTATAATACATAATGCATGATAAGAGCGGTCAGAAGTTTCAGCCTCTCATGGGGTATAAATAAAGAAAATTTAATGATGAGATATCTGTATACATTATGTCTTTGTGTGTGTGTGTCTGACTGTATAAAAATACAAGTTTTGAAAATTGTTTGAAAATATAAATTTTCTCCAGCTATTTTCTTTGGCAAATCCCAATTTTTACTTGTTTCTTTTATGCTAGGGTTTATGTCAGACATCATTTTATATAGTAGTATGTAATCTGTACATTATATTTACACAATTAATAAACAAGTGGTAGAAAAACAGCTATCTGTTTTGGAAGTTATATTTTAATTATAATTTCATTAATATGGCTATGGAAGGAAAGATTGTTGCATATTTGTCACGAGAATGGATAAACCGTAGAAGAAAATTTATCCTCACTTGGCCCAAGTTGACATGAAATTCCTTTTCACACCAACTGACTACCAATCTTGATCCTCCTTGATCTCAGATTGCAAATGCCTGAGCAGACCAGGTGCTCAGGAGCAGCAGCAGCAGAAGGCCATTGCTTTCACCTCCTGCATGTAAGCTCCCAAAGGCACCTGGTGGGCCACTGCGAGTAGCAGAGTGCTGGACTAGATGGACTCTAATCTGATCCAGCAGGCTAGTTCTTATGTTCTTATGTTCTTAACTCAAAATGAAGCACTTTCCACAAATATATTCCCTTCTTTCTCAAATGAACACATGAAAACTTGACAATTTTGTACTACACATTAAGAGTGTATGCACTTCAGAAAATAATAGCTGAACAAATTGTGCCTTTGAGTTGCTTGGCAGAGGTATTACTGTTCCTATTGTGAACACAAAAGTAAATTTTTACCTTCTTCAACAGTGATAATAAACTTGTTTTGTTAAATTAAAAACATCTATGTGACTCATTAGGAGTAAGAGAAGAATAATTATTTACCTTAAGAACCAGAAGCTGCTCTGCTCTACAATTTACCTCAGCATAGTATACATCCAGTGGCATATATGACTGACCATTTGCATTTTAATTATTTATTGTGTGCTACCATTTTTTAATAATTTATGAGGGGGATGTCCCCATTAAGAGGGCTGTGCATCACACTTCCCATGTGTCCTAGCCAGATATGTGGAACTGGCAGTGAGACAAATGCCCCTCCACTGACATTTTTTCTATTGACTGGCATAGGGTGAAAAGAAGGGATGGTTGAAGCCCTTCCTGCCACAAAGCCATAATTTGAGATTAATTCCCCACCCCCCCCACCCCCCCACACACAGTCACTGATTTTAAAAGTGAGTTCTAAGTCACACAAAAATGCAAATTGGTTGGGGGAAATTCTATTTCACTGTGTGCGGCTGCTCTCCAAGTGAGTCCCCATCTGGTCCTTCAACCTACTATAGTTGTGATCGTCAAGAGCTTCAGAATGGGTGGAAGCAGATAAAGTAGTTTCTCTTGGAAACACTGAGACAAAACTTTTTTAAACAATAAATTGAATGCAAAGAACAACGGCAACAAAATTCTCTTGACATATTTTCTTTAGAAATCAGGACTCAAATTATTGACTTCATTGGAACTGAAATTTGCAATTTAGATTTGTTCCTAAGACAAACATCCAAACACTGAACTGGATTCAAAAATATTGCAAGCTAAGTAAAACTAATGAAACAGGATTTTACCACTTCTCTTTCTGCCTCTCTGGTAGCACAACTGTTAACACAATTTGCTGTTAGAAGAGTGGCTTTGGATTCAACCCATAAAATATAACATTTGAAATATTTCCTACATGGGTTTTGAACTGGAGCTTCATTTCAGTAATGCATGGTTCTAAATGATTAGTTTAGCTTAATTTGTTTTGTGTGCTGATGTGCAGAGGCTGGCTTACTCCAATAATACCACCAACTTGGTTTCTTTGGAATGAACTTGGCCACAGCCCATTTTATTAAATTAACGTAGGAAGCTGGGTGAGCAGGAGCATATCCTAGTTGCTGGGCAGCAAGCGTATTGGACTCAGCACCATCTCCAATTCCTATTGGGGAATTGGGACAGCAAGTTACTAGATACACTTGAGCGTGGACCCATTATGTGACATCCCTTACTGCCAGAGGTAGTGGACTCCTGAGCAGAGCCTCCGTGGCTTGCATTACCAAGCCCGCCCCACACCCTAGATCTCTTATTGAGACCCCAGCCATGGGGAGGTCTGGCATGCATTCCCCAAAAAGGATGTACCCCTTTGACCAGACCCACCAGGGCTGTGACAAAACAAATAAATACAGAAGTTAACACAACTAGTCTTACTCCAGGTGTGGGAGGGCAGGATCCGCTCCCCAGCAGCCTTGTAAGAGCCCGGGGCCTTGCTGGTGTCACCTTTTAAAAGTGAGCCATGCCACTCCCTTGTCACATGATGGGCCCCCATCACGTGACTTCGCCCAAGACTCGCATTCACTCAGCACGCTGGGCCTGAATTCACTCGCCACTCCCCCAGCAGCAACAGCAGCCCCAGGTAATTCTGGGGCTGCGTTTTAATGTGAGGCACAACACTACTAATAGCATTTTTATAAAGTATAGTTGTAAAGCAGAGTATCAAAGCTCAAGGAATCACTTCCTTTGGATTGAATTCTCAGTTATGCACAATTTTTCTACTCTTTAAAACTCACTGCATTCTCAGATTAAAGAAAGTCTACAGTTTCCAGAACTGGTAAAGTGCAACTCCCCACCACCACCTTCACAGAGGAAGTAAAAGGAATCAGCATGCATCTCACTTTCTTTGGGTTTTCTCACTTCTCCACCTTCCTCTGCCCACTCAACAGCAGTTCCTCCCATTCTCCAGTATAGCATTTCAGAGCAATCAAAAGTGCTTCCTTTTTTTAAAAAAAGATACAGTTTAGTCTACTGCTTGAGAAACAGATCCTTGAAATAGACTTGAGATTATTGTCTGGACCACAGACAGCCCACCCAAAAGGTGGCAGCCAACCCCCATGGTTGGGGGGGGGGGTAGTTTCACAGAATGACAAAGAAAGCAACAAGTGGGCAAAATTCAGGAGGATCCCTGAATACATAAAGCTGCAGAAAACCCCCACAACAAAACAAACAGTCATGCAGGAACAGTAAGTGCATAAATGGCCATAGACACCGCGGCCTAGGATAGATCTTCTATTGGAAGCATCTCCATTTGTAAATAAAAAACAAAATCAGTCTTGAATGCATTCACATAAAAGATATATAGCATGCCACTTAGGGCATTCTGGAGAAAAATGTTCTCATTTTGTTTCTGGGAATTCAAATTAAGTTTAACAAATGAAATCAAATCAAATATATTCTCTCATCTTTTTATCATGCAGGAGCAAATGGATCACTTGGATCTTTGGTACACGCACACTTCGGCGGATATTAGAGAAATGAGGAACAACACACGGAGGAGTGCACAGCAATTTTGTTTTAAGTACGTAAGACGGATGCCCAGAATGCTACCTTCACTTATTTCTTAAACACCACTTGCATGTTGCATTTGATTAGTTGAGATTTAATGGAAGTCTGTTTGATAAAAAGCACAGAGGAAGAAACTTTTCCCTGTCATTTAGAATTTTTTTATCGGAGACTATTGATTTAAAATTACAGAGAAGATGGAAACAAGTCAATGGTGCTGTAAAAGGAATGAATAGGGAAGTAAAATAACATTTTAACCAGCCATTGCAAGCATGCCCACGCACACAAGAGACAGTGAAACAGATCATAAGGAGTTGGATGCTACAACTCCTTTCCTTTAGTACCAGCTCTTTCTTCTACATTAAGGAAAATTCTGGCCTCACGGCAGCAGTAGGTTATTATGACCTTCCAGCTGTTCTCATGCTAGTTAAACATGCAAATGGACTACAATTTATGGCCAAAATAAATAATGGAAGAAGAAGATGGAAGATCTGTTAATTAATTTATTTAAAGGGAGACTTGCTCATGATATCTCACATCAAAATAATAAAAAATACATTAAAATATTAACTAATTATAGAACAGACCATTTAGCAATAATTATATCTTCATTTTTCCCTGGCCCAAAGAAACACTAACCTGAGCAACTGTCTTTTCAAAAAGACTTCCTGGAAAAAGAAATAGCCTGGAGGTACTGGGTGTTCATTACTTTCATGGTGATGGAAAAACTGTTTCCTGTACTTGCTAGATGTGAGTATCTTCAAAATTATTAGACAGCTAATCCAGTGGGTTGTCCTGAGAAAATAAATGCAGAAGACCTGAGTACACTCTTCCAGTGAACAGAGCCTTGAGATAAATCGCGTCCCAGGCTTCAGCCTGGGACGACATTGCAGGGGGGAGGAAGGAATGCAAACCTCTCCCCCGCCGGCCGGCTGAGCCTGTCACGTGGCCGGGTACCGGCACGTGACAAGGGCTTCAGAGCAGCCTATATAAGGGCTGCGTCGGCGGGGCCCGGCCTCTTTTCGAGACCGGCAGGTTTGAAAGGAGGTTGCTGCTTGGGTAGCGTGGTTCCTTTTGCGGCCTCGTTCAGAGAGGGGATCGGTTAGCCGATACTCTGGAGGCATCTTCAAGATCCTTCCCACGCAGCCTTGAAGGGGCGTGGCTCGCCATTGGTCTGCCGCGAGTTTAGCAGGTCTTGAAGGGAGCCGGGGGTTAGTGCTGGGACATTCCTTTTCCCTACCCCCCCTCTATTTCCCCGTCCGCTAGTTAGTGCATACGGTGGGACTTGGGCGAGTCCGTGGGTGCGGCCGTTTTAATTGGCTGTGCACTCCGTCTATTTAGCCTGATTGGGGCGTGCGGTCCTAGCACTCCGTCCATCCCGTCCACTTTCGTTAAGCGGGTGCAGGCAGCTTTCGTTTAAGAAGTTCGTGGAGTGCGACCATTAGCGGCCAGCGCACCCTGTCCCGGGCGTCGCTCAGCCCACGCCCTGCCGCAGCCCGCCAGAGTGCCCAGCCCGCAAGTGCAGGCATAGAGCCTTGCTTCGGCTTGCGGTGGCGAGGTGGGGAGCAGCCAGCAGCATACTGCGCCTGGGCCTGAAAGCAGCCGGGGACAGGGAGACGCGGAAGGAGAGCGGGGGCATTTTGGGCCTTGTTTTGCTCAGTTTGTTTTGTCGAGGGGTGGCTGACCATTTTGGGCCTTTATTTGCGGCTGACCATTGGACGCCTTTTTTTTCAAGCGGCGTATTCTCATACAACCCCCCCTCCTTCATTAGGATAGCAGTCAGTTTAAATATTTAAAGGCCATTTCGCTTGTCGAAGGGTCTGCTTGTCTGCTTGTTTAAAATAATAATAAAAATAAATAAAATAATAATAATAATAAATAAATAATAATAAAATAATAATAAAATAACATAACATAAAAATAAGGAAACAGGGAACTCCTTTTGTAAATTCTAATAGGTTTACTTTGTAGCTTATAATAGGTTTACTTTACATTTTATTATAATTCGTGCACATTCTGTGCCATGGCCACAAAGGCAAAGAGTACCAGAAAGAGGGCACGGAACGCGGAATGCGGGCCGGGGCGCAGCCATTAGGGCTTTAGAACAGGGCCAAATGGGACCCACTCTAGGAATAGCCTGGGATCCGGAGGCGGGTGCACCCCAAGACAATCTGGGGACGCCTGCCATGCCTGCTCAATCGGGGGTCCAAGCCTCCCCTTCCAGCTCGGCGAGGTGTGTCACACCTGCTGTGGGCCGACCGGAACAAGTTCGGTTAGATAATGAACCCAACAGGGCGTTGCCGGGGCCTGGTACTCCGGGCCCATCTCGGCCTCCTTCCACGCAAGCTGGGCCGAGCAATCCTGTAGGGTTCATGGCTCCTATGGCGCAGAGTGGATTGCCTGCAACTCAGGGTTCCGTTTTCATGCCATGTCCCTACCCGTATGCCCCATTTGGGGGCATGGGCATGAACGTGAATCCAGGCATGGGTTGGCTGGGGCAATTTAACCCCGCCCCTGGAATTGGACAATGGCCAGGTGGTTTTGGAGTGAGCCAACAGGTGCACCCCAGTCTTTGGCCTCATCAAGGGCACAGTTCTCCTAGCCCCCCTTTCCGGGGGCCTCAGATTCAGCAGAGCTTGGGTTCCTCGGTTTCCTCCTTTCCGGGACCTCAGGTCCAGCCGAGCTTGGGTTCCTTTGTTCCCTCTTATGCAGGGAATCAGTTGCAAAGTTTGGGTTCTCCTGTTCCTGCCTTTATAGGGACTCAGGCCCAACAGAACTTGGGTTCCTCTGTCCCCCTTTTTACAGGGACTAACACCCAGCAGAGCGTGACTTCCTCTGTCCCCCCTTTTGTGGGGACTCAGGCCCAGCAGAGCTTGGGTTGCCAGCCACCTTCTGAAGGCCTAGCTCCTTCAGTAGCGGCAGGCCCCATAGTTCAGGGTCCAGAATTGGCAGGCTCTTCAAGCCAATCGGCCAGAGCACGCGCCAGAGCAAGACGCAGAGGGAAGAAGGCCTCTCATCGTTCTCATCGTTCCCCTAGTTCATCCTCATCGGGTGAGTCAACAGATGAGGATTCCTCCCAGGCAGCGGGGGATTATTGGGAGCGAGGGGAAAAGGTGCCAGCTCTTCCTCAGTGGATCATTCAAAGGAGGAAAGGGGACCTTGCTGTAGAGGACAGTGCAGGGAATCCAGAGTTGGCGGCTTTCTGCTCAGCATGGGATCCTGGAGATCCTCCGGGCTCCCATTTGCCGAGAAAACTGAGAGAAAGAGCCCTGGATGGGTACTATGTGGACCTCTTCACGGTTTTGCGGCCGGAAGAGGATCCTGAGGAGTCTGGTTCCCGTTCGGCCAGAAAGAAAAGGGCACGCCGGAAAGAGCCGGCGTTCTTTTGACAACTGGTCAAAAGGATTTCGCGGAGTATATGGCACTTATTGGAGCCGCCCTACCCTCTAAGAGCTGGCACCTGGCTACTCACTGGGCCAACGTTTTGAAAGCCCGATCCCTCTCGGGGATGCAGCAGCAGAAGTATGATGAAGCATTTGAAGAGCTTCACATCGCCCAGGTCGCCCAGGTGGGACATAATCCCGCGATCAAAGCGTGGATGACAAATGTGGTTAAGGTCACCCTGCTAGTGGGGAAGGGCTGAAGAAGAAAGGGTTAGCCAGTGAGACCCGCCCGTCCATGCTGGGCCTTTAATCAAACTCTTTTAGGAAAGAAGATAAGTGCAGGTTTGAGCAGCTTGCTCCTAGATGCTTGAGGCACACACCAGGATACAGTGCCCTCAACTGGCTGACCTCCCTTTTCGGCGTGGCTGGAACCCTGGCTCGGCGCTAAGAAGAGACGGTGGCGGCCAGGGAGGATCCTTCCCGCCCAGAAGGCCTGAAGTCGAGGCCACCGGTCTGCCTCCCGATCGCGTGTGCAACTTTTAGCCCAGTGGTTGGACAGGTATCCGCGCCGGGGAAGAAGCGCATTATACTTGAAGGAGGGGATTCCAAGGGGTTTCCACATTCCTTTTTTTGGGGAACAAGGAGGCAACATCAGCTCCAAACTTAAAATCTGCCAGGGAATTGCCTGCGCGGTAGTGGCTGCCAAAATTCCGAAAGAATGCCTGGCGGGTAGGATCATGAGCCCTTCACTGAGCCTCCGTTACCCAACCTCAGGGTTTCCCCATCGGGGTGGTCCCAAAAGACCCGGGGGGGGAGTACAGAATGATACAACATGTCCTACCCATGGAGAGGTCGGTGAATGACTTTATCAACCCAGGTATCTGCTCTGTTACGTCGCCACTTTGGATGAGGCAGTGAGTCTCATCCGGAGGTGGGACCAGCCTCAATGTTAGCGAAAATGTGATATACAGTGGCAGCTTTAGGCTGCTGCCTGTACACCCCAGGGACTTGAACTCTTAGGTTTTCAATTTGACGGACGATGGTATGTCGATAAATGCATGCCCATGGGCTGTTCTATAGCTAGCAGCTTTTGAAAAATTTAGCACCTTTTGGAATGGGCAATCAGAGATCGCATGCCATCAGCAAAAGTTACTCATTATCTTGATGATTTTTCTATTTGTAGGCAGACACTGAGGACTGTGCAGGGATGTTTGTCGGCATTTCAGGACTTGGCGGCAGAGTTGGGAGTTCCTTTGGCGGCCGACAAGACTGAAGGGCCTGTGTCTTGCTTAACCTACTTAGAATTCAGTTGGACACAATAGCGGGAACATCTTCCTGCCCCTTGATAAGCTGGCGTTGCGCGCACTGATTAGTGACATCTCTGCTAAAAGAAGTGCAGGCTGCGGAAATACAGTCCCTGCTTGGGCACCTTAATTTTGCCTGTAGGGTGGTCTCGGGGAAGGGCCTTTTGTTCCGTCTTGCCAGGACCATGGCAGGCTACTCAGTTCCCCACCATCACATCAGGGTGACTTCAGGTTTTGCATCAAGACCTAGAGGGGTTTGGTTAAGTTTTTCTGGAAAATTATAATGGGGTTTCATTTTGGCAAGTGCATTAGGGCTTCAAGACAGTTTTCAGGTTCACACCCGATGCAGCTGGCTCTATAGGTTTTGGTATTTATTTTAGGGGCTGAGTGGTGCGCAGGGAATGGCCATCGGCATGGACTCAAGCGAATTTTGCGGGACATGACTTTCTTGGAGTTGTTCCCTCTGGTGGCTCGCGGTTCACATCTGGAAGGATGTTTGCAACCGCCAGTTAAGTTCTGGTGTGACGACCAGGCTGTTGTTAGGAATTGGTAAACCCGGCAGTCCAGCCGGTCAGAAGTAATGTCGGCTGGTAAGGGAATTTGTGATGGTTTGCCTGTCTAACAACATCTCTTTAAGGCCGTTTTTCTGCCAGGTATAAATAACAATATAGCTGGCCTTGTCGTCATCAGGTCAGCCGCTTCGGCTCCCTAGCTCCGAAGCCAGCCAGTTTCGGAGAAGTGTCCAGACCATCTGTGGCATCTTGGAGGCAGTCCATAACCCGAAGGTGTCTTGCAGTCACTGGCCCCAGCTACGCCAGCGGCGGTATGAAGGGGCCCTGAGCACCTTTTAGCATTTGCAGCTTCCATGTGAGCCTGTTGACAGGGGTTTGCTAAGGATTTGGTTCTCCGGTATCTGGTGGAATTGAGGGACCGTCGAATGGCTGCCAGGACTATTAAGGTCCACTTGGCGGCCATTTCCTTTTTCAGCCAGGCTCTGGGGATCACCGACCACTCCCGGTCCTTTGAAGCCAGAAGAGCTGTGGTCGGGTGGCAGCGCGCTTCCCCCAGGCCACAGGACAGTAGGCGTCCCATCACCAGGGAGCTCTTGGGGACTCTGATTAACGCTACAGACACAGTTTGTGACTGCTTATGAGGCTGCACTATTCCAAGCCTTGTTTACTTTGGCCTTTTATGGGGCCTTTCGACGTAGCGAATTAGTTGCTCCGTCCACCACATCATCGACCCCTAAGGCTTTACAATGAGTCGATGTGTCTATGGTTGATGGGAACTTACTTATATGGTTGGCGGGGTCCAAGACTGACCAGCGGCGTGAGGAACCAAGTGACTTTGGCCCCTTCCCCACCAGGGGCTCCTTGTCTGGTGGCACGCATGGCTGCGTTTTTGGCCATTCGTCCCGAAGGGTAGGGTCCACTGTTCATCCATAGTGATGGATTAGCAGTGTCCAGATACCAATTTACAGTGGTTCTGCGGCATTGCCTACAATTTGTGGGCCTCCCCGCTGAACAGTTTGGTTCCCACTCCTTTCGAATCGGGCGGCAATACGGCCTCTCAGGAAGGACCTCCACAACTGAGATTCAGGCTTTAGAGTCGCTGGAGGTCTCTAGCCTATACATTATTTATGTCGGCCTCACCTTTCACTGTAGCTTTGTTCTCTTTATAGTTCCGGTGGCCCACATCGTTATCAAGTTTGGCTGGTTGGACACAGTATTGTGCACTGGGCTGAAGAAATCTGGCTGGGGAAAACATCTGGGCCTGGACTCCTCGGTGGACGATGGCTGGCTGGCGAGAGGCCGAGGCATGATGTGGCCTACTCTGCTTCTCCAGTTGAGGAATTCCGTTCTTCAAGTTGGCGTCCCTGATGCAGTTTTGATTCAACTGGGTGAAAATGACATTCCCGCCTCTAAGGGGTGGCGTTGCAGAACTCCATGAGGGGAAGACTTGATGCTGCTCCACTGTAAGATGCCTAAGACCAAGCTGTTCTGGTCGTGCTTACTAGAGCGGAGGACTTGGAGGAATGCCGTGGCTCCGGCCAGAGTTAATAAAACCAGGTCTAAACTGTGTCGGTCCGCAGCCCAGTTGGTAATGAACATGGGAAAGGATGTTATTCCCCATGTTGATTTATCTCATGCTTTACCAGCATTGTTTTTGCCCGATGGAGTCCACTTATCGGATTGGGGCCAGGACATCTGGTTACATGATGTCTGTCATGCTCTGCTGCAGTGGCTTCGTGGCCCGCACTGAGCTGGCTGAAATCCGTTCTGCTCTGATGCAGTGACTTTGCGGCACGCACTGAGCTGTGTGACTCTGGGCTGCTGAAGCTGGGGCGGGAGCTGTTTGTTTAACAGCTCGGTGGCGGAGGGCATAAGAGCACATCCTATTGGGGGAAGGCAGTAGCTTGCGTGCCAGACCTTCCCCACCTCGGGGGCCTCCATATGAGGTCCGTGGTGGCAATAGAGCTCTGGTAAGCAAAGCCTTGGGGCCGCACTGAGAGCTCGCTGCCCGGCAGGGAGGGGTGTCACAAATTGGATTTGCGTCCATGTGGCACCTAGTAACTTCCTGTTCCAGTTCCCTCGGGGGATGTGCCGGACAGGGGTTCTGTCCGAAGGGCCTAAGGGGTCAGCTTGGGCTGCCCTATAACCAGGTTCAGCGGTTTGCTGCCTGGGGGCCAGGATGTGCTCTGATATGCTCGCCCAGCTTCAAGGTTTTGGTTATGTTAAAATAAAATTTGGGCTGCTGCCGATTTATTTCCAACAAGTATGTGTTAGTGTCTTGATTGGAATGAGTCTCCACACATCCCATGCAATAAACACCTTCCCAACGCAAAACTAGCAGAGGCATCTGCTCATAGCTAACCTTCATGTGTCCTGAGTACCTGAAGTGTAAATTTATATCAACTTTAATCCATCAGAATGAAGAATAAAGCCAAGGTCTGACATGCAACATAACACTAGTCTGCATGTGTTAAAAACTATTGCTGAATTGTAGCAGCTGCAGAAGGAAGTTACTTTGGTTGCACCTTATTGAAGGGTCATATGTAATAGAATCTGGACAACAACTAACATAAGCTGCAAACTGTTATGACAATGTGACTTTTTTCTCAGAAGGGTTTAATGTAGCTGACAAATCAATTGACTTAAGCCTCAGCTGCTATATGCTAGGTGTCAACGTGAAAATAAAACCAGCAAACCATTAGTTTTGTCTGATGTAATCCTCTAATAAGGTTGCGAACTCAGGGTTGGGGAATTCCTAGAGATTTGTGGGTGGAGTCTGGGAAGGAAAGGGTTTGGAGAGGGAAGAGATCTCATCTGGAGATTACCTGCAATTATGGGAGAACTCTAACACCACCTTATCCTGTGACCTATTAAACATTGTTCTAGTGGTCATTACAGATATTTCCGTTTACAAGCCCTTTGATATTATCCATGCGTTGTTCATTAATTCATGCTTCAATGGGGGGGGGGAGAGAACCTATGCCAGTTTGTCACAGAACTTTGCTAATTAAAGTGCTAGTACTTCAGATCAGCTACTTTGGAGTAATGGCTTTAATGAGACTATTGTGAACTAAAAGCCATGCACTGGGTAACTTGAAAACATTAATCACAACAAATGGTTTCCTGTGACTGCATGGGAAACAAGAAAAGCACAACATTGCAGTAATTGGCAACTGTGACTCTTCTCAGACTTTTGAACTAATACACCTCTTCAACTCACTGAAAGGCTCTGTGGGTATAAATAGTTCTGGTAGAAGAACTTGCTAAATTTTATTATTTTATTTATTCATTGTGAAAGTTTTTAATGTTTGAGAGTAAATGCTTCAACATTTGGTCTTTTATTCTCACTGAAAGCATATGCCTAATGAATACGCATTTCAGGGACCAGAGGTAAGCAGAACAAACAAGTTTATAAGCTATGTGAAAAGACAGGCAACAATTCTGACATATGAGTTCCACTCTATGAGATTCCATACACCATGGTAAGTAATATTTGGTTTTCCTCAGTTTATCTTCCACATGAACATTTTTTAAAGATTTTCATAAAGCCATTTAAGTCTTTGATTCCTCCCATTTGCATTGTAGTGGGCAATGAGGACTTGACCTTTATTGCATCTGTGTGGATTTTAATTCAACCAATTAGAATTTTCTCCCTAACTTTTATAAGACAGACGCCCCCCTCCAAAGTGGTGTGTGAACAAATCCACTGCTAGGAGACACACAGGGCTGCACCAGCAGATTTGCCCTCCCCAGGGCACTTGCCATGGCCCTCCGCAGTGGTGAAACGTGGTGCTGAATGCTGTGCCAGGGTCCATGCAGTTCTAGAGGCAGAAGGGGGTGGCAATTTGTACAGACTTTGTCTCTCTGCTATAGATACACAACTTTGCCTTAATGATGTTCCTGATGCCCAAATGTCATTAAGTTGCAATGGAAGGGGTGATCTAGATAGTTATACCATGGTAAGTAATATTTGGTTTTCCTTAGTATGGCCGTTTCCGCGCAAATGTGGAAGCAGCCGGGTCGGCGTACTCGACGCCGACCCGACGACGCTAGGACAGTTAGGGAGAAAGAGCCGGGCAGCCAGCGCCACGGAGCGCCGGCACCCGGCCGACCCGGTGGGTCCCCGGGCCTCCGGCGCATCGCCTAGGCCTGGGGACACGCCCCCTGGCCCTGCGCGCCTGCTCCAGCGGTGCAGGGCAGGGGGGCATGTCCCCAGGCCTCGGCAACGCACCGGAGGCACGGGGACAAGGTAAGTACAGGGAGCGGGGGGGGGAAGCGCCGGGAAGCCGCTGCCATGCGAACGGCAGTGGCTTCCAGCCGGCATTTCCCCAACAAGTGCGCTTCCGAGCGCACTGGGGAAACGCCGGCGTGGGGACAGGCGGGCGGCACGAGGGAGGCGCGGCTCTGAAGCAGCTGCACCCCCTGTGCGAATGGCGGCCTGGGGATGGCGTTTTTGCCATCCCCAGGCTGCCATTAAACGCCCGTGTGGAAACGGCCTATGTCTTCCAAGTAAACTGCATTTTCAAAACTATTAAAACAGATAAACATGTGAAGGTGGCAAATCCTGAGCAAACATAGGAGAGGTTTATGCACTGGACATCTCAAGTTTGAGGAATTTCCACTTCTCCCTACACTTTCTCATTTCATCCAAAGTCAAGGGAGAATTGGTCATTCACCTCACCAGAAATCATCTGGAGGGTCATTAACCTTGAGAACTGATAGAGGAAGAAGCTTTGTGTGTGTGTTCCTCAGAAATTGCTGCATTGGAAAGCTTCATTTTGGTGCAGTGCAACAGATATTAGTCTACATAGCAAAGCTCTGGTTTCATTTCTGGGAAAGGTTCATAGCAAACACTTATGTTGCTAAGTAAGTTTTACTTTTGTCTTTACTATGCGTGTGTGTGTAGCAAATAACTACACCTTATAGTTCTGATCCCTCTGACCAGCTAGGCTCTATCCCTTGACATCGGACAACTGTGGATGTTTTTCCAGGGCCATTTTTATTCCCACTCCACCCCAGTGAGAAGCCCAGAGATAATACATTTCCCCTAGATCAGAGAAGAAGTAGAAGCCTAGAACAGAGAAGCACCAGTCATTCAGGACTGTATTGTATGCCACACTTAATGACAGATTTAATGCAGCACCAAGATTTCATATGGATGGGTGTTGCCTCCTACCAATAGAGAAAGCATTGTGGACCTCCTTTTATATTTCAGGGGACCCTCAAGGTTAATACAGCAATAAGGGACTGAAGTGAGATGGGGAATTCAGGTGAAATTATTACCCTCTCATCCTTGCATAAGATTTTGCTCTACTTGGTGCTTTCACCATTCATGTGACAGTAATGGGGGAAATAGTCCTATTTGCTTTTCTGAGTGATATCCCTGTGCTGCACAGAATATTATTCTTGAGGATCACCTGACTCTCAGCAGTGACTTTAAATGGAAGGGGAAAGTATCCTGCTGGTACATGGAAAGTTGTGGAAGATCCATTTCTGTAAATTTCCTCCAATTGCAAAAGCTTAGGTTCACACTATTTTATGTATAATTGTGGATTTTATGGTTGAGCAAAAACAAAACAAACTCCGGACATGTTGAACTGCCAATTGGATTTTTCTGTAAAATGAGATAATTTCAAATTATGTTCCTCTCTGCCTTTTCATTTCTGAGAGATCCCAGTGTGCGTGGTGCTTTCGGGATCCAGCATTTGAATACGACAGCCTCCATGTGAATTTCATTACTATTGTTGCAAAAAAAAATTAAAAGCTGTAAATGCATTCTTAAGTTTTTATAATTATGCTAAATATTCCTAAGGATTTGAACAAAGTGTTGTTCAAATGACTGGTCTGGTATATTCTTAGCTGTCTCTGAACTAAGGAAAGGAAGCTGTGTCTTTGTCTCCAAAGCTAAAAATACACCCCTTTGCTTGCTGCTTTTCTGCTTAGCATCCCATCCAAAGAAAAGTTCTACTGAACTTAAAAGACTGCCACTGTTTTTGTGATGTTTTATCTGGCTGTAATAAATATATTTCCCTATTGGGTTTTTTCCCCTTGATTGGGATGACATGGATACTAGAACATTTTCTCTGCTTTGAAATAAGTATAATTTAAAATGGTGGCAATGGACTGAATACTATGGTAATGCTAGACAATACTGTCTTTCCTTTCTTGGTGCTTTCTCAAATACCAATCCATTATTAATTTGTTTTTGTTTATTTATTTATGCTTCATTTATACCCTACCTTTCTTACCAAAGGGCATCCAAATCATCTTATATTATTCTCCCCTCCTTTATTTTATTCTCACTACAATTCTGAGATGTAGGTTAGGCTGAGAGCATGTGTGCCTGGCCCAAGCGAGCTTTCACCTAGTTTTGGTTTTTTTCTAAAATTTAACCAAAAAGGAAAACAGCTCCTTTTTTTGCAGGAAAATCATGTGAGTTAGTCTGTTGGATTTGTTTTCTTCTTAAAACAATTGTCGCTAAAATCCAAAAGATCTTCAATTACACTTCAACCACACATAAAAAAGTAATCCCAAATAATATTTTTGTTGCTAAATTGCATAGCAAATAACATGTCTACATGGATATAGTTCAATACTTATGGGAAGGCATTCATAGGGAGATGCAGAAAATTGGCACTGTATATGCCAGTCACTGGAATGCTGCATTTAAAATTCTGATTCTTTCTGTCACCTTTATTTTTGCTTCTCATCTATCTTTAGCATATGAAGTAGTCATCCTCCCACCACCATGTTTCTTCAAGTATGTGCTTTGGTACAGTGAAAATCTTGGATTACTTGATCTCTGCCTAACCGGTGCAACATGCAGCATTCTGTGCCCAACCCAACGTGTTAGTTAATAATGTAAACTTCCATTAAGCTTCCCTGTACAGCAGTAGTTTCCAGACTTTTGAGACAATGTTCCACAAATCAGTTTTAAAGCATGAAGATATCAGAGGAGTGGAGTTAGGAAGTCTACCTGAAGAAGCTGGAATAACTGGGAGTATCTGGCAGATGAAAAGTTTGGGGCCGTTTCTGCACAGGCCAAAAACAGCACCATAGGGACAATAAAAACACTGTTCCTGGGGCACTGTTCTCACAGCTGCTGCTGCAGCGCAGCAGCACTGTGCTCTCCCCCCCCCCAAATGGCAGTAAAACATTCCTTTCCTAACTCGCACAACGAGTGAGTTATTTGGAAAGCAGTGTCTTCCTGCTGGCGCTGTGTGAAGGGCACCAGTGTGAGGGCACCGCTTTTAGGCACTGCCTGTTTGTGTTGTTTGCTTACCTTTTCTTCCCTCAAGGCTCTGGAAGGAGAAGGGACACCCTCCCACTTCCCTCCAATCCCCGGGGCACCATGGACATATCCCGTCTTCCCTCCGGAGCCTTGGAAGGAAGAAAAGGTAAACAAACAACACAGACCAGAGGCGGCTCCAGCCCGCAGTGGCTTCAAGGCTACCTGCATGGTCCCATGGCTCCACCGGTATAAATTATGCTGATGGCCAGTCACTCCTGCCACCAGTGCAGAAACGGCCCGGGAGAAAGGAGAGAAAAGTAGAGGCTAGATTGTCACACATCCACAAACAAATGATAAGAAGCAAACTCGATATAGCTTTCTGGATAACTTGTTTATTCCCAAACCATATGCCTAAGAATTCATGGAAACATGCTGGTGGTGGTCAAGCAAACAGTATGGTAAGCTACAATGCAGGTTGCTCTTAAACATAAAATCAAAGAACATCTGGTTTATCCTGAGTGGTACTGGAGTAATCATAGACAGCATATTGGAGAAAATAACATGTAACCCCGATCTAATTGGTCTCCTCTTGTAACTATCTAAGTACTTCCAACTCTTGACAACCATTTGAATTAATGACCTCCAAAATGTTCTACCATTAAAAGCCTTGCTCAGATTTTGCACACTGAGGCCTATGAGTTCCTTGATTGAGCCAATTCATCTCATGTGAGTCTTTCTCTTTTCCTGCAGCTTTTCCTAGCAATACTGTCTTTCCAGTGACTCTTGTCTTCTCATGACATGACCAAAGTCCAGTAGCCTCAACTTAGTCATTGCATGCTAATGTGCAGGAGGTTTGTCACTCAAATAACTACACTAAACAAACCAACTGGAATTGAAACTTGGCCGCAGCCTGCTTTATTAAACCATAACGTAGGAAACTGGACAAGCATGAAGGGGGAGGGCATATCCATCATGCCAGGCAGCAAACCTGCTGACCCTGGTACTGTCCCCCATCACATGTTGGGAGACTGGGACAGAAAGTTACTAGATGCCACCTGGGCACAGGCCCATATGTGGCATCCCTTCCTGCCAGGGGTAGTGGGCTCTCACACATAGCCTCCTCGGCTTGCCCATCTGAGCCCACCCCACCCCTAAGACTTTAATTGAGGCCCCCAACCATGGGGAGGTCCAGCACGCAAGCTCGCCCCCCCCCAAAGTATATGCCCCTATGCCCCAAAACTTGCAGGGGGTTTAACAGAAAATTGCATAAAACACATTTTTTTTAAAAAAATTAACAAGAAAACATGAACCATAGGGTAGGAGGGAGGGTGCAGCTCCTTCTCGGGCCTCAGAAAGAGGCTCGTGTTCCATCTGCGCTGCCTTATAGAGGCGCGCACGGCCACCCTTGTCATGTGACAGAGATTATCCCTGTCATGTGACACCCCTGCTGGCATGGGCATGCCCAGTGCCAGTGAAGATCTCCCTGTTCCTTCCCCCCTCTTCCCAGCTGCAAGTCCGGGGCTGCGATTTTTTGCTTCTAGGGAGAGTTCAGACTTGATTTGATCTAGAACACACATATTTTTCTTTTTGGTGGTCCACAATATCCATAAAACTTTCCTCCAATACTATATTTCAAATGAATCAACTTTCTTCCTGATAGCTTCCTTCCTTGCCTAACCTTCATGCCCATACATAGTAACGTATGAATTATCTTGATCTTAATTGCGAGCAACACATCATATACTTAAGAATCTTTTATAGCTCCTTCTTGGCTGTCCTTCCCAGTCACAGTTTCTTTATCATTTCTTAGTTGCAGTTTTCTTTTCAGTTGATGATTGAGCCAAGGAATAGAAAATCTTGGACAATGTCAAGTTCTTGGATTCAGTTTCTTATGTGTTCTGCATATAGACTGGAGAGAAAGAGAGATAAAATGCATCCTTGTCTGATACCTGTGCCAGTGGGAAACCATTCTGTTTCTCTATGTTCTGTCCTAAAAGTAGCATCTTGTCCAGATATGTTGTGACACACCATTTCTTTGAAAATCAACTATAGGTTTATGATCCACATAGTCAAAAGCTTTGCTACAGTCTGTGAAATACACACTAATATTCATCTGAATATTCATTAATACAATCTGCCTTGTATTAATTACTGTAAGTTTGCAATCCGGTGTCTAGTTCCTCTTCTTTTTCTGATTCAGGTTTGAACATCTAGCATTTCTTGTTTCATGTTTGGTAACAGTCTTTGTTGTAAGATTTTGAGCATCACTTGCTTGAAAAATTAATGACCCAAATTTGCTGGTGGCCTTTTACATTTCCTTTTTTTGGAACTGAAATGGAAAATGAACATTTCCTGACTGTGGACAATAGTTTTGTTTTCCATATTTGTTGGTAAATTCTTGCTAAATTCTTTGAGAGTCAGTGTGGTGTCTTGGTTAAGAGCAGGTGCACTCTAATCTGATTCCCCGCTCTACCACTTGAACTCTGGAAGCTTATCTGGTGAACCAGATTAGCTAGTGCACTCTAACACATGCCAGCTGGGTGACCTTGGGCTAATCACAGTTCTTTGTTGCTCTAAGCCCCACCTACCTCACAGGGTGTTTGTTGCGAGGGAGAGGAGAAAGGAGATTGTAAGCCCCTTTGGAGAGAAAGGGGGATATAAATTCAAACTCTTTTTCTACTTTAAAGTTTTTTGATGGACTAAATTTCTGTGGCTTGAAACAGCTCTATTGATATCCCATTTACTGCTGATGATTTGTTACTCCTGATTGGTCTCAGTGCAGCTTTCACTTCACTTGAAAGGAATCTTTTATCCTTTCATCATTCTCTTCTGTAAGGTCCTTTCAAATTTTTTGTCCCATTTGGTTACTATATTTCCATGTTGATCTTTCAGAATGCCTAACGATGCTGTAAAGTAACCCTTCATTTCTTGGATTTTATGGAGAATATCTCGTGTTCTTCCTTTCTGTTGTTCTTTTCCATTTTTTTATTATGATAGTTCTCTTAGTGTCTACATGCCAGTCACTGGGATGCTGCATTTAGACTTCTGATTCTATTTCTGACACTTTTTACTTTTGCGTCTCATCTAGCTTTAGCAATTTTAAGAGTTTTCTCAGTCATCCATTGAGGCTTTTCTTTTTTTCTTTTTTACCTGCAGGAATAGACTTTGTGTATTCTTCCTTTATATCATCTCAGGCTTCATCTCATAGTTCTTCTGATTCCCATTCACTTGAACTTAGTAATGCAAATCTGCTGTTTATATGGTCTTTAAACTCTTCAGGAAATTAGTTTAAATTGTATTTTGGCATGAAGAATGTCTTGATGTTTTTCTTCAGCTTTGTTCTAATCTTCAACATTAACAATTCATAGTTGTACCACAACCCCACTCCTGATCTTGTTTTAGCAGTGACAATAGAGCTTCTTCATCTTCTGGTTCTAACTATGCAATCTATTTGATTTCTGTATTGGCCATCCAATTATGTCCATGTACCCAATCATCTATTTGGTTGCCTGAAATATTTGGTTGCCTTAACAGAATTCTGTGAGTCACTCTCCTGCTTCATTTTGTGCTCCTATCCCAAATCTTCCACCAATGTTTGCTTCTGCCTTGTTTTCTACTTTTGTCTTCTTGTCACCTATGATTATCAGCACATCTTGCTTAGGTACATGATCAATATCTCCCTGAATACTTGCATAAAACCTTTCAATTTTTTTCTCTTCAGTATCTGTCATTAGGGCATGAACTTGAATGATGTTGATAGGCTTCCCATGATATCAGATGTTGTGTTATAGCCCCTGATTCTTTTGCTACATTTCACCAATTTTAGGCCCCTTCCGCACATTCAGAGTGGTGTACTTTCAATCCTCTTTCAATGCACTTTGCATCTAGATTTTACTGTGCAAAATAGCAAAATCCACTTGCAAACAATTGTGGAAGTGGACTGAAAGTGCACTATTCTCCATGCGTGTAAGGGGCCCTAGAGCCACTCCATTGCTTTTGTATTTGTCATTTCCCAAATAAAACACTGTGCAATTTTCTGGTTGAAAATGTCCTAATCCAGTCCTCCTTAATTCTATGCAAGTATACTTTAATGAGGCCCCCACTATGCAAGTATACTTTAATGAGGCCCACACTAAATTGTGTATAGAATAATGGTTGAATTACAAAATTCCAATAGCATGCAAACTGAAACACAAATTTGTAAGTGGAGTCTGTATTATTCTAACCATTGTTATACAAAAATACATTGCCAATCATGAAGAATATACATTCTTTTTAAAAATATAATCACTCACTGTAAAAAATGCTCATAATGATGGGCATACAAACTTCTATCATCATATTTTAAGCATTTGGCACCCATGTAAATGTGTGCTTTGCCTGCTTCATTAACAAAAGCCCTGAAAGTCTGGGCTCATGTTATAAACTGGCTAAGAAATATAAGGAGTAATTTTAAAATGATCAATGACATTTCCAATCCATCTGGTCTGGAGTAGGGAATCAAAGTAAAGACATTCATTTGGCATGGAAAAGATAGCAATGAAATAAGGATAGCATTTGGCAATACAAGCCTAGACTGTCAGTCAAAATGAAAAGCTGCTTGAGAACTGGAAAACAACTGGAGATTTTTTTTTAAAAAAAACCCCAGTTCTTAAATGCAGCCACAGCCCTGCAAATAATACATTCGCTCACTTGACCAAAACAGGAATATGTGAACATTTGCAGCATACGAGGGGAATTTAGAAGGGTGTAATGTTGGTGAGGGTTGGTCTGTGAATTTCAATGGCCTCCCTGTTCACAAACACCAACACAAGTTCAATAAGAAAGAAGAGATGTTAAAGATTAGCAAAGCCTGGCTCCCAGTACTTAAAAAATGGACTGATAACCCCACCAGCAATACAATGCACTCAACCACACCTTTGCATTGCAAGTTCCACCCAAACACTTAATGATTGGTTCCCCACCCTGGGACATGGACAATATACCACTGAATTTTTTACTTAGGCCCGTTCCGCATGGGCAGAAAGCAACAACTTCAGCCCGGTAAAACACCATTTGGGCAGGGACCCTTCGCACAGGCACCACTGCCAAATCGATGCAGTGGTGCTCTGTCCCCGCCAAAATGGTGTTTTCAAAACTCACTCAGGGAGCAAGGTTTTCTGCAAATGCTGGCTTCCATCCACTGCCATGCGAAAGGCTGCGGGTGGAAGTCGGCGTATTCCCCTCCCCGGCCCCAAATGCCTCCTTACCTCCTGCTGGCTGCCATCGCTCTGAAGAGCCCAGGGCACATGCCCCCTGGCCTCCGTAGCTGCAGCCATTGCTCTGGCCGTGAGGGCGGGTCCCCTGGCCTCCTCAAATCTACAGCAGAGTAACGGCTGCCAGCAGGAGGCAAGGGGGCTGCGCGGCTGTGCAGAGCCTGTTCCAACAGCTGCACAGCCCATGGGGCCATTTGTGCGAACAGCTCCAGAGCCTGCATCGGCATGATTAATGTCGATGCAGGCTCTCTCCCTTGGCTGTGCAGAAAGGGCCTTAGAGTCAAATAAGTGTGAGTGAACTTTGGTGGCATTTCTAGTTTCGTATGCCCAGAATGTGGTGGAGAGAAAGGAACTATCTGATCCTAATAAGGTACCATAGAGGCACACTTTATATGTGAAGTTATATTGATGCAATCACTTTCTCATGTTTTATAATTCAACACTGTTGTAATATTCAAAGTACAATCTCATACAGAATTACTCTACCTAAATTCTTTGAAAATAGTGGGCTGAGACTGGAGCAAATCTGCTCAGAATTGCGCCATTGATGACATGCAACCGTGTAGGTATCCTTACCACACAATAATTTCCAGCTGGAATGGGGATGAAAATTTCATGTTAAGGGTTCATACTACTGGCTGTGTCCACCTGGCTGCAGGTCTTTTAATGCTCCTAAAGTAGCAGTGTGTTTTTAAAACCAATCCAGAGATCCATAAGACTAGGCTGTTTCTCTTATAATATATCATACTTTTTCCTTTAACAAGTAAACATTACAAGAAATATGATGCTTTTCATCCCCCCCCCCCAAAAAAAATTGCACTGAGTATCTCTGTCTTTGACAATGATAGATATGAAGGATTGATAGCATTATATAGCTGGAAGTTTCATCTTTTTTTGTAGATACTAGCATAAGGGAGGGAACCTAGATGCCCATCAGAAAGGGATAAGCCACTTTGGATCTCCATCAAGGAGAAAAGTTGGGTATAAATAAATTTAATAAGAAAATATACATATTTCTTGGCTTTATATCTGAATTTTTATACAAGAGATGTATCAGAAAAGTGATTTATCTGCATACGTGGAACAGACTGCTCAACTATTTTTAATGTAAGAATCCTATCACAAAGGAACAGGAGCATTCTATATGAACTGCTAAGCTACTTTGGCATTCATTGTGTGACTTAGAAATACTGCTATATATTCACATGGTATAAATTCTAATAAGTGCAGTTTTGCTCATGCAGAACTAGAATCCAAAGGGATGATACTAGAAAACACAGTAATGACAAGGCTGGAAATGTACAGACAGAACTGTGATCAAGTTAAAGCTGTGGCCAGAGACAAATGCAGGAGATGTGAATCTGGACAAGACATCCAGAGAATTTTATTACTTGCTTTTGTCCCATCTGCCATTTAATGTAGAGCAGTAGACCGCAAAAATCAAGTGGAATGCTTTTTGAATAGAATAAGTCTAAGGAACTGAGAGAAAAAAAATATTGATTTTCTCACTATGGGTGAGAAAATATTTTATAGCTAGATGGACATCTCAACGAGGCATACCAGGGTTGGGGGGAGCTAACATCTCATTAATGTACTTCTGTGCTACAGATATATTGCTCCTAACGTTAGTACATTTCCACACAATGGTAATATTTTCTTGAGCTCCTGTCACTTTGTTATATACATGCTCTTCCTCATGGACAAAATCTATGCCTAATAAAATGTGCTATTGTAAAAAAAAAATCAACAAAAGTATTATGTTGGATCCTTTCAAAGAACATTTCAACCCTATTTTGCAAAAAGCAATCTGTGAAAACAGGAACAGTGAAACATAAAACATTTATACTGCATGAGAGATCTTGATGACTTACTTTATCTCCTTAACTGTAAATCAGAATGGAGCAGTCTTGCCAGAGCATTAACCACCACCCTGTAAGTTAAGAATTTATTGAATATTACTTTTGAGAGGTGAAATATCTTTTTGGTAAATATAAGTAATGTCTTTGAACATCTAACATAACTAAATATAACTTACTCATAAAGCACTCCTAGGTAGTTTCTTTTTTATTTGAACATTTGATAGGCTTGTAGTGGAACCAGGGAGCATGTTGAAAGTTCAATGGAAGCAAAAGTTCAGCCACTTTTTTGTGCAGTTTACAGAATGCTGAAAGTAACAAACCATTAGGTCCCAAACTATGAGAAAAAGGAAGAGGAACAAAAAGGGAGAGGGAGGACCAATAGTTCTTAGGGGATAATATGGATCTCCTGAGACACTATATATCAAATACAGATATATGTATGACATGATTGCAAATACAACACTGTGATGTCTGCCAGTGGATTTCCTGGTGCCCGTTTGCTTCTTTCCCGGAAAAAGAAAAACAAGAGAGCCAGTCCTGGCTTTTATCCACCTTGGTGAAGCAGGAAATGCTTCTGAAGAACCCAGAATTTCTTTGTGACTGCAGAGAGCATCCATTTAAAAACAGCTTCTGCCATCATAGAAGGATGCTTGGCCTGACATTTTCCCAACATTCTGTGAATGTATTGTTGAAGGCTTTCATGGCCGGAATCACTGGGGGGCTGTGTGAATGGACCCAACATCTCATAGCAGCCATTTAGCAATTGGCTCTGGACCTTATGGCAGACATCCTGTGGTGGCAAACATACCCCACTGACAAAATTCCATTAGCAACATAATATCAATAGCAGCATAATATCCAAAACACAAGATGTCATAATCCTGCTGTGCACTACATTGGTCAATTCTGGAAGCCTCACTTTTAAAAAGGATATGAATAGAATGGTGCAAATTCAGAGGAGAGCAATGAGTATGATCAGGGGCCTGGAGACCAGGAAGAAAGGCTGAAAGGCTTGGGAATGTTTAGTCTGGAGAAGAGGAGGTTGAGATGGGACTTGTTTGATCTCTTTAAGTATTTGAAAGGCTGTCACTTAAAAGAGGGCAGGGAGCTGTTCCTGTTGGCAGCTGAGAACATGATTCATACTGATGGGTTTAAATGATGGACAGAAAGGTACCAGCTGGATATTAGGAATTATTTTTTGTTACAGAAAGAGTTCTTCAGCAGTGGAATTGACTGCCTGGGAAGCTCCCCCCTCACTGGTAATCTTTAAGCAGCAGCTGGACAAACACTTGGCCATGATGCTTTAGGCTAATCCCTCATTGAGCAGGGGATTGGACAAGATGGTCAGCATGGCCATTCCAACTCAATGATTCCATTATTCTAATGCTTGTTTTAGTTTCTAAGTGTTCTCCAATCACTTGTAATTCCTCAGCCCATTTTATTGACTTCCAATAACAGATTACCTTGTACGATCCCCATCTTTACCTCTATCTTTGGCAGCTGGTGTGGCTGAAGAGTCACACAGCTTGCGTTCTAGACTGCACAGCCAGATTCTTATAGTCGCTTCCAAGCACGGCCCATTAATCGACGCCTGGGGCGGTAAAAAGACTGCCCTCAGCTCGTCGCCGTCAGGCTCCGACTGGTGCTTCTCCCCCAGGGCGGCGCCAGGTTGTTCTAAACAACAACCCTTTAAAGCGGGTTGTTAGTTGGGGAGGAAGCTGCCTTCCCGGTGGCGCCCAAAAAAGTGCGAATCACGCCGCCGAGGAAGATGCTCCGTCGCAGCCGCTTTCACGGTGTCCTTGTCGTCGCCAAATGTTGGCGCCGCAGCCCTACCCACACCGTCCTCACCAATCTTCCAGGGGAGGTCAGAGGGCAGCATGTAGGCGGGCTGCGGCACGTCAGCAGGCGCATCAATGACGCAGGACAATCGTGAGTGGGCGAGGACGCGAAGAGGCGACTCCATCGCGGGCGGAGCCGCCTGTCGTCCACCGTCCGCCCGCTTCCACCCGTTCATGTATGAGCGGGTTTAGCTCCCACGCCGCCAGAACTCTTTGGATCGGCGGCGTGAATACATCCTAACGTCGCATGAAACGGCCTCTGTGTTTTAAGTAACATCATAGTATTCCTTGGGAAATTTTGTCATTAGTGTGCTAGATTGTTTTTAAGGCAGGACCATTTTTTTAAAAATTTAGTCAGTTCATCTCATGTGGGTCTTCCCTTTTTTCCACTGCCTTCAACTTTCCCTAGAATTATTGTCTTTTCCTGTGATTCTTGTGTTTTCATAATGTGGTCAAAGTGCAATGGCATTGGTTTAATCACTTTAGCTTCTAGGGAGAGTTTAGGATTGATTTAGGATTGATACAATAGCAGTCCATGGTATCTGTAAAACTCTCCTCTACATTTCAAATAATCCAATTTTCTTCCTGCTGTCTTGTTTCATTGTAGTATTTTCACACTCATAGATAGTACTGGGAAATTCTGTAATATGAATTATCATGATCTTGGTTGCCAGCAACACATCCTTTTATTGAAGAAGTATACATGCACACAAAGGTTTATATCAACAATAAAACTTTGTTGTTCTTAAAGGTGCCACAGGACTCAAACTTACACTTATCGATCTTTTCTAGCTGATTTTCCTAGTCCCAATTACCTTCTGATTTCTTGGTTGTAGTCTCCCTTTTGGTTAATGGAACCAAGAAACAGAAATCTTGAACTATTTCAATTGTTTCATTTTAAGCTTAAAAGTTGTGTGATTCCCAGGTAGTCATTACTTTTGCCTTCATGTTCAAGTGTAATCCTGCTTTGGCTCTTTCTGCTTTAACCTTCATCAGTAGTCATTTGAAGTCTTCACTATTTTATGCCACTGAACAGAAATAGGCAGGAGAAACTGCCTGCAATGTGAAGCATGGATAGCAAGTTTGATGTCTGGGGAAGGATGAAGGAACATATTAGGCTTTCCTGAGGTGCCCTTTCAGTTAGAGTGGGTGGCACACTCCAAGCCACAGAACAAGGTGTATCATGTTGTTATCTGAAACGGCAGGTTCTCTTCCTTTGTAGATGGGAAACTTGTGGGATCAGACCCTGCGTTGTGAGAGGGGGTAACCACTGATCTTTGTCACTGGCATTTATGGAGGTTTTGCTCCATCAGAAATTTGTGAGAGTCAGAATTTTTTATTGGAAAATAAAATAATAGGCCAGTGGTGAAGTGCCAAGAAGGCAGGGGGGTGCGTTGTGCACCGGGCGCATTCCTGGGGGTGGAAAATCACCCCAGTCCCTCCCTCTTTTCCCCACACCCTCCACAGCCCCCCCCTGCAGTGCCCCCCATGGCACACACACACCCTGCCCCCCTTCCCACACTTACCTACATTCCTTTTCTTTTTTTTAGTACTTTTTTGAGGCTGAAAAAGCTTGACCTATTTACAGTTCAGGCTAAAACTGCTCTGAGTGTAACTACAGTCTCCAGGAGACCTTGGGGCTCAAACGGCCTTCCCTGGGAAGTATAGTTCGTCAGGCAGTTTTTTCCCTGAACTGTGAAGAGGCCACTTTTTTCAGACTCAAAAAACCGGGTTCAGCAGTTGCTGCCTGTAGGCCAGGTTCAACATTTGCTGCCTGGCAGCAAGGATGTGCCCCTTATGCTCACCCAATATGTTGTTTATTAGTAAACGGGCTGTGGCCAATCTTCTATTCCAACTAAGAACTGTGTCAGTGGTCAATAGAGCGAACATCCGCACATCTGCACACAAAACAAAACACGTTCCTGTTAATATAGGGAACTGAAATTCTCATTTGGATGCTGGACTATTGGGGGGGGGGGGGAAATCAAACATATGATTCAATAATGAGAGATAAAATGGAAGTAAGGTTTAGTCTCCTGTTTTTACTTATGCATGTGAAACAGACTTCCATCTGAGTAGGCAAACTCATATATAAAAAAGTTATCCCAAGCTGCTTTCACACAAGGAGAAAGATCCCTTCGCATAGATCCTTTCTTCTCTGTCTGACTATGCTTGTTCTTTTTTATGTTAGAGGGTAGAAGTCCTAGAGTACATTCTGCAAAGTAGGCAAGATTCTTATTATGAGAAGGAGATAAGTGAACACAGCAAGACCTTCTTCTGATTCTTTGGCTACTTACCCCCAGAACCTTGGCAGCACTTCTCTATTACAAAGGATACAAGCAGAGCTTTGGTCTTTTTCTTTGATGGTGCCAGGCAGTAGGCTTGTGGGGAGAAACAGCAATGTGTCACTTTATTGAATTGGCAAAAGTGGCCCTGCAGGTGTCTAGGCCAGATATTCTCATTATCCGCTCATCTCTAATTGCTTGATGAAATTCCAATTGTGTATTATCAATTATAAATGTTTTGGTGAATATCTTTCATTGGATGAAACCAGTTGTACTCTGAGGAAAAAAATATAGCATGCACAGGTATTGGAGCCAACATCATTACTGACACTATGAAGATTATGTGTCCATATAGCAGGAATGTATAATATAGCAGGAATGTATAATTTAGTAATAAACAGCAATTGCTTCTTGGTACAGCTATCATCTACACAGCTACAGATCAGTACACATTCAAATTCTAATGCACCTCTGTCTTTGCAAGAGATCATGTGAAAAAGCCACATTCAGAAAAAACCTTATTCTTTCTTAAACCATTTTTTACACTTTCTCCCAAATAGGCACAAAGTGACTCATAGCCCAGCTGTAAATAAATATCAGATGGTTATCTGTGTAGTTACAACATATTAACAGGGGTCTTATAAAATCCCTTCTAATATGAGTCTTTGTTAGTCAAAGCTCACTTCATCAGATATAATGGAGTATATGTCCAGTAGTACTGTTGCATAGGATTAACACACTAGTGTTGGATAGGATTAACACAGATTTCAGCACTGCATATCCTCATTTTATCATCCAAGGGATGAGAGGTACGAGCTCACAAGACAGAAGTTTGGGAGTAAGCCTTAAGAGGTCCACTCCAAACCCCCATTTTAGTCAATGGAGATAACTCGGGGGGGAGGACTATTTATAATTTGATTTCTAGGCCAACCTTTCCCTTATGAGCTTAGGGTGCTTTCAAACAATTCACAGCAATCATACAATCAATTATAAAACCCATGGTGCCCTAGTAGAACTGATTAACATGGAATTAACAAAATACAAGGAACAAGAGGATCTCAAACTATGACAGAAAGAAGAAGGGAAGGAGAGGAAAGGGACTAAGGGAGGGTAGGTAAGACAAGCCAGCTGGTTGAATAGTGTTGCTGCCCTCAACCAAACCCCTGGTGGAACAGCTTCATCTTACAGGCTGTGTGGAACTTTAATAAAACTCACCTGGCCTGGGTCTCACTAGACAGAGCATATCATCAAGCTGGGACCAGAACATTCTTATTGTTGCAATTATAGTTAGGCAATTTGCCTAAATTCTGCATTGCAGGTGGAGGTGTGTAACTCTTCACCATGCCTCGGTAGTCCAATTCCCCAACGATACACCAGTATCGCAATGGCTACGTAGTGCGGGTATTAAAATAAAAAACCGGCCATGGCCAAAAGAATTTTATTGACAGAAGGAGCAAGCACAGGAAAAGCAAATTACGCAGCATGGAGAGTGATCCAAGCATCTCTGGGCAGCCCGGTGCTGTCCTCCTCAGAAGAAATTAATTCCTCCAGCCCGCACTCGCTGGAGGAATGGCTTAACCGCCGGAGGGCTGGAGTGAGACATACCCAGACCCGCTTAAGTGCTCCATGACTGGAGCCCCTCTCCATCCCCCCCAGCTGAAATGCATAGTTTCCTTTAGTTCCGGCGAAGCTGGCATTCCAACCGTGGACTTGCTCCACCTCTGCCTCTTAAGAGGTAATAACAGGGAGCTCCCCAGCTCTCCCCTGTCAGCGAATCACCCCACATGCGCCAATTCCGCATAATGGCCATGACGCGAAGAAAATAACAAAGTAACAACAAAATTCGTAAATACAGGGATCTGGTGGGTGGGAAAAATCTCGCCTTTCGAGTCAGTCCGACGCAGAATGGGCCTCGGAACACGCAGGCAGGGGGGCCTTTTATGAGGCCCCGTGTTCCCTGGCTCATTCTGATGACGCGGCTCTCGCCATCGAAAGAGCATCGCCGGGAACGCCCTCTGCGCGCATCGTTAACAGGTCGGATTCGCCTTCGCTCCTCTCAAGCATGCGTGCCGATCGGTCAAGATCGCGACGCCAACAGGCTAAAACCCTCGGCTGCCACTTCTTCCTCACTCGCCATGTCGGCCGATTGCCTTAGGCGAAGCGGCACGCTTTTGTAGGTGGGAGGAATTGTGGCCCTTCCTGCTTTCGGTAAGCCCCAATTCCCAATGATACACCCAGACAATACATGTAGTGTGGGTAATAAAAAACTGGCCATGGCCAAAAGAATTCTATTGCGACAGAAAAGGCACAGGGAAAAGCAAATTGGCTGAAAGCATGGGAGGTGATCCCAGCATCTGGGCAGCCCGGTGAAGTTGTCCCCAGAAGAAATTTCGTTCCTCCAGCCCGCCTGCTGGAGGAATGTAACCAAGCTGGAGGGCTGGAGTGGGAGACATATACCAGACCCATCGGGCGAAGCGCTTGCCCATGAACTGGAGCCCCTTCCTTTCCATCCCCCCCCCCCCCGCTAGGGCTTAAAGTTCTTCTTAGCTCGCTGGGCATCTCCAACCGCGTGGACTTGCTCCACCCCTGCCTCTTAAGATAGGTGTAATAACAGGGGAGCTCCCCCAGCTCCCCTGTCAATGATCACCCCCTACGCGCTACTCCACCACAGCTGGACAGAAGGGGAAACCCTTTCTCCCGTTCCCCGGCCTAAATGCCTCCTATGCCTTCAGCCAATCACACAATGCTGTTCTAAGGCCATGCAACCATAAGTCCATGCCCTGAGGCGATAAATGAACCCCATCCTGCCGGAACAGAGACTCTACCTTTGGAGAAATGTCCCGATGTGGAATCTCCCATTACCAAAACCTCCCAGGAAGTTGGAACAAAAACGGTATCGAAGCTCCGGTAAATTTTGCTCCCTGGCTCCATAATCACCTGAAGCCCGGGTCCAATGCTCCTCCAGACGTTGCCTCCCCAACAAGTGAGACCAGCAGCAGATCACTTCTTAAGGTTCCTGGTAGCAAGCGTGTGAATGGAGCCCAAGTCCTATTAACATTGTTTGTAGCGTAGCTGCAAACCGCCTTCACTGCAGGGATAGCCGTCGCTCTTCCCAGCTGTAACACCAACGCGTGGGGAGGCTTGAAGGTTTCCAGCTTGTTCCGCAGGATGGGAAGGAGTTCAGGCCAACGCATGCCTCTTTTTCCAAGCCAGAGTAGTTTGAGTTGCTGATGCAGGCCAAGGTCCCGACCCCAACCAGATGAGGCAGTGTATCTGCCCGCCCAGAAAACGATGCTATGGCCGACCACCCAAACGACTCTCCGTGACCTTAAAAAATCTGATGAAAGGTGCATGTTAGATAGGGTAACCCGGCCCAGAACCTTACTGCTGTGGGAATGGCCTGATGTATGTTTTGGTAGTGGGGCCGTCGATGAGCCTTTATCTCCTAATATCCACTTGAAGCCCTGCACTGGCTTGGGCCTCCCAGCCCCGGCCATCGGTGGGACTGCCAGCCCAACCGTAAAAGGAATGGAGCCCATAAGATTCAGGGGGGGAGGTGCAGGGCGGACAGGCTAAGCCTTAACACTGCTGCTAGTTGGTAGCGTGACAGGTAAGTCCCATCTGCATGCCACTATTAGGGGCCAAGCTTCCCTTCGATCGGCCGCCAAATAGGCTGCCATGTCCTTCACTGGGCATGGGCCAGGGGCCGCGGAGGCATGCATCGTGATGTGAGTGCCCCTTGCCTGCTGGTCCGTTTTGGACCGCCCGGGCCAGAGCTGGATATGGATAGAGCGCGTCATCAGGATCCCACTTCTCTCTCAATATCCCTGATTGAAAGGGGTACCTGTCACTAGTGCCACTCCCCTGGAGGCTGAAACAATCTCCCGCTAAGTGAAAGCTCCAAAATGCCAGGCTAAAGGCGCTTTGAAGAGGCAGAGTCTCAAAGAAAGGCGATGTACATACCTGGGGCAGTGTAGCTGCTACCTGAGCAAGTTAACTTCCAGGAGATCGGGAGGCTTCAGTCTCCTTGCTCTTAGGGTGCTGCTCCGCACTCCAGCCCTTTTATGGTCTGCCTGACCGTGCGATCCCGTTGATTCGGGGATCCCCGGTGTCTTGCAGTAAAAGCGACGTACCGGGCCGGGCAGAAGAGTGTCGCGTAGTCTTGGGGAGACCCGGGGCTGCTATTGCGTGTAAGTGACCCCAGGTACTCTTGTGACGGGAAAGCCTCGTGATGGTGGTGGCTCTCTTCCCCTTGAGACTGCTTGAATCGCCACAAGAAGGCCTGGATGGCTCTCTGATTAAGCTAGGGATGTGTTGCGCCGGGAGCTAGCGAAGTTCAGCACTCAGCATCAAACACGACATTATGGTCCTCCAAGGGCTCCAGAGCTCCTCAGGAAAGGGTTCCCGGATCCAAGGATACTCGAGGGCCAGGATGTCGAAATCTTCCCATCCGGAGATCACTGACAGGGCTGCCTGCTATGTCAGCTTCTCACACACCTGGATAATGTGCTGGGCCACAAAGGAAATGTTATTCACCAAGGAAACTCACCACCGAAACTTCCCTAACCAGACGCATAAACCGTACCAGAGCCGGAGATGATTGTCGGTTGATGACTTCCCCTTTGACCACCGCCGCTTGGTTTCGTTCCACCAGAAGATTGACATCCTCGCAGTTGGTAAATTGCCGGCTTAGCGCCACAGGTGTAAAGCCACTACTAAGGAAAAGTTGGGAAAAGTTCCAGAAAAGTCAGGTCCTTGCCCAGGCCCCCCTCCAACCAATCCTGCGGCCACCGCTGGGCACACCATTGCCCTTTGAAGTAAACCTCTAACCCAGCGCGACCGGGCGCATCTTGAATGTGCCTTCTGGAAAGTGGACCTCGATTGTTACAACCGCTCTTTGCCACATTGTGAAATCCCATTAAAATGGGCAATGAACTCTTGCCAGACTGACAAGTCATCTTTTATGCCCTTGGTCAGCCGGATGTGGTGGTGGGGGGTCGACACACCTCTAGTGGCATGTGCCAGGCGGGCACAGAAGGGTCTGCCAGGGGCCATGACACGGCATGCAAAATTTAGGTGACCCAACAACTTCTGGATGTCCCTCAGCGTGCATTTGGACTTCCCTTGCAGGTGATGTAATAATGCCCTGATGGGCCACCTGCCAAAGCCTTGTTCATGGTGAGGCTGGACGTGCCCCTTTACCGTGTCAATGTGATTCCCAAAAAATTGAGAGTAGCTGAGGGGCCCTCGGTTTTTTCTTTGCTGCCAGTGGTACTCCCAACCTCGGCTGCCAAGGCCTGAAAGCTGTGAAGCCTTTTGATGGCATTTCGTAGCGCCGGTTTCCCACCAAAAAAGGGAAATCATCTAAATAGTGTGTGATGTGTAGGACTGGCTGTCTCGCCCTTCGCCACCCACTCCAAAAGGAACTGGAAGGCTTCAAAAGCCTGCTCAATCGAACAGCCCTATGGGCATGGCCTTGTCAATAAACCATTGTCCCTGGAACTTCTAATACCTAGCAGGCAAAAATCTTCTGGATGTATGGGGAGTAACCCGGAGAGGCGGATTGTATATCACACACTTTGCCATTAAGAGAGCCCTCGCCCTTGCATGACCCAATGAAGCTCTGATACGCGTGATCAAAAGATCGCACAGAAATGACTTGAGCAAAGGTCTCGCTCTATGTAGTCATTTACTGAGGACTCCCTGGGGTGGGACAAGTGGTGAATGAGACCTTAAACTCCCTTGGCCTTTTTTTTTGGCAACCACCCCCCGTTGGGGAAACCCTGAGGTTTGGGATAGGGGGCGAAGAGAAGGGGCCTGCCATGTGGCCTGCCGCCACTTCC
Source organism: Sphaerodactylus townsendi (assembly GCF_021028975.2). NCBI lineage: Eukaryota > Metazoa > Chordata > Lepidosauria > Squamata > Sphaerodactylidae > Sphaerodactylus > Sphaerodactylus townsendi. The sequence continues at coordinate 36,575,421 of NC_059433.1, read as the reverse complement.
TTTGCTAACTTAGTCTTTACCACCAGGGGCATGTCCCGTGCTGACCTGAGGTTGCCACAGTCAGTTGCCACCCTGGGGCCAGTGTAAGGAATGCGAAAGCCCTGAGAAAACCCTTCCCAAAGAAATGTGGCGGCGGGCCGGTTGGGGTATCCAGACAGCAAGGAGTGGAGGGTGGGAAGTTTGATTGGGGACACGTAGTAATTCCCCAGGGCCCAGCAGGCACTCCCCAATCTAATATGCGGGTGTGGGAAGCGAAGCTTGGTCTGACCCCTCCTCTGGGCCTGAGTGGGTTGCCGGGGCGAGGCTATCGGCCCAATGGAAGGGCTTTTGTTCTTGTGCAGGTGCGACTTAATTAGCGTGGTAGCCCCAAGCAAAACTCACAGGAATGTTCGAATTTGCACTTGGCCCTGTGCATCTGCCCAGATTAAATTCCCAGCAAACTAGGCGTGATCCTTCCCCTTTGTGATTAGGCCGCTTCTTGAAAGAGTGACCCTGGGGGCGGGCGAAAGGCTGAACGAACATTGTCCAAGCTTCCTGATTTAGCTTGTCCCAGCGGGCATCGCTGCAACTGGATGCATCCCGGCGAACTCCTCGCCGTAACTCAAAGCGCTGCGGAGTTCCCCCTCTATAAGGCGTGCCCTCAGCCACGTTACACTGATGGGTAAAGCTAAATGCCAAAGCCCTCAGGGGTAAGCTGCTGAAACTGGAACGCTTTCAAGTATTCCCCAACCTCTTAGCGAAAAAACCTAGTTACGTCAAAGCCCCTTCCACCCGCTTGCCCTTAGGGGCTGGATGAGAGAAGGGACCCCGTGACTCGGACGAGGAACCTGGGAAGCGGATAAATTTAAAAACATCCAACATAATATGCCGCTTCAGGGCCCCTATCCTTCAGTTTAAAGCGTGAAAGGTGCCGTTGCCCGATGCTTTGGTGGGCTTTTAAAATCACTGAAAGGGACTGGGGGGTGGGTCCCCTGGCGATCGGAAGCCTGGCCTACACGGGTCCCGGCAAGTTTCACTCAGGCCAGGAGGAAGAGACGGGATGGCTGCCGCATCCTCCCAAAATGTCCCTTCCCCTCTGGGAGAGTCTGGGAGAGTCCTCGCGTCTGAGTGAGTACTCACTTTGAAGATTTATGGAGAACGGCGCCTGGATGTACGCCGTTGGTGAGATCCTTTTATTTGGCTTCCACTTAATTTCCAGCGGGCGTTCCGGGCTGCTCCTCTCCCCTTCTTCGGCTGATGAAGGGCTTGAGGCCCCCTCGTCTTCTTCCTGTGAAAAGACCTCCTCCCCCTTGTCTCCTGCTGGCTGAGATGGGCCCGCTGCTGTAGCAGCAAAGGAAGCTGTTGCCCCGCTGGATGACGAGCTTTTTGCCAATTTTGCAAACGTATTTGCCAGGTCACTAAAAATTTGGGCACTCAGATCAGAAATCCTGCTGACCTCCGCTGGGGCTGGGGCTGCCCCGAACCTTCGCTGTCTATGCCGAGCTTGCCACCGCCGCTCCCTGAAACTCTCTGAGAGCTGCCAGACCGGCGGTGGAATATGATGGGATGGGCTGACCAGCCTGTGCCCCTGCGCCGGAATCTAATTCCCGCCAGGCGGGCGCCTTCCCCGCCATTGCTCGCCGTGGCCTGCTAGTCAAAGGCCCTACGAAAGTTCTCCTTGAGAAGGCCAGGCCTGTTCTATTGGACGGCAGTTCGCTGGCTGCTGAAACCCTGACTTAGGCCTGTTTTACCCTCGCCCTGAACCCCAGTTGGGTTTCTTTAACTCTTTGGCTGGCTTCATAATTGCTTAAATAGCAGGTGAAGAAATGCAATGCACTGTACAGTCGCCAATGTGGTAGTCCACCGCTTCAGATAATGGTAGCCTGTACTGTATGGTGAGCTAACTCAGCCAGCTGGATAAGGAAAAGAGATGGAGATCCCAAAACAACGCAATAAAGTCAGGACATAGCAGAATATACTGGAAAAACAAAACACTCGATCCCCAACTGTTGCTGTGTATCAGCAACCTTTTTTCCTAACCCAACATGGCGTCAGAGGATAAGCATGTGACCTGATAGAGGTCTGAGAGAACTGTGAATAGGCCAAAGGCGACCCAGGAGCTTCATATGGTAGAGTGGAAAAAAACGCACCCCTTTGTTCTCTCAGGTTAAGGCCCTCCCGCCTTCCTTTACGCTGCCTGTAGTCAGCAATCTCTCGGCGGGGTGCTTTATTGCGCCAGGGTGTCCCCCCCAGCAATGGTGGTCCTGTCTTCCCCTCCGACCTCGGCCGCCTCGGTGAGAAGAATCTGCCGTTGCTTGTGGTGCAGGAGTGGGGAATCAAAACCCAAGCCTTCGCCAGATTAGGGCCTCCATAAATACTTCTTGGAACTCACTGTGCCAGACTGGAGTTCTCCTACTGATGGCCCTTTGGAAGCCCCCCGGCCAGAAAGAAAAGGCAAAGACAAAAGGGGGGGTGGCTTGGTCCCAGCGCTGCCATGAGGGCTGGGAGATGAGTGGGTACCGCTGCTCGACCCGCCGCCTCTTATAGGCTGCCCGGAAGCTCTGGCGAAGCGGAGGGAGGGTTTGCGTGCTCCTCCTGTAGGCCAGCCTCCATGAATGCCGGAGGAGGGGGGTGCCGGAGGGGGGGGTTTGCGTGGCCCCTGTAGGCCAGCCTCTCCACATGAATGCCGGAGGAGGGGGGGTGCCGGAGGGGTGCAGTCGCCATGGCCCGGCCCATGAAGGCATGCGTCAAGTGCGTAAGGCTGGCAGTGCTGATGAAGCGGTAGCGCGATAGGCCGTGCCGCCTCTAAGGTCAACAGCCATTGCGCCCTTCAATCTGGCCCCCTCCCCACCAACCAGAATCGATGAAAGATCCCTCGCCGTCCGGTCGATGCAAATCCCCTCGTCGTAAGTCCCAGCCAGAATGGGCTCCGGGAACACGCAGGTAGGGGCCTTTATAATCTCCCTGTTCCCTGGTTCATTCTGATGACGCAGTTTCTCGCCATCGTCGAGTTATCTACCGAATCTCGGCCCTCTGCGCATCGCCAGAACAGGCCGGATTCGCTTCTGCTCCTCTAAGATAAAAGCCAGATCGGTCGCCGCGATGCGCCTAACGTGGGCCAAAACCCGCCGGCCCCCCCTTTCCCCACCTCGCCAATGGCGTCTTAAGTTTGCGCCGGCGCATTGTTTTAAATTGTCAATTTTCAAATAAGCAAGGTAATTAAAGTAATGTCACATGCATGCAAATATATCGTGTCCTGCATTAAAGAGCATTTAGAGATTCTGACAATTTAAAATAACATCATTTCCCTAGGACATTTTGACTTAATCTCCCTAGAGAAAATTCCACAAAAAACATACCCTGTTTCCCCGAATATAAGACATCCCCTGAAAATAAGATGTACTAGAGGTTTTGCTGAAGTGCGAAATATAGAGCATCCCCCGAAAGTAAGACGTAGCAAAGTTTTTGTTTGGAAGCATGCCTGACGAACAGAACACAGAAAAATAAGACATCCCCTGAAAATAAGACGTAGTGCATCTTTGGAAGCAAAAATTAATATAAGACACTGTCTTATTTCCGGGGAAACATGGTAGTATATCCTCTGTTTGAAGTCCTAATGGTGGCACATAATAAGAAAAGAGAATTCAGACCTCTTTGATTAATTCCTGCTTCATAATAGAAACAAAGAAATAATGTTTGTGGCAATGAAAATCTCCAGTTTTTACTGCTGAAGACACTGACATCCTGTGAAGATCTATGGGTACACAAAAGAGTAAACATACAAATGAGTCCTACTGAGGCATCTTTTAGGTACTTAGAAAAAGATACAAAAGTGTTTTAGGCAAATGACATTTTTTCTTACTTTATGTTTCTGATTTACATTCCATCCATACTTTTTGTAAAGAAATGGTTCTGGTGGTCTCAGTTCACATCTAGTGGACACTGGTCTACATCAATCTTACTCAGACAAAACCTACAAGACCTAAATTAAATGCATTTTCCAATCTCAGTTCAGTCTCCAGTGAACAGCAGTTCTTATCAGAAAAGCACTACACATAAATCATCATAATTCATTCTAAAAACTCTCTTAGACTGGAAAAGAAAAGCACTAATTCTGTGTGGACTTGGCAAATTTCCTTTTCCTTAAGTTAAAAAAAAGTGTCTAACAACTCACTGAAAACTAAAATGTTGTTAAAATAGTGTGTTTTGCTTCATTAGATTTTATTGAATGGAATGGGGACTTGGAATTTTATTGTTGGTTGATGGGTTGATATTTTAAGTATGTATTGTAAGATGCCTAAGGCTAGAGTGGAAGGCATGGTAAAAATGTTTTGATAAATTAAATTAATGCACAGAATAATACAAAACAAGAAAAGAAACCCTTCAAATATGTCAAAGTTACTTGTCTTGAATATCCCAGAGCACTCTGACTCTTAACCAAAGTTGTAACTTTCAACATCAATTGAAGCTCCAAGATTTGATCCAGCAGAACATTTCTGTGGGTAGAAGGGCTTCTTCCATGGAACTTTTTTGTTTGCTTCTCTGTTCTTGCCTCCCCATTCTTGCTGCAGTAAATCTGTTGAGGATTGTGAGTCTACACATCATTTAAAGGAGATTATTTTTATCCCACATAACTGAAAATGTTATATCTCCATTGATTTTTTCCAGTTTAAAAGTTTTCATTATCTCTCTCTCTATAAAGCTAACCATGAGTTTGTTACTCACGCCCTAATGTGGAAACGGCTGGATGGATCGTCCCCAAATTTGGACACAGTGTGGCCTCCCATTGCGGGCATGTTTTCGGATCTTCAACAGGCTCACAGATCACACCGAAGCCTGGTAAAAGGCACGTTTCCCCAAACCTAAAGCGGACCAATGAGGGGCCGCCGTGCCGGGGAGCGTGGCTTGGCCACCTTTGCAGCGTGCATGCACATGCCAGGTGAACCTACCTGCCACTGGAATCCCCCAGAAACACACCAGGACAGGAAGGAGGAGCGTTCCAAGCTGAGCCATTTGGAAAAGCCGGTACGCCTCTCCCCTATCTCCTCCCTTCCCTGCCTACCTCCTCACAGTGAGCCTCAGCGAAGCCACAGACTGGCTTCCAAGGTTCGCCTAGAATAGGAAGGGAGCAAGTGGCCGCATCCTCCCAAAGGGAAAGAGCGGTTAAGTTAAATAGGGAGGTCCGCAGTTTCTCACTTCCCTCATAGTTTCCCTGTGTGACTGCCCGTGGCAACCTGCTTGCGTGGAGGGGCATTAGGAACAACCCAGCCGGCCCCCATCGGGGAACGAGGAGGTACTCTCAGCCACACCAACGGCTCCAAAACTCACAGGAAGAGGAAGGAAGAGCGTTCCCACCCAAACGGTCCGACATGGCCGTTACATCTCTCCACTTCCTCCTCCCTTCCTTTCAGACCTCACTGCCCTCAGCCACAGCAAAGTGTGGCAGAGCCCGCTAGTTAAAACTTTAAAATCTTACATGTAAAAAACAAGGAAAAAATAACAGAAAATGCATTTAATAAAAGGTCCTCCAATTTCATCTGTACCGAGTATTAACACATTTAAGAAATTGTTATTTGCTCTCTAATTAATTTTTAAAAATAAATTCTTAATTATAACTAATAAGTTCAATATTTTTCTCTGTTGCAGTGTTTTTTCTTATCTTCTATTTCTGTAATCCACATATTATCACCTCACTTTTTTCCTGTTTTCACACAAAAAGTCAATCAAGAGTTTCCAGTTTTGTCCAAGAATTTAGATAGGTTCTTCTCTTTAATCAAATAAGTAAGTTTAGCCATCTCTGCCAGTTCCAAAAACTTTACAAGCCATTCTTCTGCTGTAGAGATGAAGTTTTCAGTTTGTGTGCGTATAATATTCTTGCTCCTGCTGTCATCTCTAAAAACAAAATTCCATGTATTTTTGTTCAAGGTGTCTGACCATGAAGTCTCAAAAGAAAAGTCTCTGGTTTCATTTGTATTTTAGTGTTTAAGATTTTTGAATTATTGAATATATTTATATCCAAAATTCTTTAGCTATATTGTTAGTCCTGCATAAAAAGTCCCTTTATGATGATCACATTTGAAACATTTTATACATCTTTGCCAATTTTTTCTGGTCATAGATACCAAGGATACATCACTTTATAAAAATTCTCATTAAGAATGGAATCAAATGTTAATTTAAGCCATTGTGCCTTATTTATATTATGCATCTCCATTGATGCAGAATGATAAATCATCATCCTTATAATATAAACTAACCTTACTATGTGTGATTATTACATGTGATTATTTAATGATAAATTCAAAGCTGTGTCAAGTAGCACATTCAAAGCTGTGAACAAAACTTACAGCCCCATCCAAGGGATCAGGTGCCTAGCTGTGGTGCCATAGCTATGCTAGGCCATCATCCTCAAAGAGCCTTCCAAGCTGTGTGAGGAGGCTCAAAATGCCAAAAAAGCCCCTATTGGGCTGAGTAGATTTATGCCACCTTTACAGTGGTGTAAATCTACAATCTCTGCTGGACAAACAGCTGGAGGGGAGCTGGCCACACCCCGGACCACTTCCCCAAGGCTGGGTCTGGTGCTGCATCCCATTGCCAGGGAGGGCCATGGCAATTGCACAAAGGTGTAGCTAGGGAAAATGGAGCCCAGTGCAAAATCTGTTTTGCTGCCCCCCAGTTTTAGGCCTGCAGAGGCGCTGTTTTAGACTAGCAGCATCAAAAATGCAGGCTATCGTTAGGAGACTATCTTGATGATACCAGCCAGGTTTGATAAAGTTTGGTTCAGGGGGTCCAAAATTATGGACTCTCAAAGTGTACCCCCATCTCCTATTAGCTCCCATTGGAAACAATTTGGGAGTCCATAACTTTGGACCCCCTGAACCAAACCTCACCTAACTTAGGTGGTATCATCAGGAGAGTCCCCTGAAAACTCCCCGAAATTGTGGTGCTGCTAGCCTAAAAACTGTGCCCCCTGCAGGCCAAAAACTGAAAACACTAAAAATACAAAAAAACTAACCTAAAATTTTTGCTGCCCCCCCCCTCCCCAGGTGCACGCCCGGTGCAACGCGCACCCCCAACCCCCTTGTAGCTATGCCTCTGCAGTTGCATCCTGTTCCCACTGGCAGATATAGACAAAAAATAGAATTTCTCAATCTGGCTCTCAACACAGGAAGAAACAAATGAAGGAACAATAGCTGTTTTGCACATATGAAATTTTTTTTCTATAACTCTAAAATATATAGGCCGTTTCCGCACGGCCCATTAATGGCGCCCTGGGGACGGGAAATAAGCAGTCCCTATGGAGCCATTCGCACAGGTGGCGCTGCTGCAAGCGCCAGCTTGGCGCCTCGACCTGACTCTGCTCCCTCTCCCCCAGGGCGGCGTCAAGCCGCCCTGAAAAACAACCCTTTAAAGGGTTGTTTTCCTTCAACGAAGCGTGTTCTCCGGCGGTGCGGTGCGAGAACAGCACTGTCGCGGAACACCTGTTTCCTTCCCGATCCAACTCGCCTTGTCACCAAATTAGTCGTTGCCTGCTGGCTGTGAGCCCAGCCCATGCTGTCCTCCGACCCTGGAGGTCGGAGGGCGAAAGCGTGAAGCAGACTTCGGCTTCGACGCCAGTAGGCGGCGACGAGGTAAGGTGAGTCGACAGGAAGGGGAAGAGGTGCTCCATGCGGAGCCGCCAGCCGTCTGCCGGCCTCTCCAGAGGCCGTTCGCATGCTTGCATGCGAACGGCCTCGGCCTCCACGCCGGCGGAATTCTTGCCGGCGTGGAGGCGCCCTTACGGCCGTGCAGAAATGGCCATAGCTATTTTGTCATGTAATCGATAATTTATAACTCACAATCTTGCTCTTAAATGGTTAACTGAAATGGGCATTTCTCTTTAATATACCGGTATTTCTGTGGGAAGGACTGTTAAGTCCTGTTTAATCCACTAACTCCTTTGTACAATTCACTATAGTCTATTTAGCCTCCTAATCTTGAGTTAGACATTTTCATCACAATTTTAAGATGAATATCTTATTAAAATTCCATTTCATACACATGAAAATATGATCCTCTGCTTAAAAACAATTAAGAGTAAATTAATGGCATCTGGAGACTGCAATATAATTTATTCAGGATTAAAAATCAAGTATGTTTATGAAAATTTCACATACAGATATCAGAATATAAATGTGAAGTGGGAAATCCTGTTTTGACTTGCTTTGCTATGTTACAATGAATGATAGAATATGCGTCTTCCGTGGTGTTTCTGTTCTGGTGAAGGATTTATGCCTAAATATAATAAGATTGCTAGAAGAAGAGGACGTCTCATTTTCTGCATTTATTATCTCCATTCCAACTGATGAAAAGAGTTCACCTTAACTCTTTTTGATTTTATTGGCTGAATTTTCAAACTGGAACTCTGGTGTTTCCCTGTAAGAAAACAAATAATAGTGAATAATCTTTCCTGAAAGATACCTTATCAACTGTTACCATAGTCTCTTATAACATACAGTGTGCATAGTACAGGATAATATTGGGTATATTTGGGGGTCATACTGCTAATTCACACAGTATTATGGCAGGTACCTATGTGAACAGAGCATATGTACTAAAACTGTCATAACACAGTTTGTAATTCCATTGTGGGAACTAATGATAGAAAATTATGCCTCTTTCTTTCCACATTTGGAAATACACCCCACTGATACTCCATTATTCTCACCTTCATCTGATCAAGGATCATAACTATTAGTTTATCAGTGATCTCTTTTACTACCTCTTTGTAGCATTATCTAAATGGGGCACATTCTTGAAACTGGGTATAAAATCTACGTAAGTCAGAAGCTCCTAAGAGTGAGAAGCAGAGATTTTCTTCCTTATGTTCAGGCTGCCCTAATGAGATTGAAGACAAGCTTGACAGTGGACTTTTCTATAAGGGAACAATTTAGCAAGAATGTACTAAAGGAAATAGAGGAAAGTGACTATGAACTATACTAATTCGTATGGTATGAAGTGCCTGTGGCTGTCCTACTATTATTAATTTTTTTTGCATCCTTTAATATACCATGTAAATACTTCATTTTTACTTGGTTTTAAATTGCCATCCAATGATGGGACCAGTCTTGCTCTGGTTCCCTGTTACAAAACATTTACCACTCAACTTTGTGGGAAAATATTTTGACCATACCCAAACCATTTATTAACACATAAACAAGAACAAGAACAAGGAAGCATGAAGGCACAGCATGGAAGCTGATCTGTACACTGGGCAGCTCCAGAGCTGTCCCCAGCAAGCCTTTCCTTCAACCCCCTGTTGGAGGAAGATGCCACCCTTCATGGTAGTGTACCTCAGCTGGGCAGCCAGCCCTCATACTGAACTGCTGTGGAACTCAGCTGGGAAGCTGGCCCTATGCTGAATATCCATTCTCGCTCCTGGGCACAAGCTATAAGGGTCTGCTACCCTAGTCAATAACAAGTCTCAAGAACGGTTCAAGAGCTTTATTAGAACTGTGTCAGCCCAACGGCCAGATAGCCGAAACTGGGGTTTGGCTCTTTGGCCCCTGGCATATACCTGAAGGTTACAGTTTGACTCAACCCAGTATCCCCCCACCCTCGCATTCCCATAATATCAGCATGTGAAATGACAGTGAGAAAGAGACATTGTTTTTGGGACAGGCAGGCTACTCCATCAGAAAGGCCGATAAGAAGTAGCAGTTAAGCACTATTGCTAGTTACTTACAGGAAGGAAAGAGGCCCCATCACCTTGGGCAATGATAATGGCTGGGCCATCTGCATCCAGGCTGCCTACATGTAAACTGCCAGACCAAGTATGGTGCAGACCTGACACAAGCCTCGGTAGCCACAACTGAGCATCCCGCCTGCCGGCTTGCTCCACCCCTGGAGGTTCCCCCAAAAGGGGTAGCTCCCCGGCTCCCCCCTTCCACAGATCAGCTCCCATGTGCACCCACCCATCTGGCTATGACAAAACTGATTGAATTAACAAAAACCAAACCAGGGGGAGAGATGGGTGGGAAGCTCACTGCCACTGCTGCCAAAGAAAGGAGAAGGCAGGGGGGCAGGCCTCATTTGTACACTCCGGCCCAGCCCGGCCCAGCCTGACCCTACTGGTGACACCTCTGGGCATCACTTTTGGCATGCACTTGTCTTTTGTGTGCCTTTTTCTTTTCTTTTTTTGAAAGACAAGCCCTTCCTCCCCCTCCACAAGCCCCCCTCCTGTATTGTAATGGCAGCTGCACTTAATCGTGGCTGCTCTTTCCTTCCCCCTAGTCCTATTACATTACTTATTGGGTGTCCCATTTTTTTGACTGCATTGACTTACACTGTGTAATCTGCCTTGAGTCTCAGTGAGAAAGATGGACTATAATAAATGAAATCCATATGCACTTGTATCTTATCACCATACATAGTAACACCATGAACAGGTTTAAGTTATTCTCCGCTGAATATGTGAATTTCTTTTATTGAAAACTATAAATTGATTATTTAATGAGTACTTACAGAATGAAATATTTCAAAAGATGTTTGTTAAAATGTTTATAATTCAGGTATCTTTATTTAGTCATGAGAACAAATATGCCAGGCAGCAACATACTGGTATTTGATTAACTGTTAATAAAAATGTAAATAATATGGAGAACACAAACATGGTTTAAGGCAAGATGTTTGTAAAGGAAATATTTTGTGTGTGGTATCTACAATAATTCCAACAGTAACACATGATACAACAGAATACTGATGCAAATATTAAATGTACCTTGGGGAAATTGAAATAAAATAGGTATTTTCAGGTTCAGGCTGTTTCATTGAAGTATCACATTGTATTACACATCACATTATGGTGAATTACAGCCCGTATATGTGCAGAAATTCACAGAGAGATATCTGCTGAAGCAGTCCCTGTAATTGCAAGAAACTGCAGGAAGCCTCTGTCCAGCATTAAATAGTGTGAAGTTCCTGCTGTTCATATTGCACTAGTCTCCACATGAATGGAGTGTGATTACTATAAGAACTGCCAAAAGCTAATAAGGTTTTAGTCAATGTTGACATGACATCAAAAGAAATATATCCTTTACCCAGACAGGGAAGAGAGTTTGAGTGAGGCAAAGTTCTTGCATACAATGACAGAGAGTCTAGAGTTGGTTCAGCCTATAGTGCTGAGCCCGGCATGTGAAATCAGACACTCCCATCTAAAATACAGACATCAAAGCTGGTTTTTTGTGCAAGTTTAAGATGTCGGATTATGGGAGGTCTATTTTTTAATTACAAAAAATTGCTATGTTACTTCTTCTTTTGATAGGCATGGTAATGTGGAATTGTGCCAAGTTGTTCTGAGGTACAGATGCTTTAAAAATTACTCACATCTAAATATCTCTGCCGATTTTAGAATTCTGAATTACCAGGTCTTGTTTTGAAAAAGTATCATTGTATGGTAAAATGTTCCATGATTCATTTCTGAATAGTTATATTTCTTCCATTTTCTCTTTTGTGGTGTGGTTGAGGGAGACACACACACACACACAGAGAGAGATTTAGAGACAGAGAGAGAGAAAGACAGACAGAATTAGAGATTGGGTCAAGGTTACCCCAGTAAGCTTCATAGCGGTGTGGAGTTGAGCTCCAAGATATTTCAAAAATGAATACTCTCCAGAGATTTCTCAAAAGCTTTTTTGAGCCAAAACATTTTATGCCACAATACATTAAAAGGTGTGGCAGACACACAGCTCATATCAATTCAGTAGCTAACTCCATACAAAAAAGAACAGCTGCTATGCTAAAATTTTACTACACTGAAGGTAGTGTATTTATCTTAGCCACTATCAAATTATATCTCTATCGCAACTCACATATGGTACCCAATTAGGCCCCTAAACTAATTTTACACCCTTAGAGAGAGTTTGGTTGGGATTCCTTAGGACCCTGTTCATCACTCAAAATTGCACCCCTGATGTGATACTTGCCAGGAGGTTGGGTTACTATAAATAGAGGTTAGGGTCTGATTAGTTATCATCAATTATTGGCTAAAATTCCACCTTTAACCTGCAGACTTTATCCTTTTTTTCTGTCAGTCAATCCACAGTCCTCTTGGAGCCACATGGCAATTAATGAACTTCTCACTATTGGCCAAGTCCCTGATTTTTTTTACTGGAGAGCAAAAAATGCAGCCCATCAACAACACAGATATTGAGTTACAGAATGAAATGGCCCTTCTCCAAAGTATGTACACGTCCTTAAAGACCTGGATAGGATTATTCCTTGCTCCACGTCTAACACATATTACTCGCTATAAATTCTATTGTGCTTTTTCAAGAGTCGTTTGCAATGTTCCCCCATTATCCTTGCTTAGTTAGAGATTTCAGTGCCTGCCTATGGAGGATCAACTGTAATTCCAGTGTGATTGAGACAACTGCTCAGATATTATTTCACTGTGAATTATATTGGGATAACAGGAGCTGCTTAATTTTGCCATTGTTGTGTAGATTTCCCAGATGTGATGATGATGCCTTAGCAAAATACTTGCTTGCAGATAAAGGTACAACCATCCCTTATATAATGGCAAAATTTTGCTATACTGCAAGCAGAGTGCATAACTCTCTAATCAGTGATAGGTGATATACAAATAGTATTTTATTTGCTTCCCTGTTGGTTTTATTATTTGTAATATAGCTCATCAATGACTGTAAATAAACCAACTAAGCATTTCAAGGTGCCACAGGACATTGACATTTTGCATGAAGCAGAATAAAAGAATTTTGAAGCAATCAAACTGTGTAAGATGCATGTCAAAGTTGATTTTATGAAGTGTTTTATGAATCACATGTATATATTGGTAAGGCAGACTGGAGAATAATTCAGATGTGGGGGGTGTTACCAGACTGACCTGTAGTGGGGGTGGGAGGACCCTGTTTTAAGACTGCAGTGCCTCTACCTAAACCACCAACCTTAGAGATGTCCTAGAGATGTAATGCCAAGATGGATGCCATCCTTTGCATCAGCTCAGTGTCACTCATCAGGACAGAAACCTGACTGGACTAGCCAGGATTGGCTCCTTGTCACTGAATGGTTCCCCCATTTGTATTTCAGCAATAAATCATTTAATTTATTACATTCCAAATTCCTTTGGAAACTAATGGGGCTCCCTAGTTGTGTGCCTCATGCTGTGCTGTGCATACAGATGGGCCAAGCAACTCTAAAAACCTTGGCATGGATAAGGGCCATAAAATATTGGCTGCATATACATTTTCTAGTGGGATCCAATAATTATATTCCCTCTCTGTTATCAGATCACGTTATTTCAGAATGATATACTTTGATCTTTAGAAAGGTTGAAGCTATTGGTTTCCCTTTGGAATCACTCCTTATGCTCACAAAGATGGAAGCCTTCAGACTAGTTAAGAATAGGCTCTTGGATCTTGATTTTCATTATTTGACTCTTGCAGCCAAGACATCCTGTTCCCCAACTACATTATTAATCCCATGCGAGCATGGAATTATATAATACATTATCTTCGATCTGCTGATTAATCCCCACCCAGAGGGAGAGCCTTTGGCCACTTCGTAAGGATGGTAATGTGTTGCCATCAGCTCTTCTAGAGGGAAGATTTAAGAATATAGAACATTCTAAAAGGGTTTGTTCTTGTCCTGTTTTGTATGCCAATAAAGGCTTGTTGTTGTTGTTGACTGGACTAGCCTCCTGCCAACATCAACCTGCAAAACTGTTTGCCTCACCTTTTCCTCAAGTGATTAGGAATAGACTGAGAAGGCAGTTCCACTTCCAGTCTCAGCCTACCTGCCTCAGTGAAACAAAGGGTATGCCAAACTAATTTCATCAAGAGTTACTGTCAGTTATTCTCTGAAGCACTAATGTCATATTTTAGTTTCCTAATGTCATATTTTAGTTTCCAAAGACCAGCTTAATTTATATTGACATTGCCCTGAAAATGTTATTAGATCAGCGTCATCCTAAAAATCTGGTTATCTCTAGTACTCCCCAGCTTGGAACATTAAGCCTAAATGCCAAACCATTAAGTTTAAGTACACACAACTCAACTTAAGTGTTCTTCTCTTGTTTTCTCCTGTAGAACAAGAGCCGCTTTTGTCCTGGGGAGAGTAAGTTCTCCTAGCATGGCTAGAAGGCCCAGTCTTCCCTATAAGTTAGCCGTCCACCTTACAGTCTGTTCCCAGTGTATTTGTTGAACTGCATGCCATCTGCTTTTACCCTGTCTCTTTGGAGCTCAGTGCCAGCACTGAACTCTGTTTTCCAGGACTCATTCTTTAGGACAAGGCAATTTATCACCTATTCCCCCCCCCCCCAAAAAAAAAATTCCATCCTATCCCAGGCCTATACTCTCAACACTCTGTGTGATTTGACCATTTGTGTGCTTGTATTTTTATTTTGCTTTTTAAAATAAAATTGTTAAACTTTTACTGTGTTCTTCTGTGGATTTCTTGCAGAAATCACTTTTGTAAACTCCAGTGGAAAAGTTATGGTTACACCTCTTGTTAAGCAAGGTCTGATCCTGCTAATTCCCTATTCTAAGGGACATGTCCCAACATTTAGGGTATCAAGAGCAATTATGCATTTCAATTGAAGGGACTAAAATACATGGTGAATGGTGCATCACACAAAATCCAGAATTAATTTGAGAAATTCTCCTAGTAAAACCATACTTTTGGAAAAGGAAACCAACAAATCCCAGAATAATAAAGGAGCAGATCTGGAGAAATAAATGTATCTTTATTATAAGAATAACTATGATGATTTATGTGCATTTTTTTAAAACACTAATAACATTCAAATATTAAATAAATCTCTTCTTGGAAGTCCATGCATATTTTACATTCCTCTAGAGAACTATGTGTGATTTTTTTTGTTTTCTGCCTTGCTTTCACAGTTCAAGTAATTATACCAATCATTTTTGCTCTATATATTCCAGACCTTGCTTTTTTTTCTTTTGAAGGGGTGCTTAAGTATGGCTCATAGAAACCTTAATGTATGTAACAGTAGTTTTATATTATGCTCTATTCTTAGTGCAGTTTGGGTTTTTTTTGATAACTGTAGTGGATAAATGTAAGGTCTTTTGTAATATGTGAAAATAAAAGGAGAACAGCTGCGGCATTAGTGGGTTCATTCTATTCCAGGCCAAATAATGTAAATGTAATTGGGGCAATTTGCCTTGATTTGCTTTTGTGTGTATTGCTGTGGAATGTTCCCAGAAAGTACAATGCATGAGTAAAACAGGTAGATTAAATAACATTTTGTACAATGTAGTAATACAACAGGCAATTCTAATGATTTCAAAATGTGACAGTCGTTATCAGATAGGCTGCTGAAAATTACAGGCTTGGTATTCAAAGTGAATTTGGTTTGTAGATTATTGCTGGAAGATGTTGATGAATTTATAGGTCAATGAAAGTTTTCATTCCTTAAAGAAATTTTGTACTTCCAAAAAGCATTCACCCAGAATATGGCTATTTTTTATGAACACAGAGAAAGTACTGCTTTTTTTTTTTGCAAGGCTGGAAGTCACGGTTGTGTACTTTTTAGGGCAGTGGTACTCAGCCTGCAGCTTGTGGATAGCCACATATTCAGTTGCAGGTTCAAGAAGGGATCGGTGGTTAGGCACTAAAGATAGGAAAAACCACATAAACCCATAATTGTCTGTTAAAATACACTGGCCAGGTTTAAAAAAAAACTCCAGGCAAAGAAGCAGACAGCAGCTTTGGAACAGCTGGCATTGGGTGACTCAACTGCTGCCCAATTAATCCTCTCCCTAGTCCACCTGATGGGGAACCTGTGGAAAGGCAAGTAACTGGAAATTATGTGAGCACCAGTCTCTTTTAATGGTTACCTTGCCACGTGCAGGTGTAGGCCAGCCAGCTGGGATGAGGTCTGCACCTAAAGGAAACTCACTATGTGGCTATGTGGCTACACATCTCAACTCCCCAACGTTGGGTATCCCAACAATGGGGAGACAGGCAAAGAGGTGCAGCCTCCCCCCAAAAAGGTCTGTCCCAATGCCCATTCCACCCAGCTGTGACCGAAAAGCAACATCACAAACAGCATAATCCAGACAACATGACAAAGCAAAATTACAAACAACATAGTGTGGTCCACATAACAAATGAATACCACTGCATAGTGTGGTCCACATAACAAATGAATACCACTGCAGCAACAGTGGTATTCCACATAGTGTGGTCCACATAACAAATGAATACCACTGCAGCAACAGACGGTGAGGCACCTCTGTCCAGAGAAAGCAAGGTTGAGACATGCACAGGACAACTTTTATGCGCCCCCCCCCCCCCCCCCCCAGTCTCTGTAGCCTTGCCTCCTGCCTGCTCATTACCAGTTTGACACGGCAGGCTGTGCAAACACTGGTTTCTCTTCCTTGTTCTGCCTCAATGGCACCATGTGGTGGTCGACCAGACTTCCTCTGTCCTGTCTCCCCCAACATTCTGAGCTGCAGAACAGTGGTGTGGGTAAGTTCCAGTTGCATTTTTCATCAGTTAAAACAGCCACACTTACTTCTATCCATTTGTGACATTTTGGGGAGATTGGAAATTTCATTTACCAAATAACATATAATTGTGTCTCTCAAAGGATGTGTGTTTCTCACAGGGTATCTGGATGGCATACATGGGATCCCTTCCCAATATATCTTCACAACAAACTTTGGAGACGTGTAAGGCTGAAAGATAAGTGGTCAGTCTAAGGTCATCCAATAAGCTGATGACAGTATTCGGTTTCAGCACCCATTTCTATTTTTGTGACCTTCTTGAGTTTTTTCTGTCCCAATTTCCCAGCTCAAGGACTATGGATTTATAGTTCAAATGTATTGCTGCTATTAAGTGTCTTTTCTACATTGTGAACTCCACAGTATTATTATTCCCTTGGGCTAAGAATGACAAGGCACATTTCTGTGTGCTCCCCCTCCCCATAACAAGCTCACCCAACCCTCATAATCTCTAATAGATAACATATTGCAGAATGGTTTAGCTGCTGGTCTACTGTCTTTTTTACAGAAAAGAATCTTTTAAATATTTAAAGAATAATTCATGACTTATATATATCTTCACATTGTCTAACAGGCTGAAGTCTTTATAGCTGTTCTTTCTGGAGCAGTATAAATAATTTATGTTTTAAAAATGAAAGCTATTCCATGTTAGGAAAAGCACCATTTATCTATCACCAACTGTTGGATTATGTGGGCTGTCCAAATTCTGCAGGCTGAATTGTTCTCAGCCCACTGTTTTTAGCAGTCTTCTGATGTATAAACACTGTTTATTCTTGCAGTTTCTCTGACTTGGTCACAATAATTGTCTTCAGAAAAGTTAAGTCAAGATGACAGGATTATTAAAACAGGAACTAAGGGTGAAGTGACCATGAAATGTCAAGGACATAGATACTGATGGTTTTAGGCAATGTCACATGCACCTGCAGTGGCTTGGGGGTGGCCAGAGTAGGACACATACTACTGGCCTGCAACTCCACCTACACATAATCGAAGGCATTAGTAGTTTTTGCAACTGTGTCCTTGGGACATGAGTCTTCATTTCTTTCTTGCCATTTATGCAAGTGTCTCATTTATTTCTTACAAAAAAATTGCCAAATAAATTAGCAACATCAGGTTTAAGTTACTTTGGACAGTAAACACAAACAATAACACATTCATGCTCAGGATCAGAATTTTTTGAACTCATAGTATCTGCTTCCAGGATTCTAATCTGGAAAACCGATTTGATTCCCTACTCCTCCACCTGAGTGGCAGAGGCTTATCTGGTGAACTAGATGAGTTTCCGCACTCCTACATTCCTGTTGGGTGACCTTGGGCTAGTCACAGTTCTTTGGAACTCTCTCAGCCCTACTTACCTCACAAGGTGTCTGTTGTGGGGAGAGGAAGGGAAAGGAGCTTGTAAGCCAGCTTGAGTCTCCTTCAGGAGAGAAAGGTGGGATATAAATCCAAAACTCTTCTTCTTCATAGAATGCCTGAGCCTGACAAAGAAATATTATTTTCCATTCTTCCTATTTTTATTATTTATTTGTTTAATTATTTGTAGAGCACTATCAGTGCCCATGGTACTTTACAGAATTACACAAGTCTCTATCCTGAAGAGATTACCATACATGAAATATTATCTTTGATCCTCATCCCCACGAGTGAGCATAAAGAAATAGGGCTACTGGAGCCTAAAAATTAGGGTTGCCAGTTTCCTGGTAGGAGAAAGGAATACAGTTTTAAAAATGGCCTTTGGTCAGCTACATGACATCACACCTCTCTAAGAACTGGCAAAAACTCTACAGTAAAACTCTTATGGCCAAAACCCCTCCCTCCATGTCCCTGCCTCTTGGTCTCCTACTGGCTGCAAGGTCCTGGCAACCCTACTAAAGAATCAGATTAGAAGAACATTAGCTTAGTTGGTGTCAAAATACCAACACAAGCAAGAAAATCTGCATTCAGTTCAACCTTTATTCAGTCAAGAAATGGGATTTTGGGAAGCACATTCATGCATAGCGATCACGTGGGATTCGTAGTAGGTAAGTATAGGCACTTTTCAGACTTTTCTCTCTGCGTGTGTCTCTTAAAAAACAGAAAATTACCCTGAGCCCACCTATACATAATTGTGTTTATAACCTAGGCTATCAAACTTTGTAGAACATAGTGGTTGCATTCACCTTACAATGCAGCACTTTCTATTTTCTTCTGAATTATCCCTTTATAACATATTGAAAAATCTATGCAAGAGGAACTTTACTGTTTTACAGATAATTTATTTCCAGTTATAGATTATAGTGTTTTTCTCATCAGAACGCTGCCTTCCAGTTCAAGCTCTATCTTGCTTTGAAATGCCTATTTGCCATTGTTGCCGGAGCTTTGAAATATAATATATATGTTGATCCATTATCCAAACTATCCCTTAGGCAACTTTTTATTTACTTTGTAAGAAGTATCGTTTGACAAATTGCAATTCAATCTTTTTGACATGTTTTTGTATATGTCCTGAAAAGACTTCTCAAGCAATTTTATGTGCATTATGAATTTTAGTAAAGGTTCAGCATTTAATGACATTTGAATGACAGAAGTAGAAAATATATATGCCATGGGACCAGTGATCATACCTCTCTTTCAGTATGAACTAGATTAACATTTGGGTATAAACTTATTTAAAAAATAAAAACACCACCATATGATTAAACAATCTTACTACAACACAGCTAAGGCAAGTTGCATGCAAAAGCTATGTAAAACAAAGCTTGGGAAGTGCAGGCATCCATCTGAGGCTCATCACAAATACATATCAGAGTGTGAATACCTATCCACATTCTGCTACAGCTAGAGCTGTAATTAAACATACCATTCCCCACAAAATCGTATTTGAGATAAACCTGACATAGATTAATCTCTTAATGGGATATTTAATGGGATATTCACTTTAACATCATGTGCCTTCTGCAAAATCTAGAGAAAGAGTATTTCCTATATTAGCAAAAACTTTTCCTTATGAAGCCAAAAATTCAGTTTGGCTCCTGGGAAGGAGTTCTTTTCCAGAATTTCTGAGGTCACCTGGACCTGGGACACCTTTAGTTCAAGGCTAGAACTTGAAGGTTCCCTCTCACTATACCAGGTGATCAACCCATGATTGCCTCTCTTGATCTCCACCTTCTCCCATTCCCACAAGCTGGGGTCCTGATGTCATGAATCTTCCTGACTTTGCCTACTGCATTTTGCCATTGTCAGAAAAGTAATGTTTTTCAGTTTGGTAATACTTTTCAACTTGGCCTCTCCTGGCTTTCAATGTGGTCTTTCCTGCTGCTTATTTACTAAGTCCCAGCCATGTCCATTTCCTGCCTCCTTTATCTCAGGCCCATTATGCATGGGACATTTATCTCAGTGCAATGGGCTTTTAGCGAGGTCTCCTTGTGTTTCTCTGTTTACAAGTAAGGAGGCACTCACTCCTTGTTGTGCAGCTTGTCTGCTGAACACTCCCACGCCTGTTTTTTTGGTTCTCTTAACTCCACTTATCAACTCACTCATAAAGGCACAGAACTCACGCCCAGTAATCTCAAGATTGCTGGCTTTGTAAAAGTCTTTAAATTACTGTTATATCAATATGTTGCCATGGTAGGTTGGGGGAGCCCTGTTTTCTAGCTCTACCCTTCATGGGGCGTTTTCCCACTCACCATGCGAACTCAAGTTCGACCTATGTTCAACCCAAGTGCTCCCCACATCTGCTGAGTTCGACATAGGTTCATCCTGCTCTGCTCCGTTCTGCCATTAAATTTTCGAATCCATCACGATGGTGAGGTGAACCGACGAAGCTAGGTTGAACTCAAGAAAAACCGACGGAGTGGGAAACGCTCAATCGGGTCAGGATTCGCCGAGTCAGCCAATCACAGAAGCGGTCGAAAGTGCTTTTGGGGCATCGCAGAACGGAAGACTTCGCGCCCGGGTAACAGTGTAACACCTCACCATCATGCGCAGTGACGGAGGTAGATTGGACGCCGCTCGTAGCAACGAAATGGCAACGTAATTTTTTTTAAAAAGGGACGCACGTTCGTATTCCCGCCCGAACGCAGCAGCCAATCAGATATGACGAGTGAATGATGAGTCGAGGTGATCCCGCCCTCTGAACTCGGCTCCGGCAGGACCACCTCAGCTGCTGTGGGAAGCAACGAAGGGATTAACACAGGTCGACTCTTTCAGCCTCATGAGTCGACACTATTCTACTCTCGAGTGGAAAAACGCCCATGGTAACCCTTGAAGTGCCTAGCAGTGCATTGTCAAGATGGTGAGCCCATTCTCTGGATTGGCTACTGTACCTACAAGGTCAGTAAATCTTGTCTGGACTTGCCCTCACCTGTACCTGCCTTGCAAAATATCTGCCTCACACCCTTCTTGAAAGGATTAAGATAAAAATAATACTTTCTGCTGTGGACAGAAATTGCCACCTCCAGCCCTAGTCTATCTACCTCACTAAGACAATGCTAAACTCTGATCTGGAAGAACCGGGTTTGATTGCCAGCTCTGCCGCTTAAGTTGTGGAGACTTACCTGGGGAATTCAGATTAGCCTGTACACTCCCACACACGCCAGCTGGGTGACCTTGGGCTAGTCACAGGTTTTTGGAGCTCTCTCAGCCCCACCCACCTCACAGGGTGTTTGTTGTGAGGGGGGAAGGGCAAGGAGATTGTAAGCCCCTTTGGGTCTCCTACAGGAGAGAAAGGGGGGATATAAATCCAAACTCTTCTTCTCTTCTTCTTCTAATATGTTTATTCTCTCGTGTTCCTGCCAGTACACGATGCTAATCTTAGTTCTTCTTCTGACTAGCCTCTCTCTAAAGACCACTTTATTTACATTTCCATTGTTTTATAGCTGTAATTGAATCTAACACCTTCAGGTACTCTCAGGTTTAGTCTCTTAAATCAAATGCCAAACCCACTAGACTAATGACCCAACACTTAAATTGATGTCTACCCCTTGTCTTCTGTCCCAAAAGGCAAGACTTTTTTTTGTCTTGGATGATTAGGGGTCTCTTTGCATCATCCTGTGGGCCAGTTGCTTTCTATAAGTAGCTCCCTCTCCCAACAGCCACTGTTATCTCTGGACACCTCTCTGTCTGTTGATATTATTCCGAGCTCATTGTTTTTTACTTCTACCAGACTTAGCATGGATCACTAAGCTTTGTCCATTGGACCTAAAGCCACTTCAGGATCTGGAAAAGTATCACCCTGACACACTCACCAGTTCCCTCCATCTGTCTCCAAACCTACATATTCAACTCTATATACATTCTAGGACTGTGTGTATGCTCTGCTACTTTGATTATTGTGTCCCTGTACTTTTATTATTCTCCATTTTAATAAAATTGTTAATCTTTGTTTTGCTCTCCTGTGGATTTCTTACCTAAGCAACTTTATGTAAATGTTGGCAACAAAAATTCTGAGCTTGCCCACCCCCTTTTTAAGCAAAAAGCTCCTTTGCTAATTCCCCAATTCCAAAAGGGTCAGACCACCACCATTTCAGATATTCCTGTTGCTGCAGTTATATCAATATTGCAGCCCCTTTCCGGAAAGAATCTCCCTCCTTAAAATGAAAGAGAAAAAGCAATTCCACAGACCACACTCTGCTGAAGAAGGGAATCATGTCCTAGGCCCCTTCCGTACATGCAAAATAATGCGTTTTCAAACCACTTTCACAACTGTTTGCAAGTGGATTTTGCTATTCCGCACAGCTTCAAAGAGCACTGAAAGCAGTTTGAAAGTGCATTATTCTGCATGTGCGGAATGAGCCCTTGAGTTGATATCCCCCCATCCACACATGCACATATACTTCCTCCTGCTGCTGCCGCCACAGAAGAAAAAAGAAACTTGTTATTTTGTTATTCCTGTATTAGATCTATCAATATTTCAATAGTTTAAATATGGTGCAATGACAGAAAATGGGGTCACACAACTGGAAAGCATTGTTTTAAATACTTTCCAGTATTCAGTGGGTGGGATATTTGTTTCCTGTTATTCAACAAGAAGCCTTCAGTAAATTAACAAGCTGGTTGAATGACTGTCTTCTAGTAGCACATCCAAGATGAGAATTACAGAAATAAGGCTTAAAATATGCATTTTGCTCCTACCTTTTAGTAATCGCTCAGAAACCTCCTTGAATATCACTGTCCCACTCACCTTGCTTGAAACAAAGGGAGAAGCTTCTGGAGAGCACATGGACACTGCTAAGCTTAGTGAGATGTTGGCTTTGGAATCATTAATAGCCTTTGCAGATGTTCAGTACATCTGTGGCTCTCTCTTTTCCAGTGTGTCTGCGTTTTCTCTTTTTCCCTCTTCACTGCTTTCAGGAGGAGGAAAAGACCAGGCTGTACTCATGGATTTTGAATGATCGGGAGGGGAAGGGTACATCACCCTCTTGCGTTGGAAGACAGATTGTGAATGTTTCAGTGAAACCACTAGCTCCATCCAGCCTCAGGTCCTCTGGTGTCTCCAACAGCAACCCATTTCTCCCATTCAAAGAAAAAACATTTTCCATCTTATTTGTTTGTTTGAAAGCTGCTTACTGCTTCGGTTGTATTAATCAGTTTTTTAAAGGGATGCTCTTTTCCTCAGGCCTGTTCTCCACCACCCACACTTGTCCCTTCAGGAAGGCCAAGGCACACTCTCCAGAATCCTCTAGCATTTCACAAGACTTTTGTGGTGTGATTCTAATATGGCTATATACAAAATTAAACCTGGCAAGTGTGGGCCCATGGGAGGAAAATCCTTTCCCCACCTCCACCTTCTCACCAAGTGCATTGTGGCTCCTGGGCTCTCCTGAAGCTGCTGTTGGGCTCATTGCTGTTCCTGAAATGCTTTGCCATCACTGTCATCAGATCTGATATGCCTCCAGGTGCCAAGATAGCTCCTACGAGTCTCAGATTTCAGCACAGCTGCTGTCAGCCTAAAGTAAGAAAGAGTATTATCTGCTCTTATACAAGCAGTGCTATTTTACTTTGGGGTTCATCCCCCCCCCCATGTATTTTTAAAAGATTTCACTTTTTTCTGCAAACTTATGGGGGGTTATCCAAGTTTTCAGCAAAATCTGTTTTGAGTAACTGTGGTCCTGGTCCACAGATTTAGGTATCCACAAATGGGGACTACACTTGTGAAATACATACATGAGTCTTGAGCAATGGAGGTAGGGCCCGCTACAAGTGAACACCAGCACTGCAGCTGATTGTCATGGCTCAACCAGGCTCAGATGAGCCCAGGGATTTGAAGGGCTCTTCAGGTGAGGAGCCAGATGGTGGTATGATGTTCCACTCCCAGCCAACAGCAGTAGAACCAGAGTAGGAGATGACCCAGAGTAGGTTCAGGCCCAGGGTCACACCTGGGAACCAGCACTGGGAACCCTGCGATCAGAGCCTGAGCCATAGCCAGGAATCAGTTCAGAAGCTCCTCAGGCTCCTGATGCCAGGCTGGCCACAGGGAGCCCAGCTTGCTCTCTCTCTACACATCCCAAGCCTCATGAGTGGCACAGAAGAAAGCTGATTAGTGACCTGCAGGGCAGAAAGCATAGCCTGCATTTGGCAGCCTTGTATCACCCAGCCTCAATAGCAAAGAGGTGTGTTGGCAAGATCAGGGTGGACATGATGGCCAGGTGCAGGCATCTCCAGCTGCTAGAGCAATGCCTTGTAAAAAAAAGGCTGGGAAACAGGAGGCTGCATGGAAGCAATGACTCTACCTGTTGCTGCTGCGCTAGCTATGTATGCATGTGCATATTATATTCTTTGTTCTGACCTTGACCTGGACTCCTGGATTCATGTTGGTTGTGTTACCCCAGTTTGGATTTGATGTTTGTGAATAAGCCCTAATAAATGCTAACTTTTGGACTGGACTTTGCCTATTGAATACCATCTCTCTGTGTATGTGGGACACTGATTGCTGTCAGATGCAGCCTGAATTAAGCTGCTGTCAGAACTCCAGAGATTTGAGTTACAGCAAAAACAGCTTTAAGTCAATGTCTGGGGCAGAGAGGCAGGACAGAGCCCATCCAGAACAGGACACCTAGAAAGAGACCCAGGGCAGCTGCTTCAGATGCCCTGTGGCTAATTCCACCCATTTCAGCTAGTCAGTGATGCCTATGATGCTGGTGAAGGACTACCCTGAGCAGTTTTATGTTCATATGGCATCTTCTTTAAATGACATTATTACCATGCAAAGCAAATATACCATGTCTGTGCAAAGGTCTAAGGGTGAATTATTCTCTTCTCTCAGCCTGCATCCCATTTAAATCAAGTCAGAGAGTTCATGGTAGGGTGTCCTAACCTTCAGAAGTAACTATGTAATTGGTCCCATCTGTTGTGATTTTCCAGATTCAAACATCACTAGTGCAGTATGGGAAAGGGCTACCTAGCAACCATCTCACCCTTTTCTTAAGGATGTCTTACAATTATTTCTTGTGTGCAATGCAGTTTAGATTTCATATCCCTTTGGAATAAACTTAACTTGTAACTTAGTTCCATTCCAGTGCTTTAAGTAAACTATCCTAAAACAAATTCTCTAGATTATCCATATTTCTAAAGCTTGGGGAGATTTAATTTTAGAGCTTTTGCTGCGCTTAATGACAATTTATATACAGCCTGGTATTACTTTGGTGCTTGGGAGATGGGATTTGGCAAGAGGATTTTAATGAAATTAATTGTACTATAATCAGATAATGAATTACATATTTATATGATGCCATTTCCAAAAAACCCTGTCAAAAACAAGTTAATTAGCAAAAATAAAAATGAATAATAATTCTTAGTGGTCTGAAGCTTAATTACTTTAATTAGTATGCTGAGAATGGTTCATCGAAAAAGAAAATATTTCTGTTTCATAAACTGGTATTGTGGGTATGAGCCAGTAAATTAATTTTAACTAATGCCTAATTTTTACAAAAAGGATAAGCTTTTATCTGAGTAATACTTTTGCAGTTAGTAGGGACTTGCATTATTGAATGTACCCTTGCATTCTTGGCCCCCAAGTATGACCTCTTCCTCACAAATGAAACTTTATTTAATGTCTTCCTGACGTGCGAGCCTATTTTGTTCATTCCAGAATAATTTTGACTTGTTAGTTGCACCAGACAAAAAATTTGGAGAAGCACTATAGAAATATTCTAACAGAAAAAGGAATATGGCTTCAATATTTCACTTTCCTGAGAGTAAGTCCCAGTGAACAACACAAGAGTTGCTTCCTCACAGATGAAACTTTCTTTAACATCAATATAAAAAACTCAATGTCCACACAAATTTCAGTTCCTGTGGTGTATATACTGGATCCGAAATAATAAAATATTTAGGCTTCAGGAAATTGCTCAAGATTTTCTATTCCTTGGCTTCATCATCAACAAAAATGGACACTACAATTAAGAAATAATAATAATATAATATAAACCTTTATTAGGCATAGAACATATAACAGCCAACATTGTCCAAACAAGTATCCCATACATGAGAACCATCGCAGGTAATCATTTCAAGGTTTCTATAAGGAACCTAGCTACAAAAGTTAAAATCTCGGAGGCGGAATTGTTTAGTAAAAATGTAATCTTCCCCACAGTAGAGTATTCATTAAAGATTACAGGACAAAGAGCAAAAAGTTTGGTCCTAGATCCCTCGTATTTGGGGCAGTCGAGCAATATTGTTCCATGGTTTGAATCGCTGTGGTACAGTGAGGACATTTCCGCTCTTGCAGGTCGACATTTTTCGAACCTCCTCTCCTTGTAGCATAGAGCAAGAGGAAGGAGTTACATCGAGCCCTGTTAGTGATTATTATCCATCTATGCTTGGGTTCCTGAAGTAAAGGCGAAACCTCAGATAATCTGCCATGTGGATTGATATTAAATTTGATATTAAAAAAAGAGGGAGGAGCAATTGCTTCTCGCCTTGTCCTGCAGAACTTGAAACTCTTGATCTAGCAGTCACCTTTTTAATTGAGAGAAGATTTCCAGGAGCAGGGCAACATTTGCAAGGCTTCCCAGGAAAATCCCAGGGGAAAGTATTCTTTAGTTTCCACTGCTGCCACCACTTAGATTCATGTGAAGCTTGAGTGGGAGGATAAGATATATAAGACTGTCAGTATCTGGAGGTTAAAAGCCAACAGGTGGACCCAAAACTTCAAGAGTAAATCCAGCCAGGCTGTCTACAGAGCCAGGAGATGTTGTCCCCGCTTCCAGACAGAGTGCGCGGTATATGGAAATACAATGTGGCACTCCAACATATTTTATATAGGAAAGCTTGGACTGAATCCTCTCACACATTATGATTCCAAGCATTGATCCGGCCAAGGGGATCCGCATACAACAATTGGGGAATAACTTTCATATTGAAAACTTTCCACTGCGGCAGGAATAAAACCTGTTACCTTTTGTAAAAAAGAAATTCTCAACTTCCGCCTACAGTAGGAAGTCTCTACAAGCTTTCTCATAGCTAGGGTCTCTAATGTTTGGACCAATGGGCTTTGTGGGTGAAAAACAACTCCCAAGTATTTACATGAACTTAACTTGTGTCTGGGAGCAGATGCACCATCGAAAGTATCCATCTGCTAGGGTTTACAGATGTTAGCAAACACAATCACTTTAGATTTGGCAGGGTTAATAAGTAATTGTAATTCCGTGGTACAATAAGTTGTTGCATTTAGACAATGGTGCAGTCTATTTTAGGGTCCCGATTCTTTGTTCTCGAGAGTAATAGTGCATCATCATCTGCAAATAAGAGCAATGTGGTAGAGTCACGTAACAAAAGCTGGGGCAAGGTGCATTGACCCGATCCTCAGGTGGCCCAGAGGACAAATCATTAATAAACAAATTAAATAGAAGTTAGGGGCCAACCATCGCTAGCCCTTGTTTGGACGCCTTTGGAAGATTGAATTTTTGGTGTTAATTTTTCCTGATGGATCACATCTCACTTGGAAGTTGTAGTGTTAGTATACAAGGCTTTAACAAGGGCAAGCAGCCTGCCATCTATGCCCATTTTTGTAAGTTTTTCCCATAGAAGTTCCCTGCTCACTGAATCAAATGCCCCTTTTAGGTCTAAAAAGGCAACATACAAGTTGGATTTGCCCTTCGCAACATACTTAGATATCATCATATTTAGAAGAATGTTTACTATGATCTAATGTAGATTTCCCTTTAGTAAAACCCAATTTTGTTCCGGGCCAATAATCTTTTTATTTCCATTAGCCCCATAGGGTGAGTTTGTTTGAGAGAGATATTTAGGCATATAAGTTTTTTCCCCGCTAATGGATAATAATAGACTAATGGGCCTATAGTTAGAAGGAATAGTGGGGTCTCCTTTTTTGTAGATAGGGACGAGAATGGCATTGGTCCAAGCATTAGGAATTCTACATACCTCATTCACCGTAGTAAAAAGCGAAGCTAGCAAGGGCGCCCACCATTCACTGAAGCATTTGTATATCTCCGGTGGGAGAGCATCCGGGCCAGGGGCCTTCCTCAATTTAAGCTGTTCAATTAAGGTTGTGATCTCATTTGCAGAGACAGGGTCCCAACAAGATGAAATTACAGGGGGTTCAGGTCGAACTATATCTATAGGATCCTTGTTTGCAGAATAAAGATCTTGGAAATAACTATACCAAGATTGAGGATCTATCGTTACCACAGGAGTAGTTGCGCGTGAATGGCTAGCAACTATGGCCCAAAATCCTTTGTTATCCCTCATTTTGATGGAGTGAAAAAGTTTGTCCCAGTTAGCTTTTGCAGAAGCTTCCTGTTTTTCCTGCACAAGCTGGGTAAGGTTTGTTCTAAGGGCAAAATACATATTGGGGAGGGAATCAATTTCTCCTCTCTTAAATTTACTAAACAGCTGTCTAAGTTGCCGCTTTAGAGCACTAAATTCTTGTAATCTATAACTATCAAAAGTTTTGGGCTTCCAATATTCAACAACAATACGGGTTTGCCTTGACAGAGCATCGACAATGTTCTGTGTTAATACTTCAAATAGTACAATAAGATTCTCAGTAGGTGGTGTATTTAAAAATTTCGATCTAAACAATTAAGAAATCAAAAGGAGATTACAATTGAGAAAGACAGCATAAAGGAGCTAGAAATATTCTAAAATGTAAAGATGTGTCAATGGCAATCCAGTTAAAGTTAATTCATGCTATAGCATTCTCTACTACTCTGTATGAGTGTGAAAGTTGGGCAGTGGAGAAAGTTGACAGAAAGTAGATTTCTTTGAAATGTGGTGTTTGAGGACAGTATTATGGATATTGTGGACTGCCAAAAAGACAAATAATTGTGTTATAGGTCAAATAAACTATCCCTGGAAGCTAAAATGACTAAACTATGTTGGTCACATGATGAGAAGACAGGAAACACTGGAAAAGACAAAAATGCTAGAAAAAGTTGAAGATAGCAGGAAAAGAGGAAGACCCAATATGAGATAGACTGACACTTCAAAGGAAGCCATGGCCCTCGGTTTACAGATCTGAGCAAGGCTGTTGCCTATGGAATGGTCATTGACTCATAGGGTCTCCATGAGTTAGAAGTCACTTCATGGCACTTAACACATTCACACAGAATACACATTTGGCAAAAACATTATAGCCTTTTCCCAGTGTTAAAAATGTGAATACTTCTTAAAGAGATGGAGAAACGTTGTTGAGGAAAGCATGGGCCATATACAGCGGCATGGGGCTAGTAAAAATGCCATTGTGGGGGAGGACTATGCACTGCTTCCGCTGCTGGAGCCCAGCTGCAGTGGCGTATTCCCCACACAATGGCATTTTTCTGACTTGCTAGTTTAGTGAGTCTTTTGAAAAATGCCAGAGTCCACCCTGGTGCCAAGCAAGTGGCACTGGGTGGAAGGCGGTGTTTTCCCCACATCTCTGTACTCCCCCTCTTACCTTCTCTCAGCTGTCATCACTCTGCAGAGGCCAGGGGACATGACTCCTGGCCTCCTACTCCAAAGGTGTCACCATGGCCACAGGGGCGTGTCCCCACGGCTCTGCAGAGCGATGGCAGCCAAGAGGAAATGAGAGGGGAACTAAAGCAGTGAGCCCTGTGCAAAGGCAGTCCCATGGGCTGCTGGGGCACTGGGGCCATTTGCAGGAAAGTGTGTGAATGGCACTGGCATAAAGTATGTTAGTGTACTGCCACTCATGAGGCCTGTGCGGAATCTGCCAATGACAGAAGAGGGAAAGGAACTACCCAATTACAAGGGAGAAACAGTTTCACAGGGCACTCTGATATATCAACTAATGGGCACTTATTTTTAAAGAGACAGTAAACATTTACAGATGGTCTTACTAACTATAGCTCTACAGGGCAGCACACATTACTTGACTCAACTTCCAGTCATTCTTGATACAAGTGATGTTCTAAATGTAACACATTGTTTGGACCTCATGTCCTTTTGGAACAACTGTGAATACTAAAAAAATTCCTGATTCAGATCAGATTCTGTTCATCTGTTGGTTTTTCACTGATCTGTTGTTAGCAAGCAGTTTTAACCTTGGGTGCTGTGTGGTTTCCGGGCTGTATGGCCGTGTTCTAGCAGCATTCTCTCCTGACGTTTCACCTGCATCTGTGGCTGGCATCTTCAGAGGATCATCAGTTTTAACCTGTTTGTAAGGTATTTTGCATATTCAGGTAATATGGTACAGTGCAATTAGCAGCGTTACAATCATTAACATTCTCACACAGCCCAATGAGAGCTCTAATTCCCACCCCACATGTCACCAATGCTTGGCCAATAATATCAATAAACAAATCAGTCAGCTAATGACCAAAACTAAAAATGGTGTTTAGGAATGACTTATCATTTGGTGTTCCTTTACCTCCATGTTATTAGTTATTTCATATATGCCCATTTTTACACAGATTTCTGTGATGCATACTTTTGATCCCACATCATTACCTGTCTGGCCCAACATGATCCTAGGGAAGATTTGATTGGGCCTATCTTTCAGATGTTTACAGTGCCCATAACAGATGTCCCCAGGGTCCCCAGAAATTAAACTCCTTAAGAAATGAGGACTCCTCCACCACAAAAACTACACAGATGGCAAGTCATACCAGAATAAAGGTTGGTTATTTGAAAATACCTAAATAAGTTAAAGTATGTGTCTTTTCCTGATCATATTTTTAAAAGCTTTTAAGTAAATAGATGTTCTGTGCAAAATTATATGGGCAGGATATGTGACAATTCTTCAGGATCTGCAAGAAATTGCTGTTCCACCAGGCCTTTCCACTTAGCCAGCCAGGTTGGATCTTATAGACCAGTGGTTCTCAACCTGTGGGTCGGGACCCCTTTGGGGGTCGAACGACCCTTTCACAGGGGTCGCCTAAGACTCTCTGCATCAGTATTCTCCATCTGTAACATGGATAAATCTTAGCGTTGGGGGTCACCACAGCATGAAGAACTGTATTAAAGGGTCGCGGCATTAGGAAGGTTGAGAACCACTGGTATAGACCATCTCATTCAGTCTCCAGGGTGAGGGGAAAGGGGGGAAGGTGGAAAGGTTTTATTTTATACCATTGTTTTTAATTTATTAATGTGGGCACTTAGCACTGTATTTAATTGTTGTTAATGGTTTTTATAGGAATAATATTGTATTTCAAGTTTTCTCAATATATATAAAAAGCTAACAGTATTTTTGTTGATGATAGTATAACTCAGTAACTGCTGGGCCAATTCCTCTGGAAAATTCCCAGCCACTATAGTCAGCTAGGTGATAGTGTTTTTAGATGTTCACATACCTGAAATTTCACACCTGGCCCAAGTAAAACACCTTTTTCCTGGTGGTCCATGGTGAAGGACATGCAGCTGCCTGTAACTGTCACCCTTAGAATGTTCATGCTGCTTAGAATGTTCACTCAGATGGCCAGATATGAGCAGTGAAAACAGTACATAGGCAGAAACTCGAGTGGAAGTGAAACACTTACACACACATACACATGAGGGAGAGGGAAGGGAGGGAGAGGGAGGGGTGGCATGCAAGGGAAGAGAGGGAGGGAGAGGGAAGGAATGGAGGGGGAGGCATGCAAGGGGAGAGAAGTGAGAGAGGGGAGACATGCAAGGGAGGGGAGGCAGGGGGCCCAGCATCTTGATATGATCCACCCACCCTAGCGGAGGGAAAGGGAAGGGAGGGGAGGGGTGGCATGCAAGGGAAGAGAAGTGAGGGAGGGATGAGAGTGAGTGGCGACATGCAAGGGATGGGAGGGAGGGGCCAGGCACCCTAGATTTCCTGAATACTGCGGTTACAGTTAAGAAAACCAGGCGCGCATTACTCAGGAGTAAGCTCGGTACAGCAACCGTGGCATACTTTGAATGGCTGCGTCGCGCCCCTCAGAGGGTTTCCTCAGAAGCAACACCCATTGCCACCAACCAAACTTACTCCCAGGTAAAGGATCATGACCAGCCAGCCTAGATCTGTGGGAGGTGTGTCTTTCCATTCCCCCCCAAGGAATGCGGGCACACACATCAATGACATCGCACAGTATCAGGCTGCATGTTTGCATGAGCACGTACTGCTGGCCTCTGCAATTGATTTGCTGCTACTGTTCCTTTTCCATTTCACCACAATAAGCCACAGCAACGCGTGGACGGGCCCCGCTAGTAGATTGTTAAATTTTATGTTGTAACCCCCACCCACAGCTTATGGAAAAAGGATGGGATAAAAATAAAATAAAAAATAAAATAATTTAGCAAGCACCTTGAAGCATCTGTTCATGCAAGGGGTTCACTTAAGTCAGCTCTTATTGCTTTAACAGCCAGGGGGCACGGGGAGGGTACTCCCTAAGTGCTGGACAGCATTCAACTTCTGTATGGCAAAAGTAGATATTGGTGAGGCTCAGCATTTCTCTGCACAATTTTGTACAGTAATAAATGAAGGAGATGCAAAAATGTAGTTCTGGCCACTCTTATTTGCTAAGCGGAAAATGAACATTTAATATAATGGGAAACAAATTAAAGGGAAAAAATCATGAACTGGGCAGACACATGAATAATACACATGTCTGCCCATTATGTCTAGTTCAGCTCATTAAACTTGCAACAACACTGTTCAGTCAGCTCCCTACCTGCTGCCTTCCTGAAAGAAAAAAAAGGGAGGGAAAGTGCTTCACAGTCACACAGCTGTTTAGTAGTTATTTGATTCAGGAAGTGGCAAGACCAACAGATCCAAGTCTGGACTCAGGAGAGAACACAGCTGTCAAAGTAAGTTTGCCTGCTGAACTTGTTCACTGAAGAGTTAATGGCATTTTAAATTGTGATTTTGTCCTATTCTATTGCTTTCAGTCAGGAACACAGTCAGATGCTAACTAATGAGAACCCAAATAGAGTAAAAATTGTTATCTAATATATGTTGCATCTTTTTTAAAAAATCAATGAACTCTATGGAAATAAGAGGAGATCATTAATCTTTGACATTCTGGTAACTTGATGATTCTGCTTCATTTTGATAAAGCAGTTAGTACAGGAAGAAAGCAAGAGTCAGCAGATAATTAAATCAAACAGAAAAGTTAACCAACTAAGCATAATTTGTTCATGGTCGATTCTGCATAGCAAATGTATAATGGTTTGCAGTCGTTATAAAGGAACACATTTTCCTTTTTCCTGTTCACAGGATCCCATGCAGGCAGCAATTGGAACCCATGGAAACAATCCGGGTTGCTTTCATGCATTCGCACAGAGATGCTTCTCTTTTTTTTAATTCCCTGCAACAAATGCATAACTATGCAGGCATGCAGAAATGAGCCCCCACAGCCATGCCGATCATCCCACAATACAATCGGCTGCACCCGTGTAGCTGTGCACGTGCAACACATAAAATAAATAAATAAATAAAAGGGGCCTCCATGCAATGGCAGGTGGATTCTTCCTGACTTTGGACGGAATGGTGAAAGAGAGGGAAATAACGTGCCTCCCTGTCTGGCCATTCTCACAGGAGCAGCTCCAACTCAGGATTTTGCAAAAGGATTACTGGTTTAGTAATTTTTGAAAATCCCAGGTTGATGGAAATAAAATGGGGTGGACTCGTTTTGGGGATGGGGCCTGTGCAAAGCCCCCCCCCCCAAGGTTTATATAGTGTCCTACACCCATTAAATTTGCCTGGTGTGGAATCCACCATGTCACACTAACATGGATTGCACAACATGTTTCTGTGAAGTTTGGTTCTTCTGGTAACTGCCCTGCCCAGCAGGACTGTTTGGGTGCTGTCTAAGGAAGAGCAATACTGCCATTTTCCTGCCAATCTCATGTACTTTTTTTGACAGAGTATTATTGATCTCATTGGCATGACTTCACAATAACTAAGCCATGCATGAAGGCATTGTGCCAGGTTTTCTTCCCTATACTTCAGCCTTGTACAATCTCTCCAGCTACCAGGTTCTACCAAATGTCCAAAAACCTCAGTAGAGCCACAGACATCAACAGTTCTGGCAGATATAGTACTAACTATAAATAAACTATAAATCCCTAATTAGGAACATGTATTTGAATCTTTCAGTTCCTCAATTTGGGGAGTTTAAAAACGCTTTTTAAGAGAACAGAAAAAAAGACTGGCTAACTAGCCCAATAGATACAATGTTTGCAAACTATATTCTAACTTGCATGGGGATGTGTGGAGACTCATTTAATCACAAAAACATTAACACAACTTGTTGGAATAGAAATCGGCCGCAGCCCAAAATTTATTTAACACATAACCAAAACTTTGAAGCTGGGCGAGCATACCACAGCACATCCTGGCCCCCAGGTAGCAAACCGCTAACCTGGTTATAGGGCAGCCCAAGCTGACCCCTTAGGCCCTTCGGACAGAACCTCTGTCCGGCACATCCCCCGAGGGAACGGAACAGGAAGTTACTAGGTGCCACATGGACGCAAACCCAATTTGTGACACCCCTCCCTGCCGGGCAGCGAGCTCTCAGCGCAGCCCCCAGGCTGGCTTTCGAGAGCTCTATCGCCACCACGGACCTCATATGGAGGCCCCCGAGGTGGGAAGGTCCGGCATGCAGGCTACTGCCTTTCCCAAATAGGATGTGCTCTTATGCCCTACCGCCCAGTGAACTGCGACAAACATAACAATATGCACAACCCCCCAAACCTTTCAAATTAGGGAGGGAGGGGCCTTTGAACAAGCCGGCCTTGAAAGAGGCCCGGCTCCGACGCAGCCTTTTATAGGCTGCCAGAGGCCCATGTCACATGCCGCACCCGGCCACGTGGCTGCCTCGTCGGCCGGGCGGAAGGACAGCCTCCAATCGTCCCTCCCCACGCAACGGCGCCTCCAGGCTGAAGCCTGGGGCGCGATTTGCATGGGGATGTGTGGAGACTCATTTAATCACAAAAACATTAACACAACTTGTTGGAATAGAAATCGGCCGCAGCCCAAAATTTATTTAACACATAACCAAAACTTTGAAGCTGGGCGAGCATACCAGAGCACATCCTGGCCCCCAGGTAGCAAACCGCTAACCTGGTTATAGGGCAGCCCAAGCTGACCCCTTAGGCCCTTCGGACAGAACCCCTGTCCGGCACATCCCCCGAGGGAACGGAACAGGAAGTTACTAGGTGCCACATGGACGCAAACCCAATTTGTGACACCCCTCCCTGCCGGGCAGCGAGCTCTCAGTGCAGCCCCCAGGCTGGCTTTCGAGAGCTCTATCACCACCACGGACCTCATATGGAGGCCCCCGAGGTGGGAAGGTCCGGCATGCAGGCTACTGCCTTCCCCAAATAGGATGTGCTCTTATGCCCTACCGCCACCGAGCTGTCAATCCAACAGCTCCCGCCCCAGCTTCAGCAGCCCAGAGTCTCACAGCTCAGTGCGTGCCGCAAAGTCACTGCAACAGAGCAGAACGGATTTCGGGCAGCTCAGTGCGGGCCGCGAAGCCACTCCAGCAGAGCCTGGCGGACATCGTGCAACCAGATGTCCTGGCCCCAATCCGGATAAGTGGACTCCGTCGGGAAACAATGCTGGCAGAGCATGGGTCAGACCAACATGGGGAATAACATCCTCCCATGCTCAGTACCAGCCGGGCTGGACCGACAAACCTTGGACCTGACTTTGTTAACTCTGGCCAGAGCCACAGCGTTCCTCCAAGTCCTCCGCTCCAGCAAGCACGACCAGAGCAGCTTGGATTTCGGCATCTTGCGACGAAGCAACTTCAAGTCTTCCTTCATGGCGTTCTGCAATGCTACTCCCTTGAAAGCCGGAATGTCATTTTCCCCCAGCTGAAGAACTATTGCGTCTGGGAAGCCATACTGAAGCACCGAGTTCCGCAACTCGAAGAGCAGAGAAGACCACCGCATGCCTCGCCTCGCCTCGCCAGCCAGTGAATGTCCAGGGAGGTGTCCAGTCCAAGGTGTTGTCCCCAGCCTGACCTCTTCGCATAGCGCCCAGCCCAGTAAACAATACTGTGGCCAACCATCCAAACTAGGTAACGACGGGCCACCGGAACTATAAAGAGAACAAAGTTACAAGGAAAGGTGAGGCCGGACATAAACACGATAAGCCAAAGATCTCCAGCGGCCTAAAGCCTGAATTTCAGTCGCAGAGTGTCCCTCTTGAGAGGCCGTGGTAGCTGCCCCAATCCGAAAGGAGTGGGAACCGAACTGCTCTGCTGGGAGTCCTAAAGATTGTAAGCACAGCCGCAACA
Source organism: Sphaerodactylus townsendi (assembly GCF_021028975.2). Taxonomy (NCBI): domain Eukaryota; kingdom Metazoa; phylum Chordata; class Lepidosauria; order Squamata; family Sphaerodactylidae; genus Sphaerodactylus; species Sphaerodactylus townsendi. Next base: position 36,539,291 of record NC_059433.1, on the reverse strand, counting down.
CAGCCGTGAATTGAAATCTGGACACTGATGCTCCATCGCTGTGGATAAACAGGGGACCCTGCCCTTCAGGGCGGACAGCTAAAAACGCAGCTATGCGAGCCACCGGACAGGGTGCCCCTGGTGGGGAGGGGGCCAATGTCACTCTTGTTCCCCAACGCCGCTGGTCAGTCTTGGACCCCGCCAACCATATGAGTAAGTTTCCATCAGCCATAGACACATCGGTCCTTTGCAAAGCCTTAGGAGCCAATGATGTGGTGGATGGGGCCACTAGCTCACTACACCGAAAGGCCCCATAGAAAGCCAAGGTAAACAAGGCTTGGAACAGTGTAGACTCATAGGCAGAGTCACAAACTGAGTCTGTGGCGTTAGGTAAAGTTCCCAGGAGCTCCTTGGTGATGGGACGCCTACTATCTTGCGGTCTGGGGGAAGCTGCCACCCGGCCACTGCTCTTCTAGCTTCAAAGCAGCGGGAGTGGTCAGTGATCCCCAGGGCCTGGCTGAAAAAGGAAATGGCCGCTAAATGGACCTTAATAGTCCTGGCAGCCATTTGACGGTCCCTCAAATCAACCAAATACCGGAGCACCAAATCCTTAGCAAACCCTTGTCGAACAGGCTCGCCGATGGAAGCCGCGAAAAGCAAAGAAGGTGCCTAGTGCCCCTTCATACGCCGACGGGTAGCTGGAGCCAGTGACTGCAAGACACCTTCGGCTATTGACTGCCTCCAAGATGCCACAGATGGTCGGGACACCTCTCCGGAATTGGCTAAGGCTGAGCTAGTGAGCGAAAGCGGCTGACCTGACGACGGAGACAAAGCGTCAGCTATATTGTTAGTTATACCTGGCAAGAAAACAGCTTTAAAGGAGATGTTATTAATCAGGCAAACCATTACAAATTCCCTTACTAGCCGCATCACCCGCTCTGACCGGCTGGACTGCCGATTTACCACCCTGACCACAGCCTGGTTGTCACACCAGAACTTAACTGCATGGTCGCGAAACACATCCTTCCAGATGTGAACCACCGCCACCAGAGGGAACAACAACCAGGAAAGTCATGTCCCTCAAAATTCCGGTCTGAGACCACGCTGGTGGCTACCCCCTGCACACCACTGGCCCCTGAAATAAATACCAAAGCCTATCGAGCCAGCTGCATCGGTGTGGACTTGAAAACTATCCTGCAGCTCCCAAGGAACTTGCCAAAATGAAACTCCATTAAAACGCTCCAGAAAACGTAACCATACCCCTAGGTCTTGGCGAAGACCAGAAGTAACCCTGATGTGATGGTGGGGAACTGAGTAGCCCGCCAAGGACCTTGCGAGGTGGGAACAGAAAGCCCTTCCCGGGGAGACAACCCTGCAGGCAAAATTAAGGTGCCCAAGCAGGGACTGTATTTCCCGCAGCCTGCACTTCTTTTTAGCAGAGATTTCACCAATCAGTGTGCGCAACGCTGTCAGCTTGTCGAGGGGCAGGGAAGATGTTCCTGCTATTGTGTCTAACTGAATTCCTAAGTAGGTTAAGCAAGACACAGGCCCTTGAGTCTTGTCGGCCGCCAAAGGAACTCCTAGCTGCACATCGCTGCACAGTCATCAGTGCCGGCTGCACCTACAAATAAAAAATCGTCAAGATAATGAGTAACTTTTGCTGATGGCATGCGATCTCTGATTGCCCATTCCAAGAAGGTGCTAAATTTCTCAAAAGCTGCGCAAGCTATGGAGCATCCCATGGGCATACATTTATCGACATACCACTGTCCCTCAAATTGAAAACCTAAGAGTTCAAAGTCCCTGGGGTGTATAGGCAGCAGCCGAAAAGCCGACTGTATGTCACATTTTGCTAACCTCGAGGCTGTTCCCACCTCCCGGATGAGGCTCACTGCCTCATCCAAAGTGGCATACCGAACAGAGCAGATGCCCGGGTCGATGAAGTCGTTCACCGCCCCCCCTGCGGGGTAGGACAAGTGTTGTATCATTCTATACTCCCCGGGGGTCTTTTTGGGGACCACCCCAATGGGGGAAACCCTAAGGTTGGGCAACGGAGGCTCAACGAAGGGTTCGCGATTCTACCTGCCAGGCATTCTTTTGAAATTTTGGCAGCTACTACCGCAGGCAATTCCCTTGCGGATTTTAAGTTGGGAGCTGAAGTTGCCACCCTGCTCCCTACAAATGGGATGTGAAAACCAAATTGAAATCCCTCTTTTAAGTATAATGCGTCTTCCCGACACGGATACCTGTCCAGCCATTGGCATGTGTTGCACACGCACCGGGGAAGGGGCGAGACTCTGCAGAACCTCCGGGACTTCAGGCCTTCTGGGCAGGGAATGATCCTCCCTGGCCGCCACCATCCTTCTTAAAGTTGCCAGAGCCAGGGTTCCGGCCACGTCGAAAGGGAGGCCGAGCCAGTTGCGGGCATTGTACTCTGGTGTGGGCCCCAAAACAACGGGAACAGCTGTGCTCGAACCTACATTTTTCCCTCTTACAGGAGCCTTGGTTAAAGGCCCAGCAAGCTAATCGGGGAGGGTCCCGCTGACCAACCCCTTTTTTTTTCCCTCGGCCCCTCAGCCCCAGTTGGCGCAGTAGCACCAGATGACGCAGTTTTAATTACATTTGTCATCCAAGTCTGATCGTGTATTAGATCCCACCTGCGTCCAGGACGATGTGAGGCACTCTTGCGGAATGCCTCATCGTACTTGATAGCAGCCGCATCCCCTGATAGGGATCGTGCCCTCAAAACATTCGCCCAGTTAGCAGACAGATGCCAGGCCCTTAGTGGGTAAGCAGCTCCTATTAGAGCCATATATTCCACAAACCCCTTCAGCCAGTTGTCGGCGGAACGCTCTGCTCTTTCTACGCTCTCTTCGTCTCTTAGCCGAATGGGAACCCGTCTCCTCTGGATCCTCTTCCGGCAGCAGAACCATGAAGATATCCACATAGTACCCATCCAGGGCACGTTCTCTTAACTTTCTCGGCAAATGGGAGCCCGGGGGGTCCCCAGGGTCCCATGCCGAGCAGAAGGCTGAAGCCCCTGTTCCCAGCACTGTCCTCTACTGCTAGCTCCCCTTTTCTCCTCTGAATAATCCAGAGGGGAAGAGCTGGCACCTTTTCCCCTCTTTCCCAGTAATCTCCTGCTGCTTGGGCAGAATCCTCATCTGTAGACTCACCAGACGAGGATGAGCTAGGGGACCGCCGAGAAGATCTAGCACGACGAGAGGCCTTTTTCCCCTTGCGTCTGGGTCTGGCTCTGGGCCCAGCAGTCTGGCTGGCAGGGCCTGCTGCAGCTTCACCACTGCCCGCTGGTACAGGCAGCGTACTACTCCCAGTTGCCAACTCTGGACCCTGAACTATTGGATCGGCAGATACCGAAGGAGGCCACGCTCCGGGAGGTGCTTGGTAACCCAAGCTCTGATGGACCTGAGTCCCCCTAAAATTGGTGGCAGGGGGACCGAAGCTCTGCTGGACCTTGGGCGCCCTAAGCTGACTACCCGAAGAACTTTGAACCTGAGAAGGCCAAAAATAAGGGGGCTGGTTCCCCATGAAACCTCCTGGCCATTGCCCAAAACCAGGGGAGGGGTTGAATTGGCCTGGCCATCCCATAGCGGGGTTAACATTCATGCCCATATACGGAGAATATGGATAAGTATATGGCATAAAAACAGAGTTTCCAGATATGGACAGCCCACTTTGGCCATGAGGAGGCATGAGCACTGAGGGACTATGAGGAGGCATGAGAACTGAGGGACTATTCATCCCCGTCCTAATAGAGGGAGGCCGAGGAGGGCCTGGAGTCCCCGGCCCCAGCACCTCCATGCTGGGCCCTTGCCTCGCCCGGATGGCTTCCGGCCAGATTATGGCGGGTGCTGCAGGTGTGCCAGGCACCCCTGCGCTGGAAGAGAAGGCATCCGTTCCTGTTATGTTAAGAGAAGCAGCCATTACCCTGTCGGGGCGTGGCATTTCTGTCCCAGACTCCTGGAGGGCCCCTGGCGCGGGCCCTGCCTGCCCCTGTTCCAACACCCTGATGGGTGCTGTTTGGCCCCCTTTCCTTGCCTTCTTTCTCATGACATTCGGCTTTGGTGCCACGGCACTAACCAGTTTAAAATTAAGGAAGCTTCTATGTTACAGATTACTGGCCCGTGACTTTGTTTGAATAGCTGTAATTGCTATACCCTAAAACGGGGCTAGTCTAAAGTCCCTTCTTGCCCGTTCACAAAATGGGGTCTACAACAGTTTTAAAGTTAATCTAAAAGTCCGCTAAAATGGCCGCCGCTGTTGAAGGGAGGGGGGGCCCTCCTCACAAATGGCTGCCAGAGTTCTAGTAACAGCCCGTAAAACGATCGCCGCCAAGATTGGCCCTGAGCAAGTAAAGCTGCCGCCCTTGCTCCCTTTCTTCACCGCCCAACAGCTCTCGTGAAGAAGGCTGTCTAGTTTCCTTTCCTCCTGTTGAATTGGAGGGGGGGGGGTAAGCGGCAGAACAAGGCCAAAATGGCCGCCGCTCCAACCCGACGAAAATCCCCCTGGCCGCTTCACAGAGGCGAGAGGCCGGCCCGCGAGTTCGCGAAGACGCGCAGCCTGCCGTCCAAAACGCCCTCTCCCTGGCAGTTGACCGCCCAAGCGGCCCAACGAACAGCTGACACAGCAGCCGGGGAGGAAGGAAGGGGGAGGATAAGCGGCAACACCTAACTTAAAATGGCCGCCGCCCGCTCCTACGCTCTCGGCCCTGCCGCCGCGTGGGCGAAGCGATCACCTGGACGCCTCTGAGCCGCGCGAGCTCAAACTGAGACGGCGCAAACGCCCGCCCCAACAGCCGCAGGACGTGCGATCGGCCGAGCACGGCCGACGCAAACGCCCAAATTTCGGCAGACGCCGCTTGGCCGCCTCGCAAGCGCTCCGACCGAGCGCCCCACCCCCGCAGCTATAGGCTGAATGGGAGGAAAGACGCCCGCTCGGAGACTCGGCAGGGACAATCCCTCTCTTTCTAGGCCGCAAAGGAGAGCACCGGTAATACAACCTTCCTTTGAACAAGCCGGCCTTGAAAGAGGCCCGGCCCCCGCCGACGCAGCCTTTTATAGGCTGCCAGAGGCCCATGTCACATGCCGGCACCCGGCCACGTGACCGCCTCGTCGGCCGGCGGGAAGGACAGCCTCCAATCGTCCCTCCCCCCATGCAACGGCGCCTCCAGGCTGAAGCCTGGGGCGCGATATATCATGCATTTAAAGGTATGGTAAGTATCAAGTATATGTGGAATTGTGTGCTGTTATAGGCACAAATGTTTTAAATCCTTCCTTTTGTTCACATTCATCCCCTTAAAATGATTCCTGGTCACCATTACATGATACCCCCACTTTTTTTAGTTCCATGTTGAATCAATGCTTCAAAGCCCTATGCTGCATTCTATACTTTTTGTGTACTTGGTGCTTTAAAGATTGCACCCCCCCCCCATTAAAGAACAAACAGAGAAATGCTGCAAATAATCAGGCGAGGGGGAATTGAGTGAGCTCAGAAAATGGTGCCAAGGAGGAAGTTCAGGGAAGTAGAGAAGTGTAGGAAACAAAGTCAAAAGATTGCACAGCAACTGAAGACATTTTCAAACCATTTCAGTCAGAGAATCGTTTCAAAAGGGGATTCATTTAAACTATTTTGAGGCTTGAAATAAAACGTTTTGGGATGAAAACAATGCTGAGCTCCTTGGAGGGAACATTTTATTTCTGGCCTCAAAATGTGTGTGAGGAAAAGCCCTGTGTATTGTTTAATAAGACCACATTATCTTAAAATATTTATAAGATACTCATATTATCATCGTAACATGTGGAGGAGAAGATTGATTGGTTCTGCTGCAAGTGACAGAGAAAATATATTTCATATTCACACAGCAACAAACTGGAAATCTAAAAGGAATAGATTTAGAAATGAAGAACAAACTTTGAAATTGATCAGATGAAGGCTGCTTACATGTCAGCATGAAGACATGGGAAGAGACATATATTATCATGCAACCTCACACACGATTTCCCATCCAAACACCTAAGTAATCCCAATTTTTCCCAAATTGATCCAAATGCTCCTTGGCCTAGCATAATAAATCAAGTATTTAGTAATATGATTTAGAAAATCTGAAATGTAAATAATCCACAGTTGTCTGAGGCACTCATCTTGCCTGAAAATAATCCCATGAGCTATATTGCCGATACTAAAATGAAGCATCCAAAAAACTCTGCTAGAGAACAAACATCTGTTCACATTCAGATTAATTAGTGAATAAAGCAGACTTTATGAAACCCTTCAGGCTGATCAGAGGAAGTACAGAATTCTTCTGCACTTGAAAGAACAAGTAGGCATTAAGCCAGTTTTGAACAATTTAGTCATTCGCAAGCCAAACCAACAATTGGGCCACACAGTATACAGAAAACCTACACACACTGATAGATACCTACATAAAAACTCCAATCATCACCCAGGACAGAAAAGGAGCACAATAACAACTTTGGTAGATCATGCAAAAAGAATCTGTGAACCCCACCTCCTTCAACATGAACTGAATCACCTAAACTGGGCTAAACAGGCTAATGGTTACTCCACTACAGACATCAGAAGAGCTGCAAGACCAAGAAGATAAACAGCTACCCTGAGGGAAAGTGTTCTTACCATACATAAAGGGAATCATTGATTGTATAAGGAAACTGATGAAGAAACATAATCTCGAAACAATCTACAGACCCACTAAGAAAAATTCTACAAATTCTACATTTAGCAAAGGATAAAAGGGATTCTCTAACTTCTGCAGGAGTCTACCACATACCATGCAGCTGTTGAGAAGTCTACATAGGGGCCACCAAATGCAGCACCCAGACACGAATCAAAGAACATGAAAGGTACTAATTCAGCCAGAAAAATCAGCAATAGCAGAACACATGCTAAACCAAGCTGGGCACAGAAAATTATTTGAATACACAGAAATTCTGGACCTCTCTGTCAGCCTACATAGTGAAGCCACTGAAATCCATGAGCACATGGACAATTTCAACAGAAAGGAAGAAACCATGAAAATGAGCAAAATTTGGCTATCAGTACTGAAAAACACTAGAATCAAGACAATAACTAATGAACACCACCCAGACAAAGGATGTCTCCAGGCAGTAAGCAGCCGGAACACCACACAGAACACCACCCACCACAGTAGGCAGTAAGCAATCAAAGGGATCAAAAGGCCAGATTATTAAAATGCAGATGCCCTCACTAATTGATTATGCTATCTTCATGGTTACTCACATGCTAAATGGGTGGATCCCACCCAACACATGCAAATCAAAATTGCTAATTGCACCCTTTACTCTTGTTAACAGGCAAATGGTTCTTTTTCCCACCCTGGACATTCCACAGGTATATATACTCCACTTGCTTTACTACCATCAGATCCTCTGAAGATGTTAGCCACAGATGCAGGCGAAACGTCAGGAGAAAATGCTACTAGAACACGGCCATACAGCCTGGAAACCATACAGCACCCCAAACTGGATTATAAATGAAGTCTGGAGTATCAAACTAAAGTTTTCAAAAGGAGGAAAAACACACTTTAGAATGATAGCAGGAAGTGTTAAACATCCTTTATAAGCACCTGATGTCCCTAGAGAAGCATTTCATTGTTCATTTCTAATCATTTTTTAATTCAGAAATGAGCAATATTTTATACAGCATTGTTATGTTCCGAACTTCTTCTGCTTGTTGGTACATTAACAGTGGATAGTATGTGATAGGATGTTTTCACATGGCAGAAGTGTGAGATGACAAGGCATGGTATTAACCATAAAACACACACACAATTCAACTGTGAGAATCAACCCTTTTAGCTCTGACAGGAGCTTTACATCTTGAAACCTCATAGAAACCGAGATGCATGTAATTAGAATGTCATCGCATCTGGAGTATGACAGTTTACCGCACAATAGCACAGGTGACTGAGAAAAACTCTTAACACTCTCTCTTTGGTTTCAGCAAGCAATAGCTTTTTCATGTGTCATGGAGTAAATACAGTAAAATGGATTTTACTTTATTTGCAGTTATCAGAGGAAAAGACAGCCACCCAGATTATGGATTGGTACTGAACAGTAAAAAGATTTTCCATTGTGATGCTGTTTTTCACATGCATTCTTTGACTGAAATCAATCCAAAAAGTTACTGTAGAGTCACAGAAACTGAAACTGGCTGTAGCTTGTATGAAGGTAATCAACATGCAGCAAGCATCATAGCTGCCACATGGCAGAGATGAAAAGCCATCATTCCATCTGCATCACAATTGTTCTAAATTATTCAGTGAGCCATTTTCTTCATATGAATTCTCACACTACTTTACCCTATAGCAGTGTTTCATCTGCCACATCCTTAATGTTGTTAATGATGTACATTTAATTATTTTGAATTTGCTGGGGGTGGGGGGGGATTGTTCTTCTATTTTGACTGTGTCCATTGTATTCCAATATTCATAGAACTGTAGAAGCCCAATTTGTAAATACTTTGTCACATTCATTCGTGTACTGCTTTGTCACAGATGTTCCCTTTCTGTCACACGTACATCTGCCCAGTGGAGAGCCATCATGGTGCAGTGGTGGACTCTAATCTGGAGAACCAGGTTTGATTCCCCACTTCTCCACATGAACGGTAGACACTAATCTGGTGAACTAGATTTGTTACCCCACTCCTATAGTCCTGCTGGGTGACCTTGAGCTATTAACAGTTTATTCAGAACTCTCTCAGCCCCACCTACCTCACAAGATGTCAGTTGTGGGGAGAGGAAGGGAAAGGGTTTTGTAATCTGCCTTGAGTCTCCTTAAAGGAAAGAAAGCTGGGACATAATTCAAAACTCTTCTTCCCCTTCCCCTTGATCTTCTTCAGTACATGCAACAAAAATAAACATAACATTGCCAAGCAGGTGCTTTACATGGTTATCTTGGTCTTGCTGGCAGGGGGAAGGGACACTTTAGCTTCTTTCTGCAGAATTTTCTAGTTTGTCTGCCAGCCAAAGACAAAGATATTTGTGTTAATTATGTGTTCTGAATTAGATCCAAATACTTTGTGTATTCTCACCTTGCTACTTGGAAACTGAAGTTTGATCCTGCAAATTCTCAATATGAAGAATAGGTTGAAGAGTTTGGATTTATACCTCCCTTTCTCTCCTGTAGGAGACTCAAAGGGGCTTACAATCTACTTTCCCTCCCCGCCCCAACAAACACCCTGTGAGGTGGGTGGGGCTGAGAGAGCTCCAAAAACCTGTGACTAGCCCAAGGTCACCCAGCTGGTGTGAGTTGGAGTGCACAGGCTAATCTTGTTCCCCAGATAAGCTTCCACAGCTCAAGTGGCAGAGCGGGGAATCAAGCCCGGTTGTCCAGATTAGAGTGCACCTGCTCTTAACCACTATGCTACTGCTGCTCTCTAATATGAGCCAGTATGAGGATTTCTGTTGATGGGTAAATACTGGCAATGGTAGGGTCGCAAAAGCAGTGCATATAGTCAAAAGTCAGCTTTTTTGTGGGGGAGAAATGATGAATGATCTGTTCTGTGATCCCCCAAGAAATACGCAGACCAGCACACCAATATAGTGTATGTATCAACAGTGGCTACCCAGTCAGCCACCACACTGAATGACATTGTCATGCAGGTGCAAAATATTACTTGTTTTTTTTAATATTGTTAACCAATTGTGGGAACGGATCAGAATGTGTATAAATTTGTATTTGATTAAGTTATAGAACCAAAGAATTGCAAAGAATCAAAATGGAGCTTCTGTGTAAGTGACCAGCAAGCCTGCATGTTTGCAAAAGGTCAAAAAGCCATGTTACCAGCTTGCTAGCAAAATGCAGGCAGGTACAGATAACATCTTTGGTATCTTGGCACTGAGGGCCTACGTGACAGCAGACAGATGCATTTTATTACCTTGTTTTCTTGGTTAGGTTTTTGGGTTAGAAATGAATGTGATTAGTTAAATGGGAATAAGTGGTTTTTCTATATAGTTAAATGAACACAGAAATGATTCATATTTACTTGTATTTGTATTTCACTATAATTCTATTGTCTTAGAATCATTGTATAATTGTTAGAATCATGTTTTAACATTTCATGCTGGGAAAGAGAAGTTTTATGATCCAGAAGAATGTCAGAATGCTGCATTGCCTAAGGACATGGCTCTCTCTGGGAGAAACTTAGCAAAACGGGTTTTTCTTGGAGGAGCAGGCTATCCTTTGGCTGTCTTTTATGACTGTCCTTTGCATATGCATAGAGGCCATGCGCTAACAGCATGTAGCGTTTGACTTAGAGTAAGGGGCTGTCTTTTCATGTGACCAGAAGTCAGATTCTATCCAATTAGATTCTTAAGGTATATGAATTATAATACGTGAAACGTAAGGGGAAGGATTGTGTGACGTTTGTATTCTGTATCTATAAAAATTAAGCTCTTCCTCTACTGGGCGTGTCTCTTTCGAGAGTCACCCGGGAAGAGGTCACCTCCTGTAACATTCTAAATTCTTTGTCTATCACTCGAGGGCACTGGGGTGTGTCTCTCCCTCGGGAGAGGTCACCTTCTGTAACTTTTCTAAATGCTGTCAGTAAACTGTCTGTTTTTCTAATGTCAGATGTCTTGCTTTTATTTCTAACTTAGTTTTTCTTAAAACTAATCTTGCTGTGTAGGACCAGAGAGCGGTCCTGGCCCCACACACTAGTCAAGGCTTTCATTTGAGGTATTCAACCTGATAAGAAACTGGCATTGCAAAACAATGCCTATTCAATTTTTTGAATGCCTCATCTACATTAATCTAACTATTCCTATCAAACATTGGACAAGTGACAAAAATCAACAGACCACTAGAGAGCTGAGTAATAGACTTTGTTAAATAAAGGTGCCATTCAAACAACTTGGCTCCACTAGATTTCCGTGACTCAATGACAACAAAAACTAGTGCTTGGTGTGGAAAAATAGTTTTTAATTTCCTTCATGGGAGTTACCACCAAAGAAGATTAGAGATTTCTAGGATGAAAAGATCAAAATATATATTTTTTGTTTTCAAAATTAAAACTTTGTGTTTTCAGTCTTGTTTTCCCCCATAGTACTCATTCTTGACTGTAACTCCCATGAAGGGAATTAAAAACTATTTTTCCACACCAATGTTTCATGGCATTGGGTTAATATTGTGTTTCAGAGTGATTGTCTTGAAGTAGCACAGGGTTTTCTTTCGGATGAATGAGCTCCCATTCTCTGGATAGATGTGTTTATTTACTGCATTTTATGAAGTATTCTATTTGCTATCTTTTTCTGATCTGCTTCTAAACCTATTTTTTAACTTTCAAAACCATTTTACTTTCTGCTCTGACTACCAGAGTGTTTGGCTGCCAATATTGTAGTGTGTTTGCCCCCCACCTGTCATCGACTACTGAGTGGTCTGAGATTGCTGCCTTGTGTAACTGTATTCACATCTCAGTATGTAGCCTTTTGTTTCTTAAGGTCTTGGATCATTTACCAGCTGCTCCATCCAAATACATTTTTCCCCGATACTTCCCCACACATAAAATATAGCCTCGGGGGAAAAAAATACACACATGCACAAATTCTTCCTTCCAACTTGTCTTTTGTTCTACAGTAAAAAAAAATTCTTTATACTCCCCCCCCCACTGCCATGCTTTTTTGGTTTATGAAATAATAGACCATTTAATTATTTCACCTCATCCTTCACTGAATGCTGAAAATGGCTCACAATAGCCTGAAAACAAATAAACAAACTTCTCCCAATGATTGTATTCAGGGCTCATAATAAGTTGCAACTGAACTTCCACTTTGTTTGCTGCTGTGTTTGTTTCTGATTCTTCTTATCTGGGTTATATCCTGTGGAACTTCTGTGTATGTCCAGGCACAATCATAGGGTTGTGCATTCAAATAAAGCAGAGCTGAAACCCAACCCCCATCCCCAAAAAAGTCATGGGATTCTGGAATTTTTGGGTTTTAGGGTTTTGGCTTGGCTTTTTCCAAAAGCACAGCTTTGCTGGCAATAAGCAGGAGCATGGGGGAGCTGTGGCTGACAAAAATTATGCCACATGCCCCCATAACATCACTTCTAGGTAAAACACCAGAAGCAACATCACTATGTTGAGCAGTGATCTAGGAATTCCCCAGATCTCAATGGCAAAGTCCACTTGCTATGGTAAAAAATAATAGAGATCAGAGAAATTGCCAGACCATTGCAAACCACAATGATGTCATGCAATGCTTTCCCCACTTCATTTTTTTGGTCCCACTATTAATGCAAGCAGCAGTGGAGCAGCAGTAGAGGCCACAGGCCAGTGAAAGTAGTTTCCCATCAAAGTGGGCAGCGTGGCAACCCAATTAAAGCATATTGTCCAGGGGCGTACCTAGGCAAACTGGCGCCCGGGAACAAAACCTGAGTTTGGCGCCCCCCCCGCCCCCGGCTGGCATATAGGCAGCCACCCTCCCCCACCATGACCAAACAATGATTTTTTGTACCAGCTCACAAAATACCTCCCACTCCCATCAAAACATACATGGCTCTCTCCCCACCAACTCTTTTCCTAATTTCCTAATCTCAACAACCCTATGAGGTAGGTTGTTAGCCTGAGAAACAACTCCAAGCCAGTGCAAGTGGGTATTAAGCATGTAAATCTCTCACAAATCACCCCCAACAAAACATTTACCAAACAAATGTCAGCATCATCTCTCACAAAACACCTCTAGTGGAATCCACCCTCAAACAGCATCACTTTCAATGGTGTTTAAACTAGGGAGCTCAGATTCTTCTTTTAAATCCACCTTAAAGGGAGAATCTGGGGTGCCTGGTTAAAACAAAATTGAAAGTGATGCTGTTTGGGGGTGGATTCTCCCCCACCTTGAAACAGCATCACTTTTGAGGGTTGGAGATTCAGATGAAACAAATAGCAGATTCAGATGGAATCTGGGCAAATTTGGGCACATTCAGACAAAAATTGTCCGATTATGTCCTGCCCAAATATGAACAAATGCGGGTGCAAGGTATTTGGGTTGGGGGGGGAGTATTTTTGGTGTTTTTTCGGCCTGCAGGGAGCACATTTTTAAAACTAGCGGCACCATGATTTCAGGGCATCATCAGCCCTGATGATACCACCTGAGTTTGGTGATGTTTGGTTCAGGGGCAGCAAAGTTATGGACACCCAAATGGAATGCCCCCATCCCCATTGTTTTCAATGGGAGCTAACCTGAGATGGGGGCTACCCATTTGAGGGACCATAACTTTGGTCCCCCTGAACATAACTTCACCAAACTTGGGTAGCATCATAAGAATAGTTAACAGATGATACCCTGAAAATTTGGTGTCACTAGCTTTAAAAATACACCCCTTCCAGGCACCCCAAGAAATTTGCCCAAGATTCTTTGTTTTGCAGTGACTTTGCTCCATTGTAGCTAATGAGGAATTTCTGAGGCAGGCTGCACATTTTTGAAGATAGAGGTGCCAGACTTTCAAGGTGGCTCCAAGAGGCCTTGAGTAATAGCATCCAAGCTTGGTGAGCTTTGCTTCTGGAGTGGGGGGGGAGTTGAGAGAGTTCTGAGAGAACTCAGCCCACAGGCTTTCATATGCAGGAGCAGGGAAACAAAATAAGCCTTTTGGGGGCCCATAAAATTGAACCCCCAGAAGCAAAGGTCTCCAAACCTGGATGCTATTACCAGGAGGCCCTCCTGGAGCCACCCTGAAAGTCTGGAGCCTCTATCTTCAAAAATGTGCAGCCTGCCTACACACTCAGAAATTCCCCATTGGCTACAATGGAGCAAAGTCACTGCAAAACAAAGAATCTTGGGCAAATTTCTTGGGGTGCCTGGAAGGGGTGTATTTTTAAAGCTAGTGACACCAAATTTTCAGGGTATCATCTGTTAACTATTCTTATGATTCCACCCAAGTTTGATGAAGGTATGTTCAGGGGGACCAAAGTTATGGTCCCTCAAATGGGTAGCCCCCATCTCAGGTTAGCTCCCATTGAAAACAATGGGGATGGGGTCACCCTCTTTGGGGGTCCATAACTTTTCTGCCCCTGAATCTAACATCACCAAATTTGGGTGGTATCATCAGGACAGCCTGTGGATGGTACCCTGAAATTTTGGTGCCGCTAGCTTTAGAAATGCGCCCTCTGAAGGCCGGAACGTGAAAAAACAATTAAAACATTTAAAAACACAAAATGACTCTAAAATGTTGGCGCCCCCCCACGTGACCAAATGGGGGGCGCCCTAGGCAGAAACGCCACTGATATTGTCTCTATTGTAATCACCCTGTGGAATTGCTAGTTGGCTGGCAACACAGAAAAATATTGCTCATCATTGCCACTCCATACTGGACTTCATACTGAAACAAAGTAAACACCATGCTGAAACAAAGCAAACATTTCCCAAACATAAAAGAAACCAAGCTCACCCTCACTGATCTTGGCTACAAAATGTCTTACCAATCTCCTCTTACTAAGAATTGTTGGGCAAGCTTCAAATTTAGAGAGACAAAAAGCGCACCCAGACTCACCCAGTGGAGGATCAAACGACTGCTCACCTTCCTTTCTGCTGATGGAGGGTGGTCATGTGATGGTTGGAACTGTCATGTGACGAGGGAGCTGGGCAGGATATATAAGCCGGTGCCCAGCTCAGCCTCTTCACGAAACTGCGAGCAAGCAGACCCACCCTCCCTCCTTATGGCAGTGTTATGTAGGTTATTTAATGTTATGAATTTTGTCGCAGCCTGGGCAATTTTGGGGGCATAGGGGCACATCCTTATCGGGTAGGCAGGCTTGCATGGCAGACCTTCCCGCGACAGGGGCCTCAGTAAGAGGACTTGATGGCACAGGCCTGGAGGTCCTATTTCGAGCTCGCTACCCCCGGCAGGAGGGGATGTCACAAAATGGGTATGCGCCCAAGTGGCACCTAGTAACCTTCTGTCCCAATCCTCATGGGAGACGGTGCCGGGTTTAGCGAGATTGCTGCCCGAAGGGCCAGGGGTCAGCAGTGGGGCTGACTGAGGCCAGGTTCAGTGGTTCGTTGCCTGGTGACCAGGATATGTCCTGTTATGCTCGCCCAGCTTCCTACAGTTATTAATATTGTTAATAAAACGGGCTGCGGCCATTTCCATTCCAACAAATAAGTTATCTTTGTCATTACTGGGTAAAGCGAAGTCCTCACATCTGCACGCAAATCTAGGTTGCTTTCCTCCATTCCGCTATGTTTGAGTAAACCAAGGGAAGCAACACTTTTAAAAGGGTGCATCCACACATTGTCGAATATTGTTGTTGGGCTATAGCAATCATTCAGTTTTATTTTCCTGTGTGGATGAACCAACCCAGTTGCTAGAGCTTGTTATAATGCAATAATAGCACAATATCTAGCAGTGTGTGGCTGCAGGTCCTGTAATTTTTTTTCTCAGATGGGAGGTGGGGGTTGGACAGCAGTGGCCAGACAGTGCGATAGTGCAGGTGCACAAAGTATTTTGCAATCTAGACCCCAATGCTCCAATGAATGAATATTGAGACAGGCAGGCAAATTTTAAAAAGCTTGAAAAGACAGAAAAGGCTATTTCACAATCTACCGGTTGAAATAAGTGACTTCTGCATGCCTGGACAGTGGGGGGCACTATGTATCTTTAAGCTGTTCTATTGTTTGTTCTCCATGTCTGGACTCTGCCCATCAACCCCTCCTTCTTCACCCTGCAGCCATTTTTATTTATTTCTTCTTCTCCTTTGTACCAAGCATGTAATGGCTATCTGCTCCTGCTGGGGCTTTCCCACAGAAGCATATCACGCTTGCACATAAATGACGGCATGTTAGAATGCTCACTTGTGATAGGGAAAGTTATCTCTTTATACTAAGGTTTCTATCTATTTACTTTTCACCTGGAACATTGCTTGTCATCCAAAGTTACTTGAAATAAATGTAAGTTTTCCTTTTTGCATATATTTGTTTGGAAGAGCTCCTTTACTGCACTCACACACAGGACTGGGCTGATCCATATTCAACCAAATTTACAACACTACCTTGGAACGATCAATACACTTTTTTGTTTTATAATTTTTAGATGCAGGACAAAATGGGATGAAGTGTGAGATCACACATGCACAAAACATTCTGATTCAATTCAAGTATTTGAAAAAAACAACCATCCCCCCCCCCCTGATGCCCCCTGTGGGGCTACCAAACCTGGGTTGGGAAATTCTTGGAATTTTGGGAGTGGCCTCTGGGGAAGGGGAAAGACTTCAGCAGGATGCTGCACCATGAAGTCCACTTTCCCATGCAGCCATTTTCTTGGGGGGGGGGGATGATCTTGGAGTCTGGAAATCAACTGTAATTTTGGGAGACATCCAGGCTCCACCTGGAAGTGTCAGCCCTACTGCCCAAGTTTGCAATTATTACAGCTATTTCTAAATTGTTTTCAAATAAGAGACCAATGCTGTAATTGGTTTATACACGAGTTGTGTATTTGTGTATAATATAACGGAGAAACTAGCCTTTGATATATATTTGTGGTGCTGTCAGACCCCGGGTCTGAAAGTAATAGAAACTGTAGATTTGTTCTGAAAACTTTATTTGTCAGCAAATACATTTCTGAAAAGCTCAAACCTCTAGTATATAATCCCCTCAGCACCCCACCCCCCTTAGCCAAACAGCACTACTCTACAAAGCAAAAGCAAGGCAATAGTTTCACACTTAGTAAAGGAATTGCAGCACTGGGCGCAGCAATGACCGGACACCTGCAGAGAAGAAAGGACTCTCATCCCCCTCCATCCTCCCGCAGTTCCTTGATGCCAGGCTCCTGCCTGACAGTTGCTTATATTCTGATATATTTGGTTTATACGCCAGTTCCAGTTATTTGTGATTTTGTAAAAATTACATAAGAAAACAGCTTAAAAAACATTTTACTATTATAAATCACAATCGGTTAATGGGGATATCATTGATAAGAAATATACATAGTGTTGGCAAAACAATATAATTTTTGCCCCAGGTATCAACTTAAAGACTTGAGATGACATCTTGAGTTTGACTAGTTTATTTAACTAATTTAACTGATTACCATCATTTTAAGTACACTCACTGACATGTTTGCCTCAGGTTTGATTTTTGCCAGTGTGAAAGTCCAGTGGAAGCTGACTAACATTGGGTCCACCCTTCAAGAGGATGTCGATGCAGCTCTGGGGGCTAGGCTCCCTTTTGAGTTTGGCACTGTGGACCTGCATGGTGCCCAGATGCCTCCCAGATTGCCCAATGGTACTTATTCCTTTGGGGTGGGCAACCCAAAAGCATGGCCTGATGTCAGCTCCTAAATCTGCTTGACCCCTACCCTTTTGATTAGGCTGTTCGTTGAGCTGTAATGCCAGTTGAAATTCACCCTCTTTTTCCCTAAACATTTAGGTTAAGGTGGTCAACCCCCCTTTCCCGCCCCACAATCTAAGAGGGAATACATAAGATTTACCAACATTTGGTGGCAGTTAATTATTGGTAGCTTACTGTCCAGAAAAGCAGATTTGGCAGATATAAATCTAATCATATACTTAAAATGCACACAATTTATTCCTTTGGAGCCTTCCTTTGGCTCTGATTATCAAGGAATGATAAATTAAATCCAAGCAGTAGATCCAGGAAGGTAAATGTCAAACTTTGACTATGATATACAACTGGCACATTCCGGCTTGTGCTTCAATAACCCATCAGGACAGATTTATCATTGAATCTGATGCCCTTGAAGTGCCTTTAATTCAGTCAAAGGCTAGTCCAAGTCATTATGAGTGGGAGTTGTTAAAGTGCCACCTGGAAAACTGTGAAGTGCTTTGTTTAGCTTTCAGTATAAAGAAAAACAATTTTAGTTTGGCTGAACTGATATGGGGAGGGGAGTTTGTTTTAGTTTTGAAGGTGAAAATGACTGTTTTAGGGAACTGGAAGTGCCACCAAAAAACTAAACACACTTTCAAAAAATAGTTTATATGTTCAATTTAATTGCTTTTCATATCCATGTTTAAGACACCGGTTTGGCACTGCGTCTTCTTCAGCATGTTAAAAGATACCATTTCTGCTTCATTCAAATCTTTGTATCAAAGAACAACCAATGTGGTAGCATATAACATATTAACACATATCAGAAATGTTATTAAACCTCCCACCAGCAGAGAATACTAACTGCCATCCTCAGTTGGCTGGTAGGAGAAAAATAAATTTTTAAATTACTGTCAGCAACAACTTAACATCACTTCTAGGGAAGCCCATAGGTAACATCATGTGACTCTAGGGATCACTCTGTGGTTTTACTATACAGGACACATTAACAAAAAATCTCAAGGTCCAATCAGTGCCAGAGTTAGATGAAGAAAGGCCTTAGAAGTGGAGTACCGCCCCTCTCATTGCCCTGTTCACTGGTTGTGCACCTGACCATCTGCCAGCCCCCTCCCAGAATTTGACCACTCCCAGGTTTTGACCACTGGGGTGTGATGCCAGACGCCCCCATTATTAATTATTAACTATTTATTGTAGGATGCTACTGCTGTGGTTTTAAGGTTTTGTATTTTTAACTGGGGTTATTCGATTTGTTTTATTATGGTTGTTGTTGTTTTGTTGTACACCGCCCTGAGCCCTTCGGGGATAGGGCGGTTTATCAAATCGAATAAATAATAATAATAAATAATAATGGGGACATGGGGTATCCGTAACGGTTACTATGTCAGACTATGCAGGGAGGCTATTGAAATCCACAAACACCAAGACAGCTTCAACAAGAAGGAAGAGACTCTGAGAACTTGGCTACGAGTACTTAAAAACACCAGAATCAAAGACCAAAGGCATGCTAGGTTCATGAACAATGAACTCCACCCAGACACAGGATTTGCATTCACTAATACAGTTGCTACTGTATTAGGTAACATCATGTGACTCTATGCAAATGCGAATACCAATGTAAATGGACTGAAAACCCCACCAGCAATACAATGCAGTCAACCACACCTTTGCATAGAAAGTCCCACCCAAAACTCTTACTGATTGATGTATTGTCGAAGGCTTTCACGACCGGATTCAACTGGTATAAAATGTTATGTCCAATTTTGTTTAGACTATGTTCTGCTACTGCAGATTTTTCAGGATGGTTAAGCCGACAGTGTTTTTCATGCTCTTTAATATGAATCTGAATGTTGCATTTTGTGGTTCCTATGTAGACCTTTCCACAGCTGCTGGGTATGTGATAGACTCCTGCAGAAGTGAGGGGGTTTCTCTTGTCCTTTGCTGAGTGTAGCATCTCCTGCATTTTTCTGGTAGGTTTGAAGATTGTTTGTAGGTTGTGTTTTTTCATCAGTTTCCCTATTTGATCTGTGATTTCCTTGATGTATGGTAGAAATATTTTTTCTGTGGTGGACTGTTTCTCCTCTGGGTTTCTCGTGGTCTTAAAGCTCTTCTGATTTCTGTTGTGGAGTAGCCATTAGCCTGCAGAGCCCAGTCTAGATGATTGATTTCATCAGGGAGGAGGTGAAGTTCACAAATTTGTTTTGCACAATCTGCCAAAGTTTTGATTATACTCCTTTTTTGTTGTGGGTGGGGATTGGAGTTTTTATGTAGATACCAGCCTGTGTGTGTTGGTTTTCTGTATACTGTGTGGCTGGGTTTGCAAAAGACATCTAGAAAAGGCAGTTTTCTTTCTTTTTCAGTTTCCATGGTAAATTGGATGTTTGGGTAGATGCTGTTACAGTGGTCCAGAAAATCCATCAGTTCTTTCTCACCATGGCTCCAGATTGTAAAAGTGTCATCCACAAACTGGAACCAAGTTGTGGGTTTTTTTGGGTACTGTTTCAAGGGCTTATTTCTCAAAATGTTCCATGTAAAAATTGGCTATCACCAGGATGAGGGGGCTTCCTCTACACCATCTGTCTGCTCATAGTAATCACTGTCCCATTGGAAGTAGCTGGTTGTTAAGCAGTGTTGAAACATAGCTGTAATGCACCTCTGAAGATGCCAGCCACAGATGCAGGTGAAACATTAGGAACAAGATCTACCAGACCATGGCCACACAGCCCAGAAAAACCACAACAGCCAATTATGTTGTACACCTTGGCTGGATTTTGAGGCCCTAAGTTTCAGCCTGCCAAACCTATAGGTAAATCCAGAACTGGCTATGAGCTTAAGAATTTAAGATTCAGTTTAAACAAGAGCTTAATCTCTACCTACTCTCATTGGTAGGATACAATACTGTTGCTAGTGACATGGCTTACGGGATTATATGTGGAAGTTGGACTTCCAGCTTTGGGATGAGTTCTAAGCATTGTAATTGTAGTTGCACACATGGAAGAGAACAGAAATTCCCCACCTTCCCATTGCTGCTGAAATCCTATTTTGGGGGATAAGTGATGCTCAGTGCAGGGGGCCTATAGAGAATCTGCAGTTGGAAGGGGGAATCAGATGACATTTCACATGAGGACAAGCAGAACAAACCATAGGATTCAATAGTCAATCAGGGAGATTGACACAGTGAAGTTTGGTTTAGATTTTTCATTGAATAGAATGCATTTACCAGAGAAGCCTGCCATGCAATGATATTGCAATGTGCTGGGCCAATGTTGTTTAATTCTCACAGGGATCAACATTTTTTTTCCTTTCTTATGTTATTGATTTTTAATAGTTTCAGGGGGATAGCCATGTTGGTTTGCTGTAGAAGACTTAGAGTCAAGTCTAGTAGGGCCTTGGGCACCAAAAAAGATTTTCCGGTATAAGCTTTTGAGAGTCAAAGCTCTCCTCCACAGATAGTATCCCACAAATCTTTTGGTCTGAGTTGTTCTAGGGGACTTAAATCTTGATTTTAATAGATGGTTACAAACATTTATTATTATTTCATCCTTCATAGCTAATACAACTCCGTGGCAACATCTGTTCTATAGTAGATTTTGTTAATCCTGCTAGAAAGATTCTACATTCACATGTAGGGTAGTGGTTACTGGCCTAGGATCTGAAAGCCTTTGGTTTGAATGCCTAATCTCATGGAAGCTTTCTGTACAGCTTTGGATCAATCAGGCTCCTTTCAAACTACCATTCTGAAACACAATTGTTTAGGCTTCTGGCTAGTCTCAGATTTTTTTAAAAGAAGAATTTGGATTTACACCCCACTTTTTTCAACCCTAAGGAGTCTCAAAGTGGCTTACAAGTTCCTTCCCTTCCCTTCCTCTCCCCACAAGAGACACCTTGTGAGGTAGGTGGGGCTAAAAGAGTTCTGAAAGAATTATGACTACCCAAAGGTCATCCAGCAGGAATCTGCTGCTCCTGTTGAGGAGCGGGGAATCATACTTGGCTCTCCAGATTAGAGTCCACCATTCTTAACCACTACACCTTTTCAGGCAAAGCCGGTTGTGTCCCGTTGACATCTATTTCATTTCATTTATTGGTTTGGTACCCTGTCCTTCCTCTCATAGTGCTCAGCCATTTTTTTATGAAAACTGCTTTCTCCTGTTTTCAGTTCTTTGTTGCACTTCTGAATCACTGCAGTGTGCTATTTTAAAGGTCTGGAGCTTCTGAAATGACCAGTTTCCCCCCACTTTTTGTAGCAGTGCATTTTTTTATTCTTAAAAAATGTTACCCCATATATACATATGGTATACCATGACTGAAATGCCCGAAGTGAAGCAGTGGGTTATTTGACCATCCTGCTTCCACTGTTTCTTCTAACATGTAAATAGCTCAGACATGAGCAGAGAAAGGTCAGTAAGCTACTCTATACAGTGGCTTATACAATACCAGCCATGGCAGCTATTAGTTTTACCCTTGTGAGCACAATTATTATTAGTCTTTGCTCTTCTCTCTTTCCAGTTCTTTGCTCTTGATATTTAGAGTCCACACTAATAAGTGCAAAGACATAATGATACCATTATAGATAATTAGTTTGTGCCATTTACAATGCTAATTTGTTTAATTAGAGCAAATTGTGGGTGCTTCAGCTAATGCAACAAACTGAGTAAAGTGTTCCAGGTATCAAGAGTACCAGGACTAAAAAAAAACCCATAAAAATGACAGCTTTCAGGTAATCAACTAAAAGCCAGTATTTTTGTATTAACCTTACAGAGAAAAGGTTGCATTTCAAATAAGCTGACTAAATTGTTCTAGAGACTTTACTGCCCTCAGAAAAGTGTGTTCAAATTGGTACTGTATGGTTTCAAAAAATGGGAAACACAAAGAAGGAATCTGGTAAAAATACATTTGGCAGTTGTGTAGATAAGGAACAAATTTGTAATGAGCTGATAGGAGACACTATTTGTCGAAAGGAAATAGGTGCATCTCCCATTTTGCATCTGTTGGCTAACTATAAAAAAAATTGACAATAGAGATGTAGTTATTTAGGTGAAAATTAGCTGTAAAATCCCAAACAGGAGAAGAAAGCAATCTAACACTCCTAGAGACTGAATGTAGGGAAACATTCAGTCGAAGAAACAGAAAAGTCTTTCCACTGCTTATTACAAACAATTGAATCACACAAAGCTTAGGCTGATTCCGCATGGGCCAAAAACAGCAGTGTGAAAATGGTGTGAAAATGGGTGTAAAAGAGTTTAAAACGGTGTAAAAAGGTTTATATTGTTTTCACACTGCTGTTTTTGGTCCATGCGGAATCAGCCTTAGTTTGAAAATACATGTTAAGATAATGATTAAAAAAAACCCTTTTAAAAAAAGCCCCAGGACAAAATTATTTGAGTGGAAGAGAACTGTTCACAAAATAAAAGATTTACATTTTAAAACTGTTTTTCAAAATTTAGGGTAGCTATGTCAGTCTGCCATAGAACAGCTAGAATCATGTCTAGTGGCACCTTAGAGACCAACAGTATCTTTGTATCTGAAAGAGGGAACTTTGACAGTTGAAAGCTCATACCCTGAATACCTTTTGGTCTCTTAAAGTGCTATTGTATTCAAATCTTTACAGAACATTAAGAAACAGGTACTGTGAAGCCCTGATGTTAGAATACTTTCTAGTGTTTACACATGTATTCTTATTTCCTGAAAATGTTGTTGTCTCTAGGGGGCTACTGAACTCAAATTTAACGTTTCCACTGCAAACCAACATGGCCAATAGCGTATCTTGGGGGGTGGGGAGTCATTTGACCCAGGTGTCACTCCCTCCCTCCCCTGGGCCCCCACCCACCAGTCCCCACCCACTTGCCACCTCATTCACCCACCAGCTTCGTCTCCCACCTACAGGATTGCAAACCTCCCAGCTGGCAAGCAATGGAGAGCAGACTTGCAAGGTGGAAGTTTATTTCCAGTGCCCTGGGGATGGTGTGGTAGGTGGGTGGAGAAGAATCCCTGCTTTTTCCTCCTCCTCCTCCTCCTCCTCCTCCTCCTCCTCCTCCTCCTCCTCTTCTTGCAATCCTGTTCAAGTGCCTGCAAACTTCAGCAAGATTTGTATGGTTTTTATAGTTATCCCCTGTGGATGTCACCTGATGGGATAACACACATTTCAAATACTTTATTAAATTGTTTTCAAACAACTGAAAAAAGGGGTGTGCTGCCCTGGGCATGCCTTTTCATACCTCCCTTTCTGCTGAGGGACTATCTAGGGTGCAGCACAAATCAGCTCTCTCTTTGTCCCCTTTGCATGATTTAATCCCCAGTCAGGTTTTAAGGCTGAAAATTGAATGAGAGAAGGAAATGAACCACCTGTTTGTTTCTGACAGGGCAGTAAAGTGAGATGGATGAGGCTTTGGCAATTGGTTGGTTGGATTACTTACTTCTAAGAATAATGGCCCACCTATGCATACTTTGTACCCAGGAGGAAGGGGAGTCAGGCCAGGGTGACCAGTGGTGACTCAGCTTACCACTCTGTGCTCAGAGGTGAAACCAACTGGACTTACTTCCAAAGAGGGGTGGGTTCAGGGGCCCCATCCACAGGGGACCTCTCTGCCCTAGAATAAATCAAGGTCAGTAAGAAAGATGCAGAATCTGGATGACCAGGATGCTGTGCTGGTGCTCCTGAGAGCCTACCATTTACCTCCTGGTGCTGGCCTCTCACATCTCCCTTCAGGTAGGAGATCAAGTGTGTGGGCAGGAGAGCCAGCAGCAACCTGGGCATTTTTGAGGAGAGCAAAGGGGAAAGTGTGGGAAGGGATTCTGGATTCCTTTTTGGACTCTTCTGCCTTGTCAGGATTGCAGCAGCTGTGCATGAAGTGAATGTGGACCCCTGAACATGTGTAGAGAGCCATTAAGGGGAAGAGGTTGTGGGGGCACAGTTTGAGAGCTTGCCCCGGGTTCCATTTTTATAGATACACCCCTTTACATGGCTTACCCTCCTGAAACTGTATTCTATCGAGCAAGATGCCCACTCATTGTTAGGAACATGCATGGAAATGTTGTCATTAAAGACAGCAGGCAAGTGCCAAACACCGATTTTTCCAACCTGCTTTCCAGATTATATGTCTATCACCAAGGTAGGGCCAGTGGGTATACAATCTCATTCAGCCATTAAGCTGAGCAGGTAGGCCAGTTGCTACTTTAACAGCCTAGACTGTTGGTCATGGAAAGTGTACATGTTCCTCCTATTCTCTTTTTATTCTCACAAAGGCTATGTGCAGCAGACTAGGCTTGAAAAGTGATTGGCCCAAGTTCATCTGCTGAATTTAATGAGTGGGAATTTGAACACTAGGCTTACACTAGTTAGCCCCACTAGGCTTGCTTCCTAACAGTCCTAAACAGAGTTCACTAATGCTGAGTTACACCCTTCTGAGCCTGAAAGGTGTCATTCTATTTAGAATTGCAAGGTTAGTGAGATGCTTTGGCCACTAATATAATTAATTTCCCTGCCTGTGTTTCCCTTCCCACTCATCATCCAAAAAAGTAGGTCAAGAAAAACTTACAGAACAGGATTTTTAGCATGTTTTCCTGTAAATGTTTCTGTGTCACTAAGGATTTCTTCAGGAAGTGTGTAATGTGCAAAAAAGTAGTTTTGCTGAAACACGGCTGCAAGAAAAGAAAAAGCTCAGTTAACTCCAGCCTCCTTTCTTATCAAGCAAATCAAAGACCTGTTAGCTGATTCCATATCCTTTTAAACAAAACAGGAAGATACATTCATAATCAGTAACTGCATACATCTGGAATTTCAGAAAACTCTTAAATCAGTTTGATGAACATTGACATTGAATATGATGTTTTACAGACCAAAAAATCTGATATATTCTTGATTATGGGGCAAACTCTTTCCTTCAACTACTACACTAGATATCCAGAATTGTATCATAAAAGCAATGGAAATATCCTAGAGGCGTGAAAATGTGAAAAGTAAGAATGATTACCATATAAACTTGTGTATAAGCCGAGGCACCTAATTTTACTAGCAAAACCTGGGGAAACCTATTGACTGGCATATAAGCCAAAGGTGGGAGGCCGGGAGGCAGAGGGAGCTCCTTATTTGGGCAGTGACTCCCCCTGATGTCATTGCCCAAATAAGGAGTTCCCTCCATCTTCAGTGCTTGGGCTTTCTGAGGAAGCCCAGGCAACCAGGAGGTGGAGAGAGCTCCTTATTTGGGCAATGACATCAGGGGGAGTCACTGCCCAAATAAGGAGCTGCCTCCACCTCCAGGCAGGTTGGGCTTCCTCAAACCCAGCCGGGAGGTGGGGGAAGCTCCTGATTTAGGCAATGACATCAGGGGGAGTCACTGCCCAAGTAAGGAGCTCCCTCCACCTCAGGGCAGGTTGGGCTTCCTCAAACCCAGCTGGGAGGTGGAAGGAGCTCCTGATTTGGGCAATGACAATGATTTGGGTCCATCAGGGGGAGTCACTGCCCAAATAAGGAGCTCCCTCTGCCTCCCAGCTGGGTTTGAGGAAGCCCAGCCTGCCCTGAGGTGGAGGGAGCTCCTTACTTGTGCAGTGACTCCCCCTGATGTCATTGCCCAAATAAGGAGCTCCCTTCACCTCCTGGCTGCCTGGGCTTCCTCAAACCCAGCCAGGAGGATGAGGGAGCAACAAGAGGCTTGTGCAGCCGCAGGGAGGTTGTCCTGGCCATGCCCCCAGCCTTGGCAGAGGCCTGAAGAGCCGACTGGTAAGCAGGACTGGTGTATCTATCTATCTATCTATCTATCTATCTATCTATCTATCTATCTATCTATCTATCTATCTATCTGTCTGTCTGTCTGTCTGTCTGTCTGTCTGTCTGTCTGTCTGTCTGTCTGTCTGTCTGTCTGTCTGTCTGTCTGTCTGTCTGTCTGTCTGTCTGTCCCTGCCCTGCCCCTGCCTCCCGGCCCTGCCCTCCGCCTCGCCCGGCCTGGCTCCCTGCCCCGGCTCCGCCTCCGCTCCCTCCCCGCTGCCCCGCCCTGCCCTGCCCCTGCCCCTGGCCTCCCTGCCCCGCCCCGCCTCCGCCCCGCCCTCGCCCGCCTCATTGCTTGTTTCTAGAGTTAGTTTATTTATTTATTTCTACTAAGAGTATACACGCCCGATTCCCTCAAGGCTCCGGGCGGTGAACAACATTATTTGAACATCAACAGGAGCGGTCATACAAATTTGGGCAATGACAATGACAATGACATAAGCTCCATCCCATAAAATAGCTTAAAACTCATAAAAACAGTGAATAATAAATTATTATTTATTTATTTTTGAGTTTTTTATACTGCCCTACCCCCAAAGGGCTCTGGGCGGTGAACAACATAATTAAACAACATACAATTAAAACCCATTTAAAATAAGCACAGCGGTCAACATATAAAAACAGGTCAGCAATTAAATCCTTATTAAAAACCTTCCCAAAGGGGGAGAGAGGGGTCCCATAGGTGGTAAAGGGACCCCAGCACAGGAGACTAGAGTAGAGGGGGGAGGGGGCACATCAGCGACTGGACAATCCAAAAGCCTGGTGGAACAACTCCGTCTTACAGGCCCAGCGGAACTCACCAAGATCCAGCAGGGCCCGGACAGCTGGAGGAAGAGTGCTCCACCAGGCAGGGGCCAGGGCCGTCAAAGCCCTGGCCCGAGTGGAGGCCAGCCCTTAAAACAGGGCTGAAAAACTCGGCTTATACGCGAGTATATACGGTATATTAGTCTGAGCATAGAGCAGCATGCCCTGTAAGTTTATGATTACTCATACTTAAATACAAATCCATACTGACATATCTACAAATCACATGTTGCTGTTTTATTGATTCTCATTAGGAGCTAACCAGTTGTTGTGATAAAATGTCATTTTCCTCTTAAATTAAGAGTTGGATCCAGCTAGTGTTCTGTTGGTGAAAAAAGGCAGCGTAGGTCAGCTTTCATCAGCAAAAATGTTGTGCTGTGGATCACGGGGAACTGGGTGGACCAAAAGCATGTGCAAAAAACTATAATAAAAAGAGGAATTGGATGAGATTGAGTGAAAGAGCTGGCTGGACCCAACCCTTTATTTTCATGACCCTGCGGTGAAGATTAGATAGAGTGATTGGACCTAGGACACCCAGAAACATTAGGGCTGGGTAAGGATCTGAATCCTGGAGAACAGGATCATGCCAGTCTCAATCCAACATGTTAACTACTTCACCTCATTGGTTTTAAGCAGATTTTAAGCAGTCCCCATCTTGTTTTTTCATTTACAAGACACATATAACATCACCTCATACGTATGAAATGTTTTTGTACACATTGGGCTGATGTCCTCAGGCATTGCTTCCCAAACTGTGGAAAGGTTGCTAAGAGACATGGGAGACTGATTATTGGAATTGATCTCTCTATTGATCCATCTGTGTGAAACTTGTGAAGCCACAGGGTTGTAACGATGAGAGGCAATCTGATCTTAAAAAGTCCCAGCTCATCTGGGTCATAGCCAGACTTCTTCATTAGGAGTGGCAACATTTCCAGGTGGGGCCAGAGCTACCAGTCAATTTTTATGTGGGATAGAAGGGAGGGTTATCATGATCAGCAAGGATCCTGTCCCCAGCCTGAAAAAAAAAACTGACTATCTCTGCTTTAAACTGTATCTTGCTCCCTATAAATGCCTTGCTGGGTTCCCAATTAATAGCAAAAAGTAAATGTCACCAAAAAGACTTTCATGCGAAATATCTTAGGTGTGACCACTGATATCTCCCAGACAACAGCCCTATATTGATATGCAGCGCATATTGCCAAGTGACACAGCAAGCTTCTAGTCTCAATTAATGTTAAAAACAGATTTTACACGAAGTTTAAAGTTTGCAAGTGAGGGATCCAAAACAACTTTTGGGTGAATGCCTAATATTCACTTGTATCCTTTCCCTACACTATTCCCTCTTTGATCCCCCTAGCAGTCCCCACAGCCTCCTTGCTTCCCTTTTCCCCCACCCACTTACCAACTTAATTTTATGTGTCCTGTCTTTGCCTTTTCCTTCTCCCCTTCTTCCCTCCCCCGGCAGATACTGTGCACATTCTACTCCCTCTATGCATAAGTCAACTGTACAGGGAGAATTCACCAAATTCCTTAGAAACGGATGCTTCATGAATCAGTACCTTTTGCTGTTAGGGCTGCCAATCAGAAATAATGTCACTCAGTGTATTCCTCAATTCTTTCATTATACAAATTCAGATATATTTTTTTCTGAGTGAAAAATCCTGGTACTGAAAGTTATCTTCATACAATAATGAAATCTGTTTGCTGACAGCCTTTACTCAGTAGTCAGTCATTCCATCTTTGTTTAACAGAACTCACTCCCAAGTACGCATAATGTGTATATGTAGGCATGTGAGAGAAATACACTAGAAATCTATCTTGGTGTGGGAAGCAATTACTTGTTTTCAAGGAGAGGGCAGTATTCTTAGTGCTCCTTCAGGGGCTGGTCATCTGAATAAAACTGGTATTTTATACAGTACATTTTGCTTGACTGCATAATTCTATGTATTCTTTTTTTGTAGTTTGATGTAGGAGGAAACATTAGTGAGCAATCTCTGCATGGATCAAATTAATATGACTGAAAATATGGATATACTCTTCTGCCAAATGTCATATTGTTCATGTGCATAGAAGCCTTTTGACCCTTCCTTTTATCTTCTTGGTAAAGAATCCAGCCTTTCCAAAAGAATATTAATCATAAGAAATCTACCATGCATTTGGATTGTAGACACATCACTGAAGTGAGTTCTCATTTGTTAAAATGGGTGGATGGAGGAGATAATCCCTGACAGATTATGCCAAGCATGGGCAGATAAACAAATAATCAGGAATGCAGTCCTAATCACACATGCCTGACAGTAAGAGCCATTGAAATCAATAGAACTTTGTTCTGAGGAAACATGCTTAAGAGCAGATCTGAAGGCTGTGCACTGGCTATACAAAGCCGCAGTCAATATTCCCCATGAGGATGAATGCATCTTAATATTGAGCAACCCACTGAAACCAATGCAAATATAATTGAATGGGACTTTTAGCTCAAGTAGCAAGACAACCAAAGGTGTCATTGATTTGAAAAGCACAGGGGGGAAATGAGCAGCAAGAATCATGCTGGCAATAGATTTCAACTTGAGACACGGTTCAAAATTGGAGAATTTATGTGTATGAGAGAGATTTGTGGTGTTAGCATTTTTAATTATTACATACAATTCCCTGCAGATTTTTAAGTACTTATTTTTTAATGTCAGGTTTATTTTTATTTTTTAAAAAAGCAGAAAATAAACATACACAGATAATGAAATCTTTGGGCATGATCCAGCCAATTGTGTTTTTAAGTATCATGGATTTTCTCATGAAAGGTTTAAGCATAGCTTTCCATTGAAATTAATGAGTTTTAAAATCTTTCATTTTGACCTAGATCTACAGCCTCCATTTTACTTTCTCCACCAGTAGAAGCCTTGCCACATTACAGGAAAGCTTCCTTTGTTTTAGAAGGAGCACTTTTTATTAAGTGAAAAGATTCAGTAGATCCAACTTTTTCTTAGTCTAATCTAACCAATTAAGTGACATCAGTATTTGTCCCAAATCAAATGATCATGATAGGCTTCCTGTATACCATCTGCAACAGAGGTTGCTTAATATCTCAGTGCCATGTCCATTGTGCCAGCAGCTTGGCACAAAACTGGATCACTGACTTCAGCTAGAGAAATACATCAATGACCTAACTCTCCTTAGGACTGCAATAGATGACACTTTTGGTTAACATCATATCAACAGGTTCAGTCCCAATAAATTATTGATATTAGTTGAAATGTTGCAAATGAAAATTGATTTTTTTTTAAAAAAAGATGGGCATCTTAAGGCATTTTTAATAGAATTCACATAGAATGATAAAATAATTTCAGACTTGGGAAAAGAATTACTGCTAATCAAATAGAGAGAATAAAAGATTCAGATGTGCAAAATCATAAATGGAATATAAACATGAATAAGAAATATTTATTCCTCTAACACTACAGTTAAGGGGGTCAAATAAAATTTTAATGCAATATAATACCATTTTGTTGTATGCTGCCAGCCTTTATCTTGCCTAATTCCCCTCCTTAATACAGTCTCCATCTCATATAGGTTTTATACTTGCAAGTCCCATGACTCCATTGTAGCCTCTTTTGATGTTCAAATAGAATTTTCCCTTTTTCACCTGCAGAAAAAGTGATTGGATCTAATACATTTATATATTAGGCTATAAGAACATAGAAGATAGAGGAAGACAATCATATAAATGTATAATTTCTTATGACAGGACATGGTACATACAGATGATACCAGTATTCACCCAGATCGTGGTGGTGTCAATGTTTCCAATACCCACTCCACTAAGCTGAGGCTCATTCCGCACATGCAGAATAATGCACTTTCAAATGGCTTTCAGTGCTCTCTGAAGCTGTGCGGAATAGCAAAATCCACTTGCAAACAGTTGTGAAAGTGGTTTGAAAACACATTATTTTGCGTGTGCGGAAGGGGCCTGACTATCCTTAACAATTTCAAGCTTGTAATGCTGATCATTAAGCAGAGTTGGTTTGTGGGCAGACCTAAGAGCAGGTTGCAACATCTGGCTGGTAAGAGCCAAGCCCACTTTTGGACATTTATATTACCAGATAAAACTATATTTTCAATGGGTGAAAAACAAATGGGAAAAATTCATTCTAATTTTCCCTGATGCAAACTACCTGTTTTTGTCAACAAAATATCTCATAATATCCTTGAAGCCAAAGTGCCAAATGAGCAGGAATAATACCTGATAGTCGGCAACTCTGTGTCTGATATGGGTTGCAATGTTGATATGCTAGGCTGGTTCCAGAGCAGAGACTCCAACATATGTTGGT
The DNA here is from genome assembly GCF_021028975.2 of Sphaerodactylus townsendi. Lineage (NCBI taxonomy): Eukaryota > Metazoa > Chordata > Lepidosauria > Squamata > Sphaerodactylidae > Sphaerodactylus > Sphaerodactylus townsendi. The sequence goes on along the minus strand of NC_059433.1, from coordinate 36,508,093 downwards.
TTCATCAGTATCAGCCTTGTGAGAATTAATTCCACTATATGAAGGTGAATCTCTATCAGTACAATCTTGAAAGGGGGGAATTGCTCAGGAGGTGGCATGACCCTGGTGCCAGTGTAAATGTCACTTGTGCCAGTGTTAGGGGTGTTTATGCTGGCACAGGGGCACTTATGTCAGTGCTTGGGAGCCATGTGTGAGTGCATCACCAAGGGCCAGCCTGCAGTGGTGTCAACATTTCTCCAGCACAGGAGACCACACTGGTACCAAAGGGGCATTCCCATAGATGAGCCAACTATAGTCAGCTTCCTGATAACTTTTGGGCCATGAAGGCCCCCATTTGTCAGTGCAGACATACACAGGGAAAATCACTGGAATAATCAATAGAGCTTCATAGGCCACATTTCAAGGGAAAAGAGGCAGCATCTATGGTACAACAAGCCTCTTTGCAGGCAGCACTGCTGCACTATGGCTGCCCCATCCCAGGCTGTGGTACCACCCTCCCCGCCCCTGCAGAATTGCACTGCCCATCTTCCCAAATGCATTAGACCAGAGATCAGAATACAGTGCTAGATTTTCTGGAATTTGACAGCAAACCACCAAGGAGTACTTCTGCTTTCAAATCCCATTGTGAGTCATTTGTAAAAGAAAAGGCCAAACCAAAATGGAGGAATGATACAGCTGCTACTTCCAGGCAGCAAAACCCAAATTTAGAATCATATTAGGAACCTGAATTATGCTTAACTGATGATAGTCATCACACCCCTATTGTGACTTCCTGAAGGCACTCAGCCACACAGCTGCAAAATGGATCCTTGCTAAATAGCAACAAACTATCATATTGACCATTAATGAGCTCGAGCCTGCCCCTTCCAATTGTCTACTTTCAGTTCAAGGATGGAAGGCAGCACTGGGGGGTTAATTGGTCCCTGACTATCCTCTCCAGAACAACGCTGCTATATGCAGAGCAATCAAGCATTCCTCAAAAAAGCATTCTTCTTTTTTAAAAAAATTATGCAAACATTTCTGGCACAGAGTGGAACAATTTAGTCATGCAAATGAACTACACACAGGTGCCTGATGAAGAAATCTGCAACACTGGCATCATTATTTTCTGTAGTGTCTTTTTTTCCCTCCTGTCAAGAGAGTTACCCAATGAGATTCCACAGTCTTTCTGTTCTTCACCAATATATAATGACAACCAATAAAGATAATCAGAGTTTTATATCAGCCATTATAGAAAATCATCTCATGCACAATATTTCCCAATAGAAGAAGTTCTCGTATTCAGCTCAAGATTGGACAATGATGATAATGTAAATATATGCATGTGCAAAATCAACTCTTGATTAGTAACAGGAAAGGGTCAACACATCTTAGGAAGATTTAGAGTCAGGTTTTTCCTTAGAGTTTCCCACTTGTGACTTAAAAAAAAAACCAGTCAGTGTCTCATGCTAGGTGTGACTCAGAGTGTGGATTTAGGAGCAGTTTTTAATTGTCAGTTAAAGAACCCCTTACATGTTTTCAGAGAATGAGAAACAAATACTCACTTATTTTGGTTTGTTTGGGTAAGTCATAGGCAGACTTAATATTTTTAACGAATTTTCTAGATCAGAGAGTGAAATACTAGCACGGAGTAGAGCCCAAGGGATTAAGGTGTAAATTGGCAGGATTTATGTCTTCTTCCCCAACTCATAACACTTTTTTCATTCAAGCTTCAGTCAAAGATGCCTGTGAATCACCCACAAGGTGCGGTTGCTGCTTGGGGTGGGGGAAAGCGGGACCAGTGGATGCCGCCCCAGTAAGGGCAAGAGGGGAAGGGGAGCCATGCTAGAAATGGGCTAGCATCACCAGAAGAAAGGAGGGGCAACCCGAGACTTTAAAGGGGCTCGCCCACCTTTGTCTGAGCCATGTGCTTGTCGGTTGACGATTTGCCTACCCACCTCTCCCTAATTTTCTATATTAATGCATGCTCATTTTGTCATAGCCTAGACGCTTGGTGGTTTGGCACATGGGTATGGCTCTGGAAAGGCATGGGGAAGGGAGCTAGGGAGCTACGCCTTCCCCTTGGGAACGGCAACAGCGGCAAGAGGCGACCGCCCCTGCTGAACCAGGCCGAAGGGGAACATCTCTGGCCAGGAGCGTTCACATGGCAGAGCCCCGCAGTAGAACAAAGCTCAGGAGGGGGCACCCGCCCTGCTGAGCTGTAGCACGTTACCCGTATGACCAGATCCAGACCCATGCTTAGCCTCACGCTTCTGCTCAATAAAATGGCTATGGCCAATTTATTACCCCAGCAATGGAGTAGTGTGTATTATTGGTAAAGGGCCTCGCACAAAAGAGATCCACCCTCGGACAGCAAACCTGGAGGATAAATTTGTGAATAGGCAGCTGAATAACTGGCTATGTTTTTCAGTGGGATGGAAACTGAAAATTATGTCCATACTATTACAGATAGCTAAATAATCTAAGTCACAGAGATTTAACAAAAGAATAAAAAAGACCATTAATCTTCTCAAGTAATGAAAATCCAAATGTAATTTCAAAGAGAAAAAAAGTTCAATTTCTAATGCACAATATATTGAAGAAAAAAGGGCTATTTAGATGGCCCATCAGATAACTTCTAGGGAAATAAAACAAAGCAGGTGCATTTGAAGTCTGAAAGCAAATCAGATTTAATTTGAATTTGCTGCTGAGCCTTTTCAATTTTACCTCAACGTGTCTTTTAACACAGAGGAATCCCTCAGAGAATTGGCCTGATCTGCATAAGCACATTATATGCTCTACAAAATCTTTCATAATTCACACCACAAATGCTTCAAATCCATGTTTTAAATTGTTTTTGGATTCCATAGCACAATTATTAAAGGCAATGAAGAAAAGTATAATCGGGAGAAAGTGAAGGGCAATTAGGAAACCATTTGTTAAAAAAGAATTTGGATAACTGAGTGAAAATATGCCAAGAATTAATAATTAATGGGCAAGAACTCTGTGGGATATGGAGATTGCGTTCTTGAAAAGAATATGAATTGGTTAATTTCTCTTGATAGTTCACTTGTTTTTTCTAGATCCCATTGTCTTAATAAAGATGCAATCTAATTAAATTATAATTAAATAAAAGACTCATGGTACCCGAAATATTTTAAAAACCATATTGTGAGCCTCAAGCTCCATTTGGATGAGATTATCTGAAAGTAATTCCGAAGTTTAAAGTAATTAAATCATATCAAAGACCTAAAACAGGGGTCTTCAAACTATGGCCCCCCAGATGTTCATGAATTACAATTCCCATCAACCTTGCCACTTGGCTATGCAGGAGCTGATGGGAACTGTACTCCATGAACATCTAAAGGGCCATAGTTTGAAGACCCCTGACCTAAAACATCACCTTGCATTGCTATGAAATAGATGGAATAGTGTGTATACAATTCACCTGCTGTAAGGAGGCAAATTTAGCAATTTATTCACATAATTACTGAAATATTACTTATTATTATTATCATCATCATCATTATTAATTAGTTTTGGTAGACCACCCAATCCCCGAAGGGCTCTGGGAGGTGTACAATAAAACATAGAACATATACAATACAAATACCATAAATACAATATACCAATAAAACATTAAAATACATTATAGCAGCGAATTCATATAAAATTATAGATACAAATACAGGCACAGATGGTGCCTAAACCAAAGGCCAGGAGGGCCAGCATTACCCAAAGATAGATGGAGTCAGAAATCAGGCAATGCCGAAGGTGGCAAAACTGTTGTGGGGGCTTCAGAGGGGGGCAGGCAGTCTGCGCTGGCATCCCCAAAGGCCCAGTGGAATAACTCGGTCTTACAGGCCCTGCAAAACTCACCAAGGTCCCACAGGGCCTGGACAGCAGATGGTAGAGCATTCCACCAGGACAGGGCCAGGGTTGTAAAGGCCCTGGCCCGGGTAGAGGCCAGCCGCATTGAAAAGGGGCGGGGGACTACCAGCAAATTGGCCTCCGCTGAGTGCAGAGGCCTATTCAGGACATATGGGGTAAGACGGTCTCGCAGGTATGAAGATCCCAAGCCGCTAAGAGCCTTAAAGGTCAACACCAACACCTTGAAGACGATCTCGAATTCCACTGGGAGCCAGTGCAGACAGTACAGCATAGGGGTAATATGATCTCTAAAGGAACCACCTGTCAAGAGCCGAGCCGCTGCATTCTGGACCAGCTTCAATTTCTGTATTTATGTAGAATGTTCAAAAGTGTTGCATCATGACCAGACTGTCCAAAGTTACATACTTGCTCCGACATGCTATGATGGTTAGAATGTCACATTAGAATACTGGGATGTCTGAGCTGAAATCCCCACTATGCCATGAAAACTTGCCCTGTTACCCTGGACTGATCTCTCAGCCTAACCTACATCACAAAGTTACATCACAATTATTACTACGAGCAGACAGATGGGGAAGCCATGGGAAGCCCCCTCAGCTTGGTGAAAGCCAATTTTTACATGGAACATTTTGAGAAACAAGCCCTTGAAACAGCACTCAGGAAACCCGCAACTTGGGCCCTTTCCGCACACGCAAAATAATGCGTTTTCAAACCACTTTCACAACTGTTTGCAAGTGGATTTTGCTATTCCGCACAGCTTCAAAGAGCACTGAAAGCAGTTTGAAAGTGCATTATTCTGCATGTGCGGAATGAGTCTTGGTTCCAATTTGTGGATGACACTTTTACAATCTGGAACCTTGGCAAAGAGGAACTGCTGAATTTTCTGGACCACCTTAATGGCATCCACCCAAACATCCAATTAACCATAGAAGTTGAAAAAGAAGAAAAACTGCCTTTTCTAGATGTCTTGGTTTTTTGCAGACCCAACCATCAACTGGGCCACACAGTATACAGAAAACCAACACACACAGACCGGAATCTACATAAAAACTCCAACCACCATCCACAACAGAAAAGGGGTATAATAAAAACTCTGGCAGATTGTGCAAAACAAATTTGTGAACCTCACCTCCACCCTGATGAAATCAATCATCTAGACTGGGCTCTGCCGGCTAATGGCTACTCCACAACAGAAATCAGAAGAGCTTTAAGACCACTCCCTTGACTGAGGAGAAACAGCCCACCACAGGAAAAATATTTCTACCATACATCAAGGGAATTACAGATCACATAGGGAAACTGATGAAAAAATGGAACCTAGAAACCATCTTCAAACCTACCAGGAAAATTCAGGAGATGCTACGCTCAGCAAAGGACAAGAGAGACCCCCTCACTTCTGCAGGAGTCTATCGCATACCCAGCAGCTGTGGAAAGGTCTATATAGGAACCACAAAATGTGGCTTTCAGGCTCATATTAAGGAGCATGAAAGACACTGTCGGCTTAACCATCCTGAAAAATCTGCAGTAGCAGAACATATCTTAAACAAAACTGGACATATCATTTTATTTGAAAACACTGAAATTCTGGACAATTCAGAAGGTTACTTTGTCAGACTGCACAGGGAAGCCATTGAAATTCACAAACACCAAAACAACTTCAACAAGAAAGAAGAGATTCTGAGAATAAACAAAACTTGGCTACCAGTACTTAAAAACACCAGAAGCAAACTCAAGGGCATGCTAACTTCATGGACAATGGACTCCACCAAAACACAGGATTTGCATTCATCAATACTGCTGCTGCTGCTGCAGGGAATGCAAATACGAATCACTCCCTGGATTGAAAAACCCCACCTGCAATACTATACTATCAATCATACCTTTGCATAGCAAGTTCCAAACACTAACTGATTGATTCCCTACTCGGGGACATGACAATTTATACCCCACTAAAACATTCCCTTCTCACTGGACGCAGTGTGTAACAGACTTCCCTCTGTGATACACCTCTGAAGATGCCAGCTACAGATGCAGGTGAAACACTAAGAACAAGATCCACCAGACCACGGCCACACTGCCCGGAAAACCCACCACAACCAGCTACATCACAAAGTTGCTATTTAGTTCAATTTATTAGACTTTCAACCACGCTCCCCAAGCCACACCAGGGTATTTTCACAGCATAACAATGTACAACATGATCGACATTTTAACATTAAAATATGTGATGGATTAAAATCATATTTATTTCTGAAAATTACTAGATGGTGTCTAAGATTACATAATCTCTTCCTGTAGTTGAACCATCCTTAATAGATAAAATAGTTTGTTGTTGTGATAAACTGGGGAAATGATGTGAAATCTACTTTGGATCACAATTATGAAGGAAATGCCTCTCTCCCTGATTTCTATGACATAAGTAAAAGCTGGACGAAGCAATAAATGGTCCAATTAACCATCAGTATTTGAAAAAAATCATGTACAGTAAATTAGACCAGTATGCATTCTATAAAAAATCTTTTCAGATCCTCTGTTCTTAGACTAAAGTCTAAAACAATAAAACCATGGAACTTAAGTACATAAAAAAGTAATAAAAATGAAAGTGTTCACAGTTTTCAGCTCACAGACTCACCCAGTTTTATTCATTGCTAGCAGTTCTTGTAAATATTTAAAGTTCTCTGCTGTGGCTCAAGTTAATCTGTGATTTTCATGAGTTTATATTTTCTTTTAATGTGCCTACACTGTTCTTTTTGTGTTCTTAAAATTTACCTTATTCTTTTGTTCCACAAAGGGGTAGGAAATACCATTCTTTAAAAGACTGCAAATAATCTAAGCTTTTGATCTGAAATCAATACATGCCAATTAATAGGCATTTGCTACAAAGTTGTTAGCCATTGATCATATTAACAGAAGTAAAAGACCCATTATTCATCATCATAACTGTTGTCTATTGTCTAGAAAGCTAGTGCATTATACATCCAAACCATGACTAGGCTAGCCAAACCTCAATACAATCAAGAAGATATATGAGAGGAATGGTGAACCATGCCATAGCAATTTATCATGATTTTACAGTAGCTGTTGAATCAGAGTGGCAAACAGCTACATCCCCTCCCCACCTAATATTGTCAGCACTTTCTGCTTTCAATTGCAGCATCACTATTTACATTGAAGTTCATCTCTAGTTAGTAGTTCTTTCAGGAAAAAAATACAGGAAATAATTTGGCATACTGTTTGATATGACATGTTACTCATGTATTTATGAAGTAACCTGCTTTGGGGGTTAATTTGGACATGGGCACAGCACCATAGGAATCATTATTTATATATTCCTCTGTTGAGCAAAGGCCTCAACATGCCTGCCTGGAGCCATCTCAGCAAACTGCGGGTGGGGTTGGGAGAGGGAGAGACAGAGAGAAGGAAGGCAGCTTCTAGCAGGGGCCTCCATGTGCTCACCCAGAGCAGTCCAGGCAAGCTGTGCACGGGCAGGTGTAGAACAGAGGGAGAAGGAGGAGGAGGAGGAGCAGTTTGGATGTATACCCCACCTTTCTCTCCTGTAAGGAGACTCAAGGTGGCTTACACAAGCTCCTTTCCCTTCCTCTCCCCACAACAGACACCTTGTGAGGTAGGTGGGACTGAGAGAGTTCTGAAGAACTGTGACTAGTCCAAGGTCACCCACCCTCCCCTCCCTTGCATGCCACCCCTCACTCCCTCCCCTTCCCTTGCATGCCACCCCTCACTCACTCCCCTCCCCTCAGAAACACATGCATGCAGAAATACATCTGGTTCACCAAATAAGAGTCCGCTACTCATGTGGAGGAGTGGGGAATCAAACCCGGTTCTCCAGATTAGAATCTGTCTGCTCTTACCCACTACATCACACTGGCTCTCAAAGGTGAGAAGGGGGTGAAAGATGAGAATTGGATGAGGGGGAGATGGAATTCCTCCCCATGAGTTTTGTGAGCCTTCCTTTGTCTTAAACAGAATATTCTCTGGCTTGTACTTGTATCTTCTGTTATGGAAACAACACACAAACAATGAATATACCCCACCCCTTCTACCTAAGGCTGAATCCACATAGTGAGAATTCGTTATTTGGCATGTATTGCCATAAAAAAGGCAGAGGCATTTGCACTGACAACAGAGCATTTGCAAAGTATACTTCCCCCCCCCCATCAGCTGCCATTTTCTCCACATCTCCCCCATGCTTTCCCATGCTATGCTTTTTTTTAAAAAAACTGTTAATTGCAATAGTCTACAGTAATTACTGATATTTAAAAAAAACTCACAGAATGCAATCTGATAAAGCAGCAGGTAAAATGCTGTGCTAGGGAAAATGGAGGTCGACAGAAGGAAAATTACACCGATGGGGTTGGGACTTTTGAAAGTGCCAGTCTTAATGTGTTGATGCTGGACTGTATTATTTCCAAATAGACTGTATCAACACAGGCATGCAAAAGTATGAAATAAAGATGGGAAAAAACATAAAAGGTCGACAATTAGAACATGTAAGTGTATTAAGTGCCATCAAGGAACATAATATCATGTAGATGCTTTTTTAAAAGTGCTGCACTTTGGAAGCAAAGGTGCAAAACATCATCTGAGTGAGAGCAGACTAAATTACATTTGTATTTGGAGAAATAGAAAAACCAACTTCAGATATTAATTAGAGCTCAGGATGGCTATGGTTGGGTGCTAGGATTGAGGAAAACTTTCAGATCATGATAGTTATTTTTGTGGAATCTCAAAGCTCACATATAAATATTTATTTGAATCACTTTTAGGTGGTGAAACTCATGTCTATTTCAAGGGAATCACTACGTAGTCACAGTAGGACCCAGGACTTTTGGCATTTTTTAAATTCAAATATGTGTCTCAGATGTGGAGCTAATCAGCAATTGACACACATCTAAAAATTTAGTTGCAGATATCAAGCTATGAGTGGACAAAAGCTAATAGCTGAAATAGCTGTAAATTTCTAATAGTTGTGATCCTTCTGCACAGGCTGCCTGATGGACAATGAAGCACTGAATCATCACAACTATCTGCGTTGCTGCCAGCAAATAAGCCCTCTTCCTCTTCCTTTCTGGTGAAATCCTTCATATTTATTTCATGGGGATGTCACACAAAATGCGCACTTATAACATAACTTCACAGACTTTACATTTGTGTATATTGCATAGCAGTTGCAGTTGTTGTTTTTCTTATTTTTTTCTGTCCTGCTATAGAAAAGTGTAACGCACATCCCGGTTTATTATAATACCTGTTCTGCTTTTGCCAGTTATGATGGACATTTTAATGTATTTCTAGAGGCATAGATTTAGAAGATAATACAAAAGGTTGATGGAACTTCCTCAGTGCAGCCTGGGAATGCAATACAAGCCACTGTATTGTCTCTGGTTTGTGTGTTTTAACTGCTATCAACTCATTTCTGACTTATGAGGACTAATGAATTAATGACCTCTAAAATGTCCTATTATTAACACTTTTGCTTGGGTCTTGCCAACTGAGGGCTGTGCTTCCTTAATGGAGTCAATACATTTTTCACATCTCCTTTTTTTGGAAGGTACTGTCCCCCATTTACTGTTATGCCCTTACCTGGGTAACCCCAAGCTAGCCTGATCTCATCAACTCTCCGAAGCTCAGCAGTGGCCCTGGTCAGTGTTAAGATGGGTGACCTCCAAGAAATACTAGGGTCATGACAGAGAGGCAGCCAAGGGCAAACCACCTCTGCATGTCTCTTTTCTTGAAAATTTTATGGGGTCACAATAAGTCAGCTGTGACTTAACAGCGCAACGTATTTACTGTTATAGTAAATATGCTCACTTGTCTATTCAGAAAGGTATTTGTGTGAAGGTGTAAGGAATATATCTATTGACTTACTCTATTATTTTGAAAGTACAGAATATAGCCTACAAGTAGATCCATTTGCAGATAGGTGCTCAGCCTATAAGACTTTCCCATAAGTGTATCTTCTCACAAGGTGTGCACTGATCAATAAGTAGGATGTACGTGCCCATCCACATGTAGATATACATTCTATAAGCAATTGGCAGTTTTTAAAACAGTTTTTTAAAAAGCAGTTTTTAAAACAGCAAGCTGCCTCAACTAACTACATGCAAAACTATTCTGCAGTAAGTGTCTAGCCTGCCAAGTAAAGGAAAATTGAGCTTTGCTTCAATTCACTTAATAAGATCAGGAAATAATATTGCCAAATTTTGCTGGGGAAAACCCTACCTGGGGGCACCACTTCTTCTGAACAAAAAGTAAATTCAATTACCAAAGACTGCTAGACCCAGCAAAAACTGTCATCTGCCTTAGAAATAATAAATGTAACATTCCAGGATAAGAAAAAAAATGCTTTCAAGCCCAGTAAAAATTCTTCTACTTAATAAAATGTTATTTTTAAGATGCCCCTTCAAGGTAAGGAATTTAGCAAAGGACAAGAGACTTGCTTTAAATTATGCTTTGAATTCAAAGAGTCCTTTGAATTGTTCTTTTGTGCTTAATGAATGACTCTGAATATCCATGTCAAGCATCCTTTTATACTATTTAAAAGAAACTTCAGTTATTATTGCAACTGCATAAACTCATTTCAACCACTCATGAGAAGTAGTCTGAAAAGTTGGCTGTTTAACACATAATTTAATTTGCTTAACTTACCTGGGGTTGTGTGCTCTTGCTGTAGAAGTTCTCATGGCATGCATTTAGATGATCCTATGTATATCTGGATTACAGGATTGCTATATCAGGAAAGGAATGATTTACAGAAGACCCTGTCGTGGTCCAAGAGCAAGATATTCTTAGTCTGTTCAGGACTACATGGCTCAATTCACAGAGGCGTAGCAAGGGGGGAAAGCGCCTGGTGCACCGGTGCATCCTCTGCCCTGTCCCACCTTGGAACACCCCAGTCCCACCCCAGAACACCCCCAGCCCCGGAATGCCCCCGCCATGCCCTGGTATGCCCTTGCCACACCCCCACAGGGGCACACGCCTGGTGCATTGCGCACCCCCCCCGCCGCCCCCTTGCATCTATGCTTGCTCAAAAGTGTATGCTTTGCATGCACAAGATTTCAAGTTCAGTGACACAACCATTTAAACATACTCAGGTGGCCAGTATTAGGAAAGATTTTTCTCTGTCTGCAACCACAGAGGCTAGTACTGTTCATCAGAAGAATCAGTCTTAAGCTTTCTGCCCCTGTGTTCAGACTCAATACAAGGCAGATTCATAAGCTCACCTCTATCATTCCTTCATAGAGTTTTATTTGTGGTCTGGGTTTCCCTTTTATGTGTGAATAAGCAGAATGATATACCTCTTACTGGCTAGTGTCCTATGAGAAATTATATGAATCAGAGCTTAGCTCCATGAACCAAAGTAACTGATTTTTTGGTGACGTAATACTAATATTGAATATTAATATCTGTGGTTGCATATATTAGTGCAGATAGTATATCTTTGATCTTGTGAACCTACATAGGCATATGTATTAAAGAAGACAACGCATGATATATCCTAGAAACCAAGATTGACGTATATTGCTAGTTTCAGACATATCAGCCACTCATAATTTGTTATTGTAGCTAGAAGTAAGCTACACTGTTGTTCCCAGACTATTCTCAAGGGAAGAAGCAGATGGGGAGGAGAAACATGTGCTATGTTCGCATCCCTTAGATGTCATTTTATTCAAGTCTCTAGAACTGTCACTATCAATTTAAGTTTTTATTTCATGGCTCCCATGCCAATAACAGAAAGAATTCTTTCAGTTTTAATAGATAGGACTGTGTGAACTGACACTAAAATAATACATATATTCAAGGACATAAGCATCAAATAGGGAAAACTACGTTTTTAGCAAATTGTGGCACAGGAAAAAGGAGGACATAAATTGGACCTTGGGGGCATAAAAGAACATTGTGCCTATAAATGCACATCCTTGCACATTGGAAATTGGTTGTTTTTGCAATTGCAGTCACATTGTGTGCATAAATGAAAAATTGGCAAAGAGTCATCATTTTTTTCATTTTTAATTGTGACCATTTTACTGACTGATGTTAAGTTCCATGGATTTAATGTTTGGTTTTACTGAAACAGATATCAAGTGAGCAAATATTAGGCAGGGAATGGGGAAGAAAATAATTTTAAGATCTAGATTTCAGATTCAGAGGGTGTTTACAAGTTTTTTTCAGATTCCACAGACTGCAATTACTAATATCAAAGATGCCAAATTTCATAATTATACACTTTTCTGTATGTTCTAGCATATGCAGAGCATCATACATTGCAACCCCATTGCAAGCAAAGATCAAATCCTCACTGAAGATTAGGTTAGACTCCTAATAGATTCAACTTGGTCCTGTCTCCCAAACTTACTGTTGTGTTTGGGAAGGGTATGGTGGTAAGGCAGTATCATATCATCAGAGACTTACGACTTCACTTAAGACTTTGCTTTGAGGTGATCCTGGAAACTGTAGTTCATCATCATGACCTCTGTGCCATCCAGCTACAGAGCATTTTAGTTAGCTTTTACAAAAGCTTCATCTGCATAGCAAGTGCTCCCCTCCTCCACGCAAATTCCCCTCCCCCATAGAAAGCATCACAGTTATCTGACAACCATGTCATGGCCATCAGCCATGGTGACTAAAAGAAACTTCCATACCCAGAGGAAGTAAACCTCTGAATACTAGTTTTAAGAAAAAACTTTGGGAAGGCCACTATGCCCTATTTTCTGACTCCCCAACAAACAGGGCATAGTGTGAAACAGTGTGTGTAAAGCAGAATGCTGGACTAGATAGATCATTGTTCTGAGCCAGCTGGACTTTTCTTATTTACTTATGTTCAGTGGTTAAATGGCTGCTCAGATCAAACACATTTTTAAATATGACAGCTTCTTTTAGTTAATTGCTAAACTACACAATAGTAAAACACTCTGTTAGATCCTGCCAATTTATCTGGACATTGGCTGGACATACCTTTGGTTTCAGTTTCTCAAGACTTGTATCAGCACAAAAGCATTTTAAGTCTGCAGAGATGTTTCTAATCCATAGTAGCATCTGAGCAGTAATGGAATTGAATGCTAGGAGCTAACCATTGTTCACTTCAGACAATTCCTGGATCCAAGATTTGCCATTACTTTCCATGGCTGAATCTCTTTAAAGAAAATTATTGGATCTTATATCAACTTCCAATTTGTAGCTGGAGTTTGCTCTGGTATGCCTCTTGGAGTGCTGAGTCGAGTCTATTTTGAGGAGAGGCAAAAGGAGTGGGATCAACTCTTAAATCATCAGTCATTAACATGTCTTTATCCCCAGAATGGGAAACTTCTGTAGAGTGTTGCATCCTTGCTGAACTTTCTTTCTGTGCTTCAAGGACCTGGAACAATTCTTAATTGAAGGCCTGTTGGGAGGATTAATGGAATTGTTGTCAACTGTTTGTCCCACTTCTTCTGTTCTGTTATTAATTGTAGATATTTGCAATGTTATATGTCTCTAGTTATTTATTAGGTCCTTTGTAGCTGAACTAATCAGTGTGCTGCGGGACAGGGGGGTCGATTGATGTTTTTAAATATTGCAATGTTTTTAAATATTCTTATTACTTGAATGTCATATCTGTTAGATAAATAATTCCTCATTTAGAGAAGTTTTCTTGGAGCCCTGGTTGTGCAAAAGAGAGTGTCAGTCTTTTTTATCATCCCATTTTTGGTAAAAATTCAAATCTGAGAAGGCCTAAATCAGCTGGTCTGCAATTTAAAATGGCACTCAATTTTTTTTATTGAGTAGAGTTTGTACCAGTGGTTGGGGTTTAATTTTGTTTCACCTATGTACAGAGCCAGTTGATTCCTTTGGAGGACTAAAGATTGTGCAGTGTGCAGGATTGGCATGGATTGGTTCCAGTAATCTGTTTGGTTTTTATGTTGTTCACCTCCAAAAAGCAGTTTCCTGCCCTGATGTTCAATCATATGACAGAGTTTGTTTAGAGAGTTTAATTTTATGTCATTTTTAAAAAGTTTTCTAAGAGAAGCTGTAGAGTTTTTGAGACTAGTGTGACGGTATATTCGTTCAGTCGTTGAGGAGTTTTGCACTCTTTTAAAAGCTTCTTGTGAACATGATGTGTTGCAAGGCTCTTCTAGAACAAAGTCTTCTGATAAATTCTGTGTGTTGTTTAAAGCTGTAAACCTATTTCCAAAGGGATTCCAATTAACAATTTGTTGACTGGAGGTCCATCCATATTGTCGAAAGTTATCCATTTTGCTTTGGTTTTTTGTTTTTGTTTGCAGAGAATTGGTTAAGAAAGGGGTTGTCTCTTCTTACCCATCAGTGAAAGATATTACTCAGAACCAGTTTGGTAAAAATTACAAGCCAAGTGTTCACTTAGGCTGTTCTGCATGGCCTCATGAGCTGAGGTGTACTGGCATAGTTAATGCCAGTGCACCCCCAGGGCCATTCACAGAGTGCCCTGTAAATGGCCCCGGTGTCCCAGCAGCCCATGGGGTCACGTTCACACAGGCACGCTGGCGCAGATCCCTCTTACCTTATCTCCTGGCCACCTTCTCACTGGAGCGGCCAGGGGATACAGCCCCATGGCCATGGCAATGCCTCCAGGGCCGGAGGCCAGGTGGCATGTCCCCTGGCCTCTCCAGAGATACACAGCTGGGGGACAAGGTAAGAAGCATCTGCACCGGCATAGGGAAAATGTTCGCTCGGCACCAAATGGAAGTCAGTGTTTTCCAAAACACTCGCTCATTGAGCAAGTCTGAAAAACACCATTGTGGTGGGGAAACGCCACTGCTGCTGCATAGCTGTGTGATCTTCTCCCGCACAACAGTGTTTTTACTGGCTCCACACCGGTCTAAATGGGCCATGTAGAAGCGGCCTTAGTGTCATGAGTAGTAGCTTGTTTTTAGAAGTCACTGATGAATGGCTTGTTTTAGCAATTCACTATTAAACTATTTGAGGGAAAGAAAATAGAGGGACATTTTCAAGGACTTTTGCCCCTTAAGTGACTCCCCTGCAGCTTATTCAATACAGTCAATTATAAACAGTTGTAAACAGTTCCTCTGTAAAAACCCCTTTTGTTATGACTGTTCAAGGAATACCACTCTCCTTTAATAATAATTGAATTAGTGCCAAGGATAACAAGTAAAAGTAGTTAAAAGATAAAAATGTGCGTGGGAGAGACAGCGACGTTTGCGGTTGGGAGCAGGTAGCAATTGAAACAGTCATTCAGTACAGCATTTATTGATTTTAAAAGCCTCATGAGAATGTTTATTATTGTACCTTTTTTTATTTGAAGCTGAAGGCACAGCCTTTCTTATTTTATTTTATACAACATACATTGCCCCTGGCCTTTTTGGTAGACGGTTAAGATTTAGATAGCTGAACCTTTTCATTGAATTACTTATTTTAATTATGGCCATCTGAAAGAGAACAATGACATATAAACAGAAAAGTAAAACTTAAATGAAACTCCAAGCTGAAATCACTATCCCATTGACAAACATGCTATAAAATGAAAACCTGACCAACAGAATTATTTAGCACTCAGGTTTTACTTTAGTGTTCAGTCTACAAATAGTTAAACTCATGAGTTACTCTGAAAAGAACATTTGTGAGCACATACAAAGAAAACTGAAATGAAGAAGAAATATGTGGAAGCCAAAATAAATGCAAAACACATCACAAAGGCAAACACTAATCTACAAAAATCAATAAATACTTACCTTTAATCCTAACTCAAATGTGACTTTGGGCTACTATCTGTGCTCATGAGAGCTGTTTTAGGATTTGCATTCTTAAGCAATACTATGGCATGAATTATCTTGATCTTGGTTGCCAGTAGTACATCCTTACACTTAAGGATTTTTCTAGCTCCTTTATGGCTGCCCTTCCCAGTCTCGCCCTTCTTCTGATTTTTTGGTTGCAATCCCCCTTTTGGTTGATGATAGTGTCAAGGAATAGAAAATCTTTAACAGTTACAATTTCTATCAACTTTCAAAAGCTGCAAAACCAAAGGCTATAGAATTACAATTAGCACCCAGCAGATGACATTTTCTCGCAGAATGCACACTTGATCGGCGGATCTATAGCTATTACAAGTTGTAATAGCTAGCAGTTCAACTGAGCTCAAAAAGGCATGAGGAAAACTCATGAGTCATCAGAAGTTAGTTGGTAGTCTATTCATGTAGCAATCTTAAGAATCTTTTCTGGAAGTGAACCCCATTGATTACAATAGGACTTATTTCTACCTAGACCTAATGAAGGTTGTCCTAGGTATGTTGAATTCACATGTCTAAACCCTGCCCATCTTAGAGAAGACTATATAACTGACATTAAATAAAACTTGGCATTAAGCAATATTAAAATGAAGTGCATCTTCTGGAGTTTTTTCTTGCTTAAGCCTTCACTGGGATAAAGGCATTCCAAAAATATGAAAACTGGACAAATAACAAAATTGCTGGTTGTAAGGCCATAATCATCATATTTTACCTTGCCCTACTTTCAATGAGCTCAGGGCATGGCAGATAGTTTTCCATCCCTTTATTTGCCTGTTCTCAGAGAATTTCAGTTAGAAGATTAAACTGTTGTATATTGTAATAGGGACCATGTTGAAATGGGATACTTATTGAAAAGAATCTCTTTGTACAGGAAACCAAGCACTAAGTTTTGCAATGCACATTTCCTAAGATGTAGACAAAGAATACCTGTACATTAAACTATTCATGGTGTACTCAAGCAACCCTAGGACTCTGGTTAGTTTTTCCAAACCAGATCATTTAATCCCTAGCCTCAGCACACTTCAGTAATTCTACTTTCAGTCTGGGTATGGAACACAAGTAAATACTACTAGAATATCTCTGCTTTAATTTTAAACTTTTATTAAAGTATATCTACTACATTATTAGCATAGACTAAATCCACAAAGCATTAAAACATCCATCCATCATTGTTGCATAGATAATTAGGGAAGAGCAATTACACAAGCCTATAAAAGTTTCTTTTTCAAAAGGAAGCAGGTCACAGGCAAACTTTTGATCAATAGAACTTTCCTAATTCATAGGATTTTAGCAATTCTTCTAACAAAAGTTAATTGTCCAACATGATAAGGGTGCACATTCTTGGCTAATTCATTATCTTATAACTTCAAATATAACACAAGGTTAACTATACTGAAAATATACTCCAAAATATATAAGAATGTTAGTGCATTTTTGCTACTTTTAATTTTAATAAAGCCAATTAAAAAATAATGACTACAAGTCACTCATATATATAAATTCACTTTGGCCTTCAGTCAGTATTCCCATCCTTGAATCAAATCTTCATTTCAGTGATGCTGGACATTTTTGCAATTCTCAGATACTTCTGCACCTGGACTAAATGAACTGTATCTATTTATAATAGATTAGGCAGCTTCTGATCTACACAAGAACATATGTTACCACTTTGATTTTTAAGGCTATTCTATTCTGGATCTCTAGATTCCTATCTTAACATTTTTTCCATGAAATGCCAGTTTTGCTCTGATTATATACATTCTCTATGATCTTTTTGGCCTAGTCTAGCAACAGTTCCCCTATATTTTTTGAGATATCCATCACAGTCTGCTACCTTATCCTTTTGATTGGAGATGCCAGGGATTGGGAGTCAAAGGTCAGAGACTGTGACTGAGAGAGAAGGGTAAGTTTAACAGATCTATGGATCTTTGGTTAACAGATCTTTGGTTAAGTTTTCCTTCTTGGGGAACTCAGTGTACAAAGATATTATAGAACCAGGATATTCTGGTTCTGGTATAGAACTTTTTTTGTTTTACACATGATAAACTGCATTCAGAGTCTTTTTCCTTGGATATCTCTGTGTAAAACTGAGCATCCCACAGCCCCTGGTTAGACATTAATATTTATTTCAGTCAAAAAAATTTCTTTACAAATAAACTTTGTTCATGTTCATTTTTTCAAAATCACATCATACACATCAGTTTACCTCAGATATCGGCCAGGATGGTTGGATTTGTATTCAAACCCAGATTCTATTTTCTCAAATGTTTCTTGCTGGGAACCTGATGGAATAAATGGGAAACTGTTTGGCAGATGGAAAAATGTTGAGGGTGGTGTCTAGCCTCCAGGAAACATGTCATACATAGTTTGGAATGACATGACACAGCATTGTTTATAAAATTAGGCATTGTCAGTGCCTAGACAGCAGATCATCTGGGAACTATTTCTGTTTCAACATCTCTTTTATTGTGATTGCAAGTAGTTCCCATATATGTGGGGGGACTTTTTTGTGAGCTAGTCTTATGCACATCTGTGTATACTGCCTTGAATTCCATATGTAAGAAATGTGAGGTACAAATAAAAGAAACAGAAATATTAGAATACTTTATGAGGTATTATAAATCCATAATAGAAAACCAAATCACTGTGCCCCTGACTATTAGAAAATCATATTCAAGCATAAACTATGCAATATTTATTTATCTATTTATTCATTGTATTTATAAACCGCCCGCCCCCAGAGGGCTCAGGGTGGTGTACAACAGTAAAATACAGTAGAATAATGTTAAAATCATAACATTAAAAACCCATGTACATTCATGTATCCTTAAAATTGCATCCAGATTCTGACATTAAAATTTCTTAAGCCACAAACCATAATTTAGACAGATGGCTGCACACACCCCCTCCTCCTACCTCAACCCTTTGTCCACAGGAGGCCTGGATAGAATTGGGGCATTGTTCTCCTCAACCTGGCTGGCTGAACGCCTGGCGGAACAAGTCCGTCTTGCAGGCCCTGCACAAACTTTGTAAGTCCTGCAGGGCCCTGGTCTCCTTAGGGAGCCTGTTCCACCAAGTAAGGGCCAGGGCTGTAAAAGCCCTGGCCCTTGTAGAAACCAGCTGGCTTTCTCTTGGGCTGGGGATCCTAAGCAGGTTCTCCTCCAAAGAGCAGAGGGACCTGGCGGGGCAATAAGGAGAGATGCAGTCCCTCAGATTTGCAGACCCGAGGCTGCTAATAGCCTTAAAGGTAAGAACCGATACCTTGAACATGACCCAGTACTTGATCGGCATCCAGCGTATATTTAAAGTGCAGTAAAATAAAACTGTAAACAAAAAATGGCTTATTACTCCTATGAAGAGTGGAATGTGTGATATTACACCCTGCTGAGATCCCTCTCCCCAGACTTCATCCTCCTCAAGATCCACCCACAAATCTCCAGAAATTTCCAAACCTTGATTTGGCAACCATAGACACAAGGAAAAGAAGGATATAAATCTTTTGAATGGATGGATGGATGGATGGATGGATGGATGGATGGATGGATGGATGGATGGATGGATGGATGGATGGATGGATGGATGGATGGATGGATGGATGGATGGATGGATGGATGGATGGATGGATGGATGGATGGATGGATGGATGACCTGTTTCTACAGGACCTTCCTAATTCCCTTCCAACCACTCGAGCTCACCCTCCCATCCTTGGTAATGCACCTTTGGCCACTCTTCTATATGCAAATGACACAATTTTACTCTCACGCACTAAGATAGGCCTGAAATGTCTACTCCGCCCCATCGCAGACTACTGCGAACGCAATCAACTCACAATAAACTATGAGAAGACCAAAATTGGGACATTCTCAAAATCGTGGAAGCCATCAGCATGGTCTATCAATGGGAACAGAATTGACGAAGTCAAAAGTTTCAACTACTTGGGAATCCGTTTCCAATATAATCTGAATTGGCCTGAGCAGTACAAGCATATCTCCCTCTCCACCAATCAGTGCATGGCAGCAATTAGGCGGTTCTTCTACTCTCAAGGGGGACAATGCATCCCAGCAGCTGTGAGAGCCTTTGACGGCAGACTGATTCCAAAAGCCTTGTATGGTGCCCCAATCTGGCTAAATCATAAACCAAAGCCTCTTGAGTCTATACAATCTAGTTTTTTTCCGCAAACTACTTGGAATTTTGAACAGCGTGTCTGTGGCGTTCCCCCTGCCCCCCCTGCCGTTCGGGCTGACAAACCGTCCCGCCGTCCCTAACCAAGGTGGTGTCCTCCTCGTCAGTGGCCCCGGTCTTTGGGGCCCGTACTGCCAGCTGCCGCAACCACAGGGTGGCCGCCCGGGGAGGAGGGAGAAGGGCCCTCCTCCCGCTCGCCTGAGGGTTGTTTACACGAGGCTGGGGTAGACAGCCCCCCCGGTGGGGCCGACTATTCCCTGGACCAGCCTCCCTTTCCTCCTCCTCCTCTCCCTTTCGCTCTCCCGCGCCTCCTCCGCTCTCTCTCTCTCTTCCTTCACTGACTTCTCTGTTTTCCCACTGTCTCTTTTCCAGCCTTCCACCCACGCCCGTCCTGTCCACTCCCGACCCCCGCAACTCCCTCCCTCGACCCGTTGCAATCAGCCTCGCCCTCCCGTCCGGCTGACCCTTATATCCTCTTTCCCCAGCCTCGCTCTCGGCTCCGACGGCAGCCGTCGGTGGCTTCTCCCGCCGCAAAGCGTTCATCGCTCTTCCCGGCTGCCGCCGCCGGCCTGGACAAGGTTACCGCCGCGAGCTGTGGCTGCTGTTCCCTGCTGGTCAGCCGGGCCAAGCCCGGCTGCCGCAGCTGCGGCGTCCCGGGGCCGATTCTCGGCCGGCCCGCCTCCTCGCTGATGCCCCCATGGGCGTGCCGGCCGCTGCTGGGTCCTGCCACCGGCCTCTCGCCGTCTCCCTCTCCCGGCTGGGCGAGTCCGGGGCGAGCCGATGCGGCGACCCCCGGACAGTGTCATATCTCTCTTTATGTTTGGAATTAGGTCTAAATCTTCTCAAAACTCATATATGGCTCTCCTCGCTTCGATACTGGCTGCGCCTCCACTTCCGATCAGACAAGGACAGCCTAACTAAGCGAATGCTTTCAGATCCCTACCTCTCCACTTGGAGTCTCCTGATTAAGACTAAAATTAATTCGTTAGGCTTCACTTTAGATTTCATCATAAACATGGACGAAGCGCAAATAGTCAAACTTCTGTCGCTAAGGCTACTAGATGCTGAAAACCAACTCCTTTCTACTCAGTACATGAAGGGCATTCTACCTGAGGGCTCCTCCCTTCCTCCCTTCAGTAAAGGGCTACCGAGGTATTTCTACAATATATCTTCGCCGTACCTCCAACGTACCTTAATGCTAGCCCAACTGAACGTCCTACCCTCAGCAGTCCTGAGTGGCAGATTTCTCCAGATCCCATACCAACAAAGAATGTGTCCCTGTCTCAAAAAGCCATCGAAACAATCGAGCACGTCCTCCTAGATTGCGAACTATATGCTTCATTTAGAAGACAATATATAGACCCATATATTGAGAACTATGCCTACTCATCAGACAAGGTCAAATCTTTCTATCTGCTTTGTGATCAATATCCTCAGAGATCCCTAGACATTGCCAAATTCTTGGCGCTG
Source organism: Sphaerodactylus townsendi (assembly GCF_021028975.2). Classification (NCBI taxonomy): domain Eukaryota; kingdom Metazoa; phylum Chordata; class Lepidosauria; order Squamata; family Sphaerodactylidae; genus Sphaerodactylus; species Sphaerodactylus townsendi. Next base: position 36,486,799 of record NC_059433.1, on the reverse strand, counting down.
GCACAACAGATTTGCCACAGATTTTAGTTTATTTATTAATTTATTTATTGTTTTAACTGCTGATAATGTCTGAACCTGCTTATTTTAACTTGATTCTTCTCAACCTCTCTGTTGTATTTTAAACTCATGCCAATAAAAGGTTGATGATGAATGAATGAATGAATGAATGAATGAATGAATGAATGAATGAATGAATGAATGAATGAATGAATGAATGAATGAATGAATTGGCATAATACCCCCCAGGTGATACCAAAGCTTTGGTGAAAACAATTACGTCAGAGAGAAAGACAGAGTAAGTCATACAAGACTGGAATTCTTTTGGGTGCTGAAGAGTTCTGAGGGATTTTATGAGGCTGATGTTAGTTGAACTGTGTTTTGCTTTGCTACCACCATTTCGATGCCTTTGGGTGCCATTTTCATCCTTATCAAATCAAAATATATATTGGTTCAGTGTTTGAAATACAGACATAGATACAATATTTTAAAACAATTTAATCAAGCATATGAGCACAGAGACAAGTGAACAGGAAGGATAGCAAATGAAAGTTCCTGAGGAAATGCCAAACAAAACAAAATAGTCTTCACCTACTGGGGAAATCATTAATATAGCCAGGGAGTCAGGTGATGCTCTTAAGCTCAAAAACTGAAAATACAACTTGGATGGATTTGTGAAATAATAAGACACATACCAGCACAAAATGGTCTTAGAAAAATGTTGAGGGAAGGGAGGTTAATTTGCAACAAAAACAGACAATTGCAAAACACAAGCAGTAGAGCATAGACAAACTCATATATTTTGGTATTTCAGTTTTACTACATCTGTCCCTTTCACACTGCCAGCATTAAAGGTTTATATCACAATGAACAGCAGAGGTTGTAGTGCTCTCAAATATATGAGCATAAGCTAACACATGCCTATATATATCTACAATCAATTTACTCTGCAGTGACTCCCAAAGTGCCCATATCTTAGGAATATGTTTCACAATGTTGTACAAAGCTTTGCTACATCCTAATGAGACATGATACTCAAGCCAATAGACTTTATGTTCTGCAGTATACTAGAAGTGCATTTTTCTGCCTTTACCAATTATTCTTATTCCAAAGCCTCAAAAGAAAACAACATATATCTACATAAAATCTACACTGAACATGATTTTTAAGAATGACTTGAATATATCATAATTATGGCAAATATGATCACTCTGTTCACATCAAAGAAATCTCAAGACATTGGTTGTCCTCACACACTAAAGCAAATGCAATAAAGAGAGAGAGAGAATTATTGGACAGCCTGGCCCTATGAATCAGTTTTTGTTGCTGCAATACAAATGGTAGAAAAAAGTTAAATAAGCAACCTATACTCAGTGTGTGAGGAAGACTTATCTGATTTTTTGCAGCTTTCTGTAGAGTTTCGGCTAAAATAAAGAAATCATTGGATAGAATTGCAAAGCTCATCCTTGCCCAGGACTCCCAAGTAAGGGACTGTAATGAATTGTATTTAAGAGAATATTATGAGAACTATTCAAATTGTTCAGAGATGCAGCTTAACCTTATACATATTGACTTGGTAGTAATTTGTCCTTGTAGGCACTGTGACCATGTTTCCAAGTGGGATGAAAAAAATAAATGAAAATGCTTCAACTGGTTTATAACCAACAAAAAGTTCTGTTCCTCTGTTATAATACTCAGCTCACATCAATGTAGGAAATTGTATTAACTAAGAATTTTCAACATTAAGATATATCAACTAAAGAAGAGCAATTATTTAAACATTTTTTCCTACTCTACACAATTGCATATTCTTCACTGGAAGCTGTCTCGAAGGAAAAGTTGTCAAATCAGTTCTCTAAGTTAGAAAATACATCAACTGGTCCCTTGTAAATCCCATATCATTCAACGGATCTTACTTTCAAAATTTTCAAAAAAAAAAAAAGGCACAGGATTGCTGTCTTAGGCAGATCCTGCATGGGCCAAAAACAGCGGTGTGAAAATAGTGTAAACCTTTCTATACCATTTTACATCATTTTCACACCGTTTTCACACCACTGTTATTGGCCCATGTGGAATCCACCGCAGATTCAATTGATTGGATAGGATTGAATGTTCTCAGAAAAGAATGCCATATTTACAAAAACTTTATTGAGTGGCATGAATAACTTAAAATATGCTAACTCCAACACTGACATCAACAACAACATCAACAAAATAAAACTAATAAGATCAATGTAAATACAGAACATTTCAATGATATGTTTTCAAGTTTGTATGTTTGCTTGTGGTAAATAATCCATTTGTTAGAGATTGCATTTACAGCACTCATTTGCAGACCCCACAAAAGCTTCCAGTTCCTCCCTACCCCCAGAGGCTCCCCTCAGCTAGTGGCCAGGAACTTTTTATACAGCCAGGGCTTCCTTGGGGGAAGACCTGGCCATCCTGGCAACCAGATGAGGGTGGCAGCTGCCAGGCCTTCGGGCTGGTGGGCATGCACAAGCCTTGGGGGGTGGGGGAACTGGAAGGCTTCCAGTCCCCCCAACCCCAGAGGCTCACACTCACTAGCCAGCCTGAAAGCTTCCATTTCCACCACCCCACCCCCAGAGGCTCGTGTGTGCCTATCCACTGGCTGGTGCCTTTATCTGGTGACTAGGAACTTTTTGTGCGGCTTCCCTGTTGGAACAGCTCAGTTTTTCAGGCCCTGTGGAACTCACCAAGGTCCTGCAGGACCCTAACAGCTGGAGGGAAAGCGTTCCACCAGGCAGGGGCCAGGGCTGTAAAAGCGGGGAGGGAGTGAGGGGTGGGATGGGATGGGAGGGAGTGAGGGGTGGCATGCAAGGGAGGGGAGGGAGGGGCCCCGGCATCTGGACATAGCCCACCCACCCGAGCAGAGGGAGAGGGAGGGGAGGGAGGGATGGCATGCAATGGAAGGGGAGGGGAGGGAGTGAGTGAGGGGTGGCATGCAAGGGAGGGGGAGGGGTTAGGCTGTTCCGGCCACCAGCTAAGGGTGGCAGCCACCAGGCCTTCAGGCCGGTGGGTGCATGTGATCTTCAGGAGCTGGGGGGACTGGAAGGCTTCCAGTTCTCCCACCCCACCCCCAGAGGCTCATGCACACCCACCCGCAAACCCAAAGGCTTGCCGGCTGGCACCCTTACTTGGTGGTTGCGAATGTTTTGCATGGCAAGTGGTTGGGGGCCAACTCCCCCCAGGTAGGGCCACCAGCTAACTCACCAGCTCAAGAAATTCCAGCTCATTCTGCTCCGAAGGCTGGGTAGAAGCCTTAGAAAGGCTTCGACCTCAGACTGCCCCTTCTGCTGACATCACCAGTGGTGGGATTCACAGGTTTGGCAAACTAGACAATTAGCTACAGGTTCACCCGAACCGGGCAAACCAGCTGAATCTCACCACTGCATGTAGCCCAATGGAGGGCTTTCTGGTGGTAAGGAGGTTTTGTTTTAAATTTTGTCTCCCCATGCCTTTGAAAAGCCCTCTGGAGGCAGTAGAGTGTTGTGACAGGCTCTGCCTACCCAGGGCTCTGGATTGGACTGTTGATAAAACTAGGTAGTATAGCTTATCTTACTGACAACTGAAAAGCAAGAACTACCTATATCCTCGTAGATATTTACTATTATTTCCCAGTCTATGAAAATGTAGTCAGTATGAAACGTAAAATTTCCCTAGATTGAGAACTGTTGTTTGGGAAGAAATAAATATTTAAATTATATTATCTTTCCAGAATACAACTGAAATAAAATGGCTGAAACTGTGCAGTTTTGCTTGTCACATTTTTACTAAATTCATAAAAGCCTGTGCATAATTTATTAGAAACTAATTTAGTCGTGAATATAAATCTTCTAGCAGTGGGGGGAAATCTCTCTATTATGCACAATTTGGAGCTTAACTTTTCCTCCTGTCCTTGTTAAAATGTGCTACACTGGCACTTTTCAACATCAACTTGTGAATGTATAAATTATAAACCAGCAGGGACCATTAACAATATCTCAGCAGATACATGCTTGTGATACGCATAGATAAGGATGTATATAGTTATAGCTCAATAAGATACTGTATTAAAATTCCAGTGTTCTTTTAGTTTGTCTTCTGTTTTAAGGGTGAGTTTTTTAAATTGTTCATTTGGAAAAAGTGGTAGTTGATACTTTTTCTAAAGGAAAGAAAAAGCCATGGACATTTAATAAGTCCTACACCATTATTTTCTTTGCAGTTCAGAGCAATATTTGAGTGAATGGATTAAACTATACCCTCAGATGAGATAGGAAATAAGGTGGTGAGATTGTAAATATATGTATCCCAGTTGTTTGATTTTTGCATAAAAAGGAGTAGATAAGGAGAACAGGAAATATTACTTATGTTCTCCCACAATATTACTTATGTTCTCCCATATTTCTGTAGAATGATGAAATAAGATTATGCAGCTAAGTATTATTGTGAGCTACTGAAAAAATATTAGACATGTTTGACACTCACCAGTTTGGCTCATGCCTTGCTCACCAGTTCCAAACAGGAGCAACAAGCTTTTTGGAAGGTTTCAGATGAAGTTGGAACATGATTAATAAGATTTTTCTCTGTCACCACTAACTCCACCTATTACCTGTCTTTTGCTGCTATTGCCATCTTTTTCTAAAGGGCATATAATTAATAATAAAATAACAGGGAACATGAGTTCAGAATTATTGTGTTTCTTTGATGTCTGCCCATTAAAACAGTAAATTTTCCAATTAGTACTTATTATCTGTTCTCAAATAGATGCTGCTGTCTGCAATGGAATTTAGATTATGCTTACTATTGAAAGGATGCACCTGGCTGTGCAGGCACAAAGAGAGGATAAATGGTAAGTGATTTCCTCCCATGCAACTCTGCAGGTGCAAGTCTGCTTCCTGAAGGGTTTTGTTAGTGAGCAGCCAGCAGGGAAAAAGAGTGTTTTGCAGGGGTTTGGGCTGGTGGAACCAGCCCAGCATCCTCAGAAACTTCACTGCAATGTCCCACCCCGGTGTCGTGTTGTGATAACTGGGCCATTATGGACCACCTAAACCATACTTCACCAAACTTGGTTGCTATCATCAGGAGAGCCTCTGGATAATACCCTGAAACTCTGGTGCTGCTAGCTTTAAACATGCACCCCCTGCAGACACAAACATGAAAAAACACTAAAATACAAAAAAATCAGAGGCCCTTTCCGCACAGGCCCAATACAGCACCCTGGGGACAGCAAAAACGCTGTCCCCAGGAAGCTGTTCACATGGGGGGCGCAGGTGCTTCGCAGCCGTGCCACCCTCGCGCCTCCCCAGCGGTGCAAGGCTGCTGTTTCCCAACCTTGCTCCCTGAGCGAGGTTTTTGGGAAACAGCTGCTTCCAACCATGCGAACAACCTCCCCCCTTTCCCAATCGACTTACCTTCCCTGCGACCGTCCGGCGCATTGCCGAGGCCTGGGGACACGCCCCCCCTGCCCTGCGACTCCGGGGGGTAAGTCGATCGGGTAGTTTCCGGGACCATTCAAGTACGCTAACCCAACCCCCAGTGTGGCCATGCAGAAACGGCCAGACAGACACAAATTTTTCAGGTATACAATTTGGGTATATCCAATTGTGTTATTCGTCTTATTCAGGCATACAGATAATTTTATGCCTGAATAAATCCAAATTTTACCGAATTTCTAGGGTACTGACGAAGTCTACTCCAGTTTTTTTTATGTGCTCCCATGTTGGATCGTTTTTTACACCATCTTTGTACTTGTTTTTAAATTCATGTATTTATGCTTTTAAAATGTTTATATTTATAGTTATTTATTGTATTTTTGTATTGTTTTTATTGTAAGCTGCTTTGAGTCACTGAGATATGGCAGGGTATAAATGTAATAAATAAATAATAACCATGCCCCCCATTTAGAATTGTGCTCTTAATTATCCAATCATGACTCTATATCCAATTATGACTCTATATCCAATTAATTATCCAATCATGACACAGTACCTTATTATCAATCAAATCTGCAATTACTAGGCCCTCTAGCTCAGATGCATAGTACACAGGTACAAAGCTGCTCAAGGCAAACTATTGATGAAATCTGATCAGGTACTTACAATCTGTTTAACTGAACAGTCAAGCAATTGAAGTTCTCTTGGGAATCACATTGTTACTGAAGTTTGCAGAACCTGTTAACAGTTATGGAATTATCTTGTCTTGGATGTTCTCCAAAACATCTTTCCTGGACAAACTTTAACTTAGCACTGACATAAGATAGATATTCTGAAAATATTACTTTATCTCTCTTGAACTTTCATGATATGATAGAATTTATCAAGACACAGAGTTAATAGCTTGGGTTGTCAATTGTCTATGTGGGTTAGATATTGCTAGTTTCATGACATTTGAGCAATATAAATCTCTTGAATAATGTACTTAGTTAAATCAATAAGGAAACATATTTTTCTCCAATTATTTCCCCCATTGCCCAACTTCCCCTTCAGCATGCTGCAGCAAAGAAAAACCAAGAAGGATTGGTGCAATTGGTACAGGAAGCGAGTTGAAAAGGACAACTGGCAAGTCACTGCTGCAGCCACAGATCCTGGTGCTGAGCGTTTAAAATCCCAGACATGATCTTTAATGACACTGGAACTTTTATGTAAAAAACTGTTTCAACAGCGTAGAAAGAAGTAGGCTTTGGTTGCCAGCCAGCAAAGTGACACTGAAGTATGTTTGTTTCACTATTCCCCATTCAACTGTCTTAGATACTACCCTGTAAAGTATTGCTCCTATAATGTTTCTACAATGCAAGCCAGAAATGATTATTGTATTGAAAAAAGTACTCATGAATTATTAGTAAGTTCTGCTAAAGTACTTTGACTGGTAGTAAGCCACAATGGCAGCATATATTAGCTATTAAACAGTCTCAACCTTACCTTGGTTGCTGAAGGTTATTAGTGTGTTATACTGAAGTACAATAACATTCTCATTATTCTTTTCAGATCCCTATTGGTTTCCCCCCTTATTTTCTCTGTAGGGCAATTTAAATGAAAAATAGAAGATTGGGGAAAAACAACTACTGTTTGGTTTTCCTTATCTCTTAAAACTCATCCTCTGTTTTCTGGGTATTATTGACTGTGGGAGTGTGAGGGTCTGCCCAAACATACAGAATTCAAGGCTGCCCATGGTTTTTAACACATCAGCATAAGAGAATTTTAGAAACTTTGTCGTCAATACAATCATCCCAGTATAATCAGCATCATTTGACTTGATTACATATGAGGTTACATATGAATTCCATTTAGTAAGCAAAATCAGCAAAAACCAAAAGCCTGGCTAGCCTGGCTAGTTGGGTGAACCATCTCAGTCACTTCAGTGGCCGGGTCAATACCTACGGTTGACCCTGCACCCAGAAGCACCATCTGTTGGTCTTGCAAAATAGCAAAGGCAACAGTTTCAGTCGCACCCAGTTACTGATTTCCTGAGCACAACCACAAGAAAGATTTTCCCAGCTATGAATATTTCTCAACTGTGGTCTTGCAACAAGCATGTCTTTATAATTTTTATATCAAGGGTCTTTCCAGAATCAACCTGGCAATCACAAACAGGCCAGAAGATTAAATTCCCAGGAAAGTCTCACACAAGTCCAATGAAGGAACTTCACATACAGTTTTGCATGAAAGCACACACCAGGCAGCTTGTGGGTTATTACAAACCCCAAAATCTCACAAGGGCCTCCCATCATAAATTCCAAAAATGAGGAACCCTCTGTCCTTCCCCTCCAAATGTCTTCAGTGAAGTCAGGGAGTAATTGATTTTAACAAGATTAAAGAGGAGGGCGGTTTTAAGGATAAAATAAACATGGAGAAAGATTCCAAATGTATCTCACTCCAACGCCATCTTGAACGCCAGTACTAACCCAATACTTCTTCTCAATTAATATCTTTAACAATAATCTCATTTACATTGTTATTGTTTTATAGCTGCAATTTCCCCTTTGGAGGCACTCCGAAGCTTGGAACATCAAACAGCTACCTCAACCCATTAGATCAACAATTCAACCATTAAGGTTGATGTCTGTCTCTTGTCTTTCCTTAGAAATGAAGGGATCTGTTTGTCCTGGGAGATTAAAGATCACTCTGCATAACCCCAAGAGACTGTTTTTCCCTATAAGAAGCCCCCTCTCTCAGTAACCAGTGTTCAGTATCTCTGGACACCTCTCTGTCTGTGATATTGCTCCACAACATATTGTTCTTCCAGTTAAACATGGGTTCTGTTCCTCTGACCATTCCACTCCAAGATCAGGTGTCTATAATCCTTACTTCCCCAATTCTCTCATCTATTCCAGATTTATCCCCTCACAACTGCTTATATCTCAGGGCTGTGTGTGTTCTGCTGCTTTGATTATTGTGTGCTTGTGTACTCCCCATATCAATTAATAAAAATTGTTGAACTTTATTTTGCTCTCCTGCTATTTCTTGCAAAACCTGATTTTAGTATATATAGGCAAACAAGGTGTCGAGCTTTCCCAACCTTTTGCTAAGCCAAGAGTCTACTCGCTCTAATTCCCCACTCTAAGGTTGTTTCTTCATGGGCGAATAACAGCACCCTAGGGACGATGAAAACACCATCCCTGGGATGCTTTTTGCATAGGAGGTGCTGCTGAATCACAGCAGCACCATTCTGGCCATCCCAGCGGTGCAAACAGCACCAGCAGGAAGACGCCTCTTTTCCCGTCCCCTCCACTGACCTTCCCATCCAGTGTTCCTGTGGAGGGCTGGAGGGACATGCCCATACTGCCCTCTGACCTCTGGAGGTCAGAGGGCAGTGTGGGTGTGTTCCTCCAATCCTCCAGAGCAGCACTGGACGGGAAGGTCAGTGGAGGGGCCGAACCAGATGCGGTTCCATGCAGAGCTGCCTCTCTGGTTCAGCAGATCTTTGGGGCTGCTTGCACGCTACTGTGCGAGCAGTCCCCAAGCCTCCACTGGCATAATTTATGCTGGTGGAGGTGCGTTTCCATTGCCGTGCGGAAACAGCTTAAGAGGGAGAGACTCTCACCACTTTGGGTAACAGAGTACCAGGCTCTTTGCAATCAAAATGCCATTTGGCATAGAAGAGGATGTGCTGAGGAAGGGTCATATATCAAATTGCTCCTCATCAGTCTTTTCCCAGGGGACTTCCTCTGGCCCAGCAGACTTCATTGACAGAAGAAGGAAATAGGATAGATTTTAATGATTTCCTCTACTCCTTAAACCTCACAGTAGCCTGAGTCATTTTGCCGGTGAAGTTCCCACATCCACAATTACCTGCTTATCTAAAGTCACAAAGGCTTGCTGTGAGAATGGGGGTCCTGGAAATCTCCATGTTTGTAAGTACTATGGGAACAAGAAGGAATAATTATAATCTGACATTAACATGTTAAGTCTAGAAAACAATAGAAGAAAATCTTTGCATAAACTATGTTTTCACTATTTCACACATCAAAACAAAACTACTTTTAAAAAGATGTCACAAATGTGTGTTGAACCAGACAGAAGTACTGACTGTATTCCAAAAACACCTCACCATGACTTTTGTTACAAAAGCAGCATGAGACAAAGACAAAAGCATGCACGCAATGTACTCTGTCAAATGCTGCTTATATAACACAGAGATCTTGGGACAGTTAGATGATTTGTTAAATAATAAAGAGGTGAGAAAAGGAGTAGATGCCTGGTCACTGGGAAAGTCAACTGAATTATGTCATCCTCTTAAAATAATGATAAAAAGCCTACATATAGATTTTAAAAAATGGATAGATCTTTAATACTGATTTTAAGACTGATAGCAGAAGCCACTTTGTTTTTGACTCATTCTTATTTACACATGCAGCAAAATCAGGCAGGACTGAGGTGGCAAAATGCTGAAAGGATTTGAGCTATCCCTGTGGAGATCAGGGAAGCAATTGTAGAAGTGTCATGCGTACTTATGAATGCACTGTATGAGAAGAATACTTGAAGGTGCAGTGGGGCACTGCTGAGATATAGCCCCACAAGTGTGTATATTGTAGATGTAGGAAATTCAGTCTATACAGTCTATGACAGCTAGTTTTATTGAGTGCAAATAATTGTGTGATTGGTGACTTCAGTTGCATACTCCCTTTCTATTGTATGTACAAGAGAGGATATAATAGACTGGACTATTTCAAACTGCAATAGAGGATGACATTTTGGAATACTCATCTGGGAGGGAGAACCACCTGTGAAAAAGAAATAAGCATTAGATTTTATTGTTGTAGGTCAATTGACCCATAAATCAACCTCATACAGTAGAAAACAGCATCAGTCAACAACAATTACATAGTTTAAAGGTTGTTCCATAGATTAAAGGAACAAAAGCGGTAAGGTTACATAGACCTAGGAGCAAGATATTACAACAGGTGAATAGCTGCTTGAGGTCTCTACTTTTTAATAATGAAAACCTCTGCCAGAAATTTTGCAAGAAGAATGGGAAATAAGCAACACAGAGAGGCGGTAAATACTTTCTCCCTACTATACTACTTTTCTATTTCCTGGGAGTTTTTCTTAATGGGAAGGAGCTATGAAAAGTGGAATTTGTCACCTTCGGTACGAGGAAGTGCATTCTGTTCTATCACTTCAACATTCTACCACCTCATCCTTTGGCGTGTGTGAACTTGTTTCTGTAATTTGGCTTAAGGGAGCTCTGAAAAGAGATAACTGAGACTATTTTTTTCACATTATGATGGAATTTCAAAAGGAACTCATCTCTTGTTTTCTGGTTTGTCAGTTTCTAGACCTTCAAGCAATTTCACTCCTTTTGTTCCTTCCAGTATGGATCAAATGCCACCTCTCCTAGCTAATCTCTTCCATTGCAAACCATGAGCTGTTTTCTTTTAAACAGTCCTTATCTCAAGTTAAACTACCATCTCAGGCTAATTGTTTAAACACAGGAAAGAAAACACTGAACCTTTTGTTCAGCCCTACAGATTAGGGTGAAGAGAGGACTTGCTTGCTTATGTAGCACATGTACAATACATGTGTAATGCCAGTTAAAACTTGGGAGAATGTAATTTTAAAAAATATGACAGCCTAGGAAGCTACTAATAAGGAAACGAAAGGGGTAATGAGCGTGAAAGAAAAAAAATCAATCTAATACAGTAGAAAAGGAACCAGTTATTCAGTGACATGACTGGTCTTGCAATCTGGTTTTCTGGAATTAATGTTTGTACAGAGCCAATTTAAAATCATCTGAATAGAGAGTATCTCCACAACATATGCGTGCATCAAGCAATGAATTGGTGTGAACACAAGGTGATCATGTAAAATTGCAATCCAATTTTCTTCTGAATAGTTACGTTCAATAAAATACCCTGTGAAGTCAGAAAGCATATAACACTATTAAACAGTAGGATTACATCAACAACATAGGATGATCAGCCACAAGTTAGCCTCTCTGTTCAGATCCCAATGGTCAGTTCAGAAGGCCTTAATATACACTAATAGAAACATTTAAACAATTAAGACTGTTTCATGATCTCGCTTGTAGTGAGAAGCCTGGTGTAACCTCTGTACAGCTGCAGTCCAATTTAATTCTTGTTTATAAGAAATAACCCCATTTTCTTCAATGGGGCTATGCAAATTTACTTTAAAAGTAGCATTTTAAACAATCTTATTAGGAACTAAAGTCTAGTTCCTAATATACAACTTTTTTGCCTGATTTGTCCCTTGTTCAGTAGCAACATGAACTCCAGAAATCCAACTTTTTTGTTGTTGCCTTCAGAGGCAATAGTTGCAAAGCTGCAAAGCCTGCAAAGCCTTCCCTGTACACTCTTTGTAGTTCACATGAACCTCTCCTCTAATGTATAAAGCCACTGCCTTTTTGGGTCCTGATACTCGATGTAGTCTGCACTGAGCTCATTGTTGTTGCCTGGCTGCCATGATACATGAATTCTCTGAGGCACAGGTTCCTTCAGCTGCTGTAATACTCCCAGACTTTCTATGGGGAAGTGTGATCATGTGACATATGAACTTGATGTTTTTATGACTTTTTCAATGTTGGGATGTATGTGAGACAATAATCTCATTTCACCTTCAATGCAATTACCTCTTTATGGCCCTTTCTGCACGGGCCATTTACAGCGCCCTGGGGACGGCAAAAACGCCGTCCCCAGGGAGCTGTTCGCACAAACAGCGCTGCGAAAACACAGCAGCGCCGACCTGACTCCCCTCCGCCTCCCCCAGGGTGGTGTCAGGCCACCCAGGGTGGTGTCAGGCCACCCAAGTAGTCAACTCTCCATGCTTAATTTTTAGCTTGTGGTCACTGGATATATAAGCCAGCTCTTCTTCAGATAACTTCAAAGCAGCATCAGATGGAATTTTCATAAATTTGTTTTGAACCGTCTATGTTTAAGGATGGAAAATAAAAGCTTCATTTCTCTTCCAGAGTTGTCAAATGCTTGACAACGATAAGAGTCATGTCTTTAATATGGATTTTACAGAGCAAAAGAAATATTTCAAAATTACCATCTTTAGCTCTTTTTTTCTAAATTGCTACCATTTCTTGAAATGCAATTAGCTGATCTCTTGAAGTTAGAGCATTTTCATTTTTACCTTGCATACTTGTATTAAGATTATTGAGGTGCATAAATATCTCTGTTAAATATTATAGCCTGGAAATCCAAAATTCACAATGCAGACGCACTCACAAAAACATTCTTGTTTTTTCTTCCTCAAAAAATGCAAGAATCTCTTTTCGGAGTTCATGCACATGACTCTTGATAGCCCATCTCACTTCTGTGCGTAAAATTAAATTTCTGTACTGTGAATCCATATCAGTACACATTTTTCTAAGGCAGTTTCCGCACGAATGCAGAAGTGGCCGGGTCATGCGCATCTCGACGCCAACTCCGAGCCGATCGCTTAGGACCACATCCGCATCGGACGGGTTCTAGAAAGAGCCGGGCAGCCGGGCGCCATCGGATGCTGGCGCCTCTGGCAGATTGGCAGAACTCTGGCCTTCCGGGCGCAGCTGCCGAGGCCTGGGGACACGCCCCTCTAGCCCTGCGCACCTGCTCCAGCGGCGCAGGGCAGGGGGCGTGTCCCCAGGCCTCAGCGATGTGCCAGAGGCCCGGGGACAAGGTAAGTACAAGGAGCAGGGGGGAAGCGCCGGGAAGCCGCTGCCATTCGCACGGCAGCGGCTTCCAGCCAGCATTTCCCCAACAAGTGTGCTTCCGAGCGTGGGGGCATGGAGACGGCCGGCCGGCGCAAGGGCGGTGCGGCTGCGACGCAGCTGCACCCCCTGTGTGAAAGGCGGCCTGGGGATGGCGTTTTTGCCGTCCCCAAGCCGCCGTTAATTGCCCGTGCAGAAAGGGCCTGAATAAATGAGTCTTTACTGGTCTGCTTTTAATGAAATTAACCATTTTGACATCTTGGTCCAGAAAATTGTTTAATTCAGTTCCTAATATTTTTGAAAAGAGAACCTCTCTGTGTAGAAAGCAATGAGTTATAATAACATTGAGGTTTGGCTGTTTTACAAGTGTTGCAGACTATTTAATTCAACCTACCATAGATGGAGTTCAATCGATACAAATGGCAACACATGACTTTCATGAAAAATCTCTTTTTTCAAGGTAGGCAGTTAAAAGATCACATTTGTTTTGATCTCATGTAGTACCTGACATTTCTTTGCAACAAAAATTTGGTTTATTATTCAGTCTTCATCAATAAAATGAATAAATGTAAGTAGATGTGCTTTGTTACTGATGTCAGTAGATTTATCAACTTGCAAATTGAAATGCAAATTCTGAAGTTTATTCCATACATTTTCTTCTATGTCAGCTGACAGTTCTGTAATTCTTCTATGAATTGTATCATTTGAGAGAGGGATTTTGCATAGTTCTTGTTCTTCTTCCATTGTTAACATTGTTTTAACAATCCTCCTACATGCCAGAAAAGCAACTGACTCGGACAGAGTACACAACTTCAATTTTTGTGCAACCATTTCAGACATTTCAAAATAAGCAATTTGAGTCAGAAACTGTAAATCTTTTCCTAAAAACATTGGCTTATTTCAGTTTGTGCTCTGATAATCTTTTGAAATAATTTGAATCCTTTCTTTAAAGAAGAAGAAGAAGGAGAGTTTGGATTTATATCCCCCTTTTTCTCCTGTAGGAGACTCAAAGGGGCTTATAATCTCCTCGCCCTTCCCCCCTCACAACAAACACCCTGTGAGGTGGGTGGGGCTGAGAGAGCTCCAAAAAGCTGTGACTAGCCCAAGGTCCCCCAGCTGGCATGTATGCGAGTGCACAGGCTAATCTGAATTAGCCTTTGATAAGCCTCCACAGGTCACGCGGTAGAGCGGGGAATCAAACCCGGTTCCTCCAGATTAGAAAGCACCTGCTCTTAACCACTACGCCACTGTGTATGTGATTATGTGAGTATTCAGTTGTAAAATGTCTTTTTAACTTACTGGGAACCATGACTTCATTTGACACTTTTTCACTACACACAAGTGGGAAAGGCTGGTGTTCATTAGACTTGAGCAATTCCAAAAATATTCATTAAAATTTAGATGCAGCTTAATTTGGGTGAAAAATTATCTGTGTTTCATATTCGGTATACCCAAATAATTTGGTTCCGTCTGATTTTGTTTGTATTTTTGGTGTATTTTTGGATTTTGGCATGTAAGGGGTACATTTTTAAATCTGGAAGCACCAAAATTTCAGGGTATCTTTTGGGGACTCTCCTGCTGATGCCACATATGTTTGATGATGTTTGTTTCAGGGGATCCAAAGTTATGGACCCCCAAATGGGGTGCCCCATTCTCCATTGTTTCTAATGGGAAATAATAGGAGATAGAACTACCCCTTTGAAGATTCATAATGTTGGACCCCCTGAGCCAAACCTCAACATATTTAGGTGGCTTCATCAGGGGAGACTCCTGAAGATACCATGCAATTTTGGTGCTGCTAGCTTAAAAAATACACGCCTGACAGACACCCCAATGTAAGTATTAGGGAAGTTATCTGTCATGTTTGATGTTTTCTGACTCTAAGCATTGTTTCAAGGGGTTTTTCACTCCCTTGAAAGAAGATCCTTTAAAGGGACTTCCTTTGCAGGCACTTGCTGTGGGAAGGGGGGAGGTGGAATCTGTAGTTTGCTGTTTTCTGAGGCCGTTTCCGCACGGGCGAAATATGGCGGCCTGGGGACGGCAAAAACATCGTCCCCAGGCCGCCATTCACACAGGGGGCGCAGCTGCTTCGCAGCCGCGCCGCCCTCACGCCGCCCGCCCGGCGCCGATCCGGTGTTTCCAGAGTGCGCTGGGAAGTGCACTTTTCTGGAAATGCCAGCTGGAAGCTGCTGCCGTGCGAATGGCAGCGGCTTCCCGGCGCTTCTCTCCCCCACTCCCTTCCTTCACTTACCTGCTCTCCAGCCCTCCGACGCGTTGCCGGGGCCTGGGGACACACCTCCCTGCTCTGCGACATGGAAGCAGGCGCGCAGGGCAGGGGAGGCGTGTCCCCAGGCCCCAGCAATGCCCCGGAGGGCCGGAGAGCAGGTAAGTTCACCGGGCGATGGCGCCCAGCGGCACCGTCGTCCCGGTTCTTTCTGGGACCGTCCATGCGGAAAGGGCCTGACTCTTTAAGCATTGTTTCAAGGAAGTCAAAAATCCAATAGATATATTTCAGTTATGAAAGTACCTTCCCTTAGTGCAAGGTGCATTAGACTAACAGATTTATGTGATACAACACTTTGGTTGTTCTAAAACAGTTTCTAGGCAAAAGTTTTGCTTCTCGCTTTTTAAATTTCAAACTAGTCAGATTACTTTAAAGGGCTGCCTACTCCCATAAGAGCCTGCCCAACAGCTATTTTCTGCTTCCTTCCAAATTCTGCTCCATTTGCCTCAATCAATCAGATGTGAATCATATCTTTTTTTCTGTTAAAAATATATTAGTACTTAGAGAACTTTACATCACAAAAAAGACATAGAAAAATCTTTTAGAAGTACATTTTCTATAAGAACTCCCAATTTTGTCTGCATTGGTATTATCACTTTAAAAATACCACTTACTCTGTACCAACATAAGTAAAATTAGATATTTAAAGTTACTACTGATAAACATCACACTTTTTTCTCAATTTTCTCTTTTTTAAATAATCTCCTAACATTCAAAACCACTAAAAAGATATCTTTCATTTCTGATTGGTCAAGCTTATAGTTTGTCAGGCCTTTAGCTTAGAATCAATGAGGTATGAGCTTGCTAATTTTACTCTGTCTCACATAAAGTTATTAGTACATTTAGTTGAGATTCAGCAGTGGAGAAAATTGTATGCTTCCACATTAGAATATAGTCCTGAACAAATATGAGAATTATCATTAATTTTCACATGCTGCCTCTATCAAAACCATTATTTTGTGCTTTACTGAACATGGTACTTTGATACAAGAGCATTTACAGTTCATTGAACATCTATTACTAACATTTTCCTTTGATAAACTGGTAGGCACTAGGACCCAGACAGAATATTCTACAAGAAAGAAGGTCCAGCATGTTGAGTTCTGTGGCAGAGTAATATACAATCCTACTATCATATTTTTGAGACAGAGTATAGTGAGTGTCCATTGATGGATAAGGCAAGAGAATTAAAAATCCTGATCAGCCTATCCAGAAGGCATCTGAAGGGTAAAAACTAATTACTTGCTGGTGGATGTGACAAGAAGGATAGCAGAGGAAGAGAAATCTAAAGCTTACTTTGACACATAAGTAGGGAGATTTGATTCACAAAAACTTATATCCAGAAAATCCCATTGGTTTCTAATGTGTTACTGGATTTGAATCTAACTGCAGATTAATAAGTTTATGCAGTTTACAAAATAATAACATGAATCCCATTATCATTGATTTGAGAAATCAATTTGGCTAGGAAATGGCAGGATGTGAACCATGTAAATGGGACCTTTACAAAATCAAGTTAAGAGTCTGACAGAAGGAGTAGGGTAACCTTGCTGCATGAACAAACCAACTGACCAATAAAAAATTGCCTAACAAACCAATCAGTTTAAACATATACAAGTTTGTCACATCAGCCAATGACAGTTTTAAACAGTTGCCCAACCAATACACACACAGCACTTCAGACACCACACTGTTCCCCTAGCGAATTTAGAGCTCTCATTCAAAAGAAGCTTTTGTAAAATATCTCCTGGCACAACTTGGAATTGGCAAACCATTTGTGATTCAAGGCAAGAGAAGTTGGCCATGGATGTTAATTATACAATCCTGGTCTATTGTGTAACACGTAAGTGGAAGTGTGGAACATAATTTAATTAAATCAAAATATTTATTTTATATTTCATGATAACAGTTATTGTACATCATTTTCCAACTGGCCTTGACTTCTTCTCTCATTAAGATACATTCCTGCTAGAATAAAGAGTTTACAATTTCAGATTTATGAAAAAAATTGTTGACATTCTGTTTCTGATCTCTTCTAAAGCCTCATGGTATATTTGGCTTCTAGAAGAGTGGTTTAATTTAGCATCAGTTGAAGGGTTGGGATGAAGAATGAGTTGGAAGTCATGCTGTATCTATACATTAGAGAGGAGAGTAATAATTAGGAATAATGTGTGTGATCAATAAGGCTAAGTATCTTTTCAAACTCCAGAAACAGCAGATGTTTGCATCTATTTTCTCTTTCTGACTTCATTAATTCCAGGACATATTTACAATAAAGACATTTCTTTAATTAACAAAGAAATATTGTCCAATTAGAATGAGACAGTCAATATGGATGGTGATCCTTCTATAGTTGACTATTTCGGTCTTGATTCAGAAGCAGATATATGAAAGGCTATGTTTTCTTAAATGCATATTTTTATTGCACTTTTCCCCATTACATCTAGACACAGGATAAAAGATGACAGATTTAATCTTTATGAAGAAAAAAAGCAAAAGGCATATACTTATCCCTACTACAGGACTGCAGGTACAAATAACGACACTTGGGTAGGATCAAATGTGGTTGGATATTATGCTACTGCCATTATTTACCTTGTGGAACCAACAGGAGTCATCAAAAAGAAATAGCTGAGGTAGTGCTCTGCAGTAATTTTACAAACAATCTACTGGCAGAAGCAGACTAGCCCTTCCTTCATCCCAGCAGCTTTCTCTTTTGATTCCCCAAAATAGGGATTACTGAGGGAAGAAGAGCTTTATCAGTCAAAAAGTCATGTAGGCTGAGAACTGCAGAGAACAGTGAAATCTGGTGATTGCATTTGTTCCTCTTCCATCAGCAGAACAGAGGTAGGATATGACCTAATTAGTGTAAACATTCCTAATTACCCTTCACCCAGGTACCATCTTACTCCAATGTACATTTGGTAATATGCAGACGATTTCCTCATAATTCCCATCTTCAATTAGCAAATGGAAATGCTAGGAAACATAGATATAGTTAGATTCTTACTTGGGAAAATTACAATAAATTGCCAATCTTTGAATATCACTGATAAGAAGCCTTCTAACAAGTAGGAATGGTCTCGCTAAAACTGTGTCACATTAGGGTTTGATTGATGTAAGCAAATTATGTGAGTTAAACAGTGTAACAATACATCAGCATGACACAGGACTGAAATCTGTTTAAACCACACAAGCATTACACTGTGCTTATTCTCTAGACAAAGAAACATAACAGCCCAATCCACATCCCCAGGCAGCTGGGAACACTGGGCTGCTGCACCCCCCACCCCTCGCTGCCTCCAGAGGGCTTTCTGGCATCATGGAGAGGCAGAAAAAGCAAAAACAAAACAAAACAAAGAACACCCTCCCTCCCTGGAAAGCCCTCCATAGGACTAAATGGATCTATGCCACCCTTTCCCAGCCCTGGGCTGTGGTGTATCTGCTTGTAAAACCAGAATAGAAACCATCCTGGCTACCCTCCCCCACCCCATGCCAGTGACTGATCGAATACCAGTGTTGCTCAGCAGCAGCTTCAACTTCTAGGTGTTGTTACTGCAGAGCTGAGGGCCAGCTGTCTGCTGGTGCCTTTGCCCCCTCCACTGTCGGAGGTATCCCTTGCACTGGTAGAGGGGGCAAATGTGATGGCACATCCCTGCACCAGCTCTTCAACTGGATTTAGACCTCCCCGGTAGGATTGCACTATAAGCCTTTTTTGGTTGGTCTGATAAATAAACAAGAAGAATGCCAATATCTACTCCCTAACCACTACTGACCATAAATTCTGCCATGGACTTTAGTCACTTAATGTGAATAGTGACAACTTTGTTTAGTCTTATCAAAAGAAGCTACTATACATCCAACAGAAAAGCATTTATTACAAGAACTGATTTTGCCAGCAAATTTAGCTCAAGCTAAATTCTATACTCTACAGTTGCCTCAAAGATCCATTTTGAACTGAACTGAAGCCCAGACCATTTGATGATTAAGTTAGGTTCAGTGTAAGAGGGAAGAGGGAAGAGGGAAGAGGTTCTTACTATAAGTCAGAATTTATGGTGGCCAACCTATCTGTAATGAGAACTTCACTTCCAAAATACTTTTGCCATCTGGCAATAATCTCAATTTGCTATTCATCTGTTCGTTTACAAGTGGTGCTTATTGGATTCCTAGACTTTTGTTATAACAGGAAAATCAATTTTTTTAAAAAAAATAGACAGTTAATTAAATAAAGAGTAGATCTATGCTACTATTTATGAAGAGCTTTTGCTACAAATTATAGATTTAATATATCACTGGTAGGAAGCATTCATGTTTTGATCTTTTTTGTATCACCCATAATTAAGCAGCAACTATGGCAATTGCATCCAATCAAGGCTGAAGCCTCAAGGTCAAAGTCAAAGAACTCTCTTACTGCATCTTGTTTTCCTTCCTGTTAACATTTTGTTTCTAAACATTTGCACCTTGATTTTTCTGATATGAAATCCTTAACTCCAAGTAACCATATGGTTCTAACAAATGGAGCAGTAGCATATATATAATGCTTGCTAACCATAACAAGGATTTTAGAAGCTGGAATTAGAAATGTTATAAATAAATGCATTTAGTTGAGGCAAATGCAGAAAAATGTTTCTGCTCACTGATCTGTAACTGGAGTAGGGTACCAGTAAATGGAATATGCTTATCTGGACTTACCAATTGTGTATCAAATTCTTACTTGCTCAAAAAAACAACTAAATGAAAAGCTATAATCTTTGAGAAGATAGCACTTGACTCCCATGGTTTTTGTTACGATTTCCAGTATAATTTTGCTCCTCTTTCTAAGTCTCTTCCTCACTTATATGTCTTCTTGCATCATTCATTCATTTAAGTCTCTGCCATTTGGATTAGGATTTTCAGCCCTGCAACACTATCTGTTTTCATAATACCGATAAATAAGTGTCCCGTGAATTATGCAAAGGAGAAACAAGCATCTTTTTGAAACTCTGGTCTTGGTGTACATCATGACTATTGTTACCTCTGTGCAATGCTCTGGCTAAGTCAAATCAAATGGATTAGAACCCACTGTGTGGATTAAAAACTATTCGCTCATTCCAACACTAGGAAATGCCATAAGGCATGCTGCCTGCCCAATCCTCCTGTAGGCCCCAGGTATCATACATACATGCTTAATGAAGTGTTTAAATAGTGACTATAATTGATAAGCATTATCTATAATAAGCTTTCTCTCTTTCTCTCTCCCTCTCTCTCTACACACACACACACACACACACACTCAAACACACACACACACACACACACACACACGCACACACCAGTTGTGTAATTTCACTTTCCATTAAAAAATGAATATGACCCAGATAGCTCTGGAAATCACTGGAACTATGCTTTTGCCATAGTTTCCAGTGATTCCTCTTAAGTCATCTAGTCTTAAGTCAAGGGGCTTATGACATTTAGGGAGGATCCTTTGTTTAATAGACAAGGTACATATTTTGAATGCAAAAAATTCTTGAGATCCCTTGTGAATCTATTGAAGTTAAGGTGTTGTAAGGCAACAGGTATTAGGAAAGGCCTTTTTATGCTTAAGAGAATAAAACTGAGCTAGGTGACCAGTTAAATGATATAAGGCAGCTTCCATTGTTCACATATTATGCTGGGATTAATGGTAAGCATTTGGCTCTTCGTATTTAACAAAGTGAATAACTGTAGATATTAGGCAACCTGTCTATATGTTCTGGATATACAGCAAAATTTTGTTATTTTAAACAAGTGCCATATACTTCTGTGTCTATTTTTGAAGAGTTACTGTGGGTGGCAATCAAGAACAGGCCCTTTCCAATGGTAGCACCTCTCCTTTGGAATGTTCTCCCCAGGAAACTTGCCTGGCACTTTACTGATGTTTAGATAACAAGTCCAAATATTACTTTTTACCAAAGCTTTTAAATGAAGGATTACCTCCTTTTAGTGGTAGCATTTGTTGGCAATTGACACAATTATGCGGCACCACCTGGTTAAAAGTAAATAAAGCTTTAATCAGGGACTAAAATATTTGATAGTGAAGAGGAGAGACAGAGGCCTAATTCTAGCAAAGAGGTGGGGGGGGGGGCAGGCAGGCAAGTGGGGGTGGGTGGGAGCTTTCAATGAAATCCTAAGGAGAGTTACTCCAGTCTAAGTCCATTCATTTCATGATTTAGACTGGAATAACTCAGCATAGGATTGCACTGTGAGTGGAATTTACAAAAAGAAGAAGGATTTTGCCCGATCAGGAGACAATGAAGGCATGACACTTAACAGCAGAGAAGATGCTAACCTTACTATCCTATCTTCTTGCTGTTCCCTTCTTTTTACGCCAGACATTGCCTATTCCAACTTCTAGCCTTATCTCTGGCCTTCTTCTAGCCAACTTAATCTCTAGCCAACTTAATCTCTGGCCAACTTCATCTCTGGCCTTCTTCGAGCCTTCATCTCTGGCCTTCTTCTAGCCTTCTTGGCTAGCCTTCTAGCCATCTTCATATCTGGCCTTCTTCTAGCCCAGGGGTAGGGAACCTGCGGCTCTCCAGATGTTCAGGAACTACAATTCCCATCAGCCTCTGTGAGCATGGCCAATTGGCCATGCTGGTAGGAGCTGATGGGAATTGTACTTCCTGAACATCTGGAGAGCCGCAGGTTCCCTACCCCTGTTCTAGCCTTTTATATATATATAACTCTTATGCCTCTTGTTTTCATTTTTTTTGTATTGTTTTACTTCATGAGCTTCCTTGAGCAGATCTCTGGAGAGGCAATATATAAGTCTTCTAAATAAATACATGAACGTCTGCAGGCTATATCAAATGTACAGAAATGGCAGAAGTGGGCCAACTGGGATTCTGTAGTCCAAAAGAAACTTTTACCCAATTTTGTAAATTCATCAGTAGGACACAAACAACCCCATCTGAACTTGGTTGGGGTGGATCACAGTGCTGATGTGCCATGATCCTGCTGCTCCCATGGAGCTTCCTGGCAGTGTGGGAGGCTTGTACATTTTTTAAAAGCCTCCCTGCCACTGAGAAGCCCCCATTGGGCTGAATTGACTTACACCATCTTTTTGGCAATGTAAGCTCAAGGCCCAGACCACCAGCATAATGCCGGCAAAAACTGAGCTTCCCCTGGCCACACCCCTGGCCCACCCTTGCTATCCTGGAAGTGGCAGGGACCCTGTCCTGGGGAGGGCAAATCTGCTAGAGCAGCTATCCACCACTCCATGAGCAGATTCTCCCCTTTTGGATGGGGCATTTATTCATTTATTTAAAATACTTTATGTCACATTTCCACCCAGTTTAGCATCCTCAAGGCAGTGAAGATTCAAAAGCATTAAAACAGGCTTTTAAAAATACATAACAAAAATAAAAGTGACACACAGAACACATATACAGTTAAAACTCATTCACAATAAAACACGTACACAGGAAAGAGGGCCAGTGAGGGCATGCAAGAGAAAACAGATATGTCTCCATCCACCGGTGGAAGACAATGATAGAGGGGAACAGACAAATATTCATGGGGAGAGAATTCCATAATAATTATTGTAATTTAGAATGATAATTTACAAAGAAGTGACAGATGAATAGAATAGTCAGCCACCTGTGTGTTTTTGATTATTATCTTTTGTTTGCAGTTTGCTAGGTAATTTTGAATAATGGGATACCAGAAATGAGGATCTTCAATCTCACCATTCTTGTATCAAATGCTAAAATGCAAAATAACATCAGTGTATAAGTTCACAACTTTATCTCCTTGAACCCAGCTTCATCTCATACCTTCATATGAAATGGTTGTTGTAATCAGCAATATGTGTACACTCAATGCTAGCACAAGATGAACTCAATGCTAGCACATGGCACTATATTCCATGCCTTCTATTTGTGATGTAAATGCCTGTATACTGAAGAACCAAAAGAATAAAAGTCTATCTTTTATTTCATTTCATTTCAGATTGTATTTTTGAGAATAGTCACAGAGGTGAAAATAGCTATTGCTGTTTCCCTATTGAATCACTCAGCCTTCAAAAGAAATGTCTTTAAGGACCTTTGTATCTCCAGATGTTTCTGCCTCATATCTCTGTAGTATAGAATGGCAGCACTGGCAAATGATTCCTGGGTTTACAATGAAAACTGAAAATCATTCCAATCAGATGACTGCAAACGAGCCTAAGTCAAATTACTTTCCGGACTATCCATTCAGATCAGAATGATTGGCAGCTTGCCAGTATAACCCCATCAATCCTACCCAACAAAACAGATCATTTGACTAAGAAATATAAAAATAGCACCTTCTTGTGAAAGAATGGGAGATGGTTAATCTGTATGAGAAAGGCTGAAAGGGGAACAAAGCTAATTGTCAACTACACAAACTCATTCATAGGATAAAAGCCATAGACAATTTGTCTAGTCCCAAAGCAAACAACAGTTATTTTCAAAGCATATTACTTAACAAATCTGCATTTTCCCTTTTCCTCAGGAAATAAAATTTCATTTTCCAGCCAAGTACATCACTGATGTTTCATCAAGAGCTTTTTGGTTATTTTGTTAATTATCCTTTTCTCACTGTAATAATACTTTGCACATTCTGAAAATGACTTGTGGTTTAAATAGAAATGATCAGCCCAAAGATATAAACAAGTGGATAAATACATATGACAATTTTAAAGGTGGTAACTTCTCACATTATGAATAAAGCTGTTTGGTAAGCTGATCTGAACATGTGAGTATAATCTTATTGAGAAGAAAACAGGGCTATAGCAAGATAATCAACTGGTCAGAAAACATCTGATCCAAAAACAAGGCAATAGCAATGCAATCTACTGATAGGCACCTCCTTCTCAATTTGGAATTCAGCCAGGTAAATCTCCATAGATCCTCACTCGTTTGTTTTTTCAGTCTAATTCAGAGATTTAGAAATTCCCATGGCACAGGGTTGCCAAGAAATCTCTACCATCTTTGTTGTGTCTGCTGTAATCCGCAAGCCCTCAACTATCGCATACTAGACTAATTGGTGATTCTTTAGTGAATGGGAAGACTGGGTTACCTAGCTTAACACTATGAATATATTTTTAAAGTAGCAATGGGGAAATAACTCACCTTGGCAGTGCAAAAGGCAAGCTAGGTGGGATCTTTTAGACAACTATACCAGAATTGGCTTTTGAAATGTTCCACAAAGAATGCAAAAGAGACCAAATTGTAGTTTAAATATTTTTATATGAATTTTGGTTGCAAACAATCATACAGTGAGACATTAAGAAGCATACACACAGTTCCTAATGGATATAAGCAGGGAGGAAAAGATAGGTTTGGATGATAAGAGTAGGAAGGGGAGCAGGGGACTTATACGTTACCTAAATTCTGCAGAGAAGTTCTTGAAGAAGGGAAGGATTCCTATGCCAGCATAGAAATCCAGGCGAAGGACGATATATCGAGTCTCAAACCAACTATACCAAGAGAGGTTTAGCCAGTAAAGAGCGCTGAGACTAGGGTGCACAGTACTTTTATACCCTTTTGCGCAGGTAGGGGGGGGATAGTAAGTTTCAGTTTCAGTTTCCTGAACCTGGTGGGATTTCCTTTGCTGGGATTGCTGGCTTGAGCTAATCAAAGGCTCATCTACTGTATCTAAGTGTTGGGATAATAGAGCCAATTGTTTCTTGATTATATTAAGGAAGCTCTGAATGGCTTTATGTAGAGTATCTTAAAAGACTCTGCCCAGGTATTCAACTGTCACCTTAGGTGAGGTCATGCCTCCAGGTTTCGCATGCCTCCACCAATCGCAAACACAGGGCCGAGGGGGAGGAGTAGATATGTTCATCTGTGATTCTATCCCCTTCAGGGCTGTCCCTGTCCCAGGGATCACCAGTGTGGAGTGTGTCAGTCTGGAGTGGTTGGCTGTGGAGAGGTTGGCTGTCCTCTTGGTGTACCGGTTGCCTAGTGCACCAGGAGACGGCCTGCCGCAGCTGCTAGAGGTGGTGGCCAACAGGGCGTTGCGGTTTCCCAGACTCATAGTCTTCGGCGTCTTCAACGTCCATGTTGACACCGCCTCATGTGCAGTGGCTGCGGACCTGGTGTCATCCATGGTGATGCTGGGCCTCTCCTTGGTAAATTCTGGCTCCACCCATGAGGCTGGTCACACTCTGGATTTGGTCTTTGGTTCAGGAGTTGATATGGTCATATCCTCTATTGATAGAGTGCCATGGTCCGACCATTATGCTCTGAAGGTACGGATGGACTTGCTGCACCAACCCTGTCTAGGCGATGGGCTAATTTATGCCCACCCCAGGAGACTTATGGATCCTATTGGATTCCTGAATGCTCTGTGGGATCCTGAAACCACCGGCACCCTCGATGAGCAGGTGGAGGACTGGAACTTCTGGCTCTCCCATGCCATTTAGGTTGTTGCTCCCAGGAGACCTCTGCACCCCCGCATGCGGCTGACTCCTTGGTATACCAGGGAGCTGTGTTGCATGAAGCGGGAGCTCAGACATCTAGAGCGAGTGTGGAGGAAATCTTGTGACGAAGCTGCGCGAACATCTTATAGGACATTTATGAAGGCCTATGAGATGGCGGTGAAGGAGACGAAGAGAGCTTTGTTTTTGTCCTCTCTCGCATCTGCTACCTCTTGCCTGGCCCAGCACAATTATTTTGTATTATTCGGTCTCTCACCTCAATACCTGAGGTTTCTACAAATTCTCAATTGGCTGCTAGCTGTGAGGCTTTTATGAGCTTTTTTGCAGTTAAAATTGCGTCACTTCGCCAGGATCTTCCCACCACCTTGGACACAATTAGTGAACTGGAGCCTCCCTTGCCGCCTTCGGGCCCTTGTTTGGCCCAGTTCTCTCTGCTCTCTGAAGCCACTGTTGACAGGGCCCTGGCGGCTATTAGACCTACTACCTGTCCTCTGGATCTGTGCCCCTCATGGCTTGTTAAAATGTGCCGAGCGGAGCTACGACCCCATCTGTTGAATATCATCAATAGCTCCCTTGAGCTAGGAGTTTTTCCAGATGGGTTGAAGGAGGTGGTGGTCCGCCCACTCTTGAAAAGACCGTCATTTGATCCTGGAGATCTGGCCAATTACTGCCCCATTTCGAATCTTTCATTTCTGGGGAAGGTAATTGAGAGAGTGGTGTTGGAGCAGCTTCAGGGCTTTCTGGAGGATGCCTTGGCTTTTGATCCCTTCCAGTCCGGCTTCCGTGCTGGGCATGGGATGGAGATGGTTCTCGTCGCCATCACAGATACACTCCGTATGCAGCTTGACCGAGGTGGATCAGCACTGCTGGTATTGTTAGATCTTACTGCAGTATTTGATGTAGTCGACCACGATCTTTTGGCCCACTGCCTGGCCGTTTCCGGGGTACGAGGCACTGTCCTTCAGTGGATTGTCTCATTTCTCCAGGACCATAGTCAGCAAGTGTGGTGCAGGGCTCAATCCTCTTGGAAGTGCCCGCTTCATTGCGGTGTACCCCAGGGGGCACTGTTGTCCCTGCTGTTATTTAACATCTATATGCGACCTATTGCTCAGCTGGTACGGAGCTTTGGGCTGATTTGTCATCAATATGCAGATGACACTCAGCTCATTCTGTTGATGAAGGGGGGAGCGGTCACTGCCCCTGCAGCTCTACAGCATTGCTTGGAGGCGGTCGCTGGTTGGTTGCAGCAGAGCAGATTGAAGCTGAATCCATCGAAGACAGAGATCCTCTGGCTGGGTCACAGGGGGGGGGATTTTCAGCCACCGGTGTGGGAGGGGGTCCCATTGGCACCAACCCCCTCCATTCGCAGCCTGGGAGCCCACCTGAATTCATCTCTTTCAATGGAGGCCCAGGTGACCAATGTAACCCGGGTTGCGTGGTTGTCATTTTTTGCCATTTTATTGTCAGCAGTCCCACTCATTTTATGAGATTTATATAGCTAACTGGATATTCAATTGTATCTGTATAAATAAGATTTTAGGATGGTGAACTGTTTCCTAAATACATATACTAGCATGGAGTGGTTTAATACTTTTTTTTTGCAACCATTAATCTGAATGCAGTTTCTCTCACAGTATTTGCCTTCTCAAAAATAAAAGCACAACAGTAAATTTTCACAGAAACCTTATAATTCCCATATGTTGGTAAATTGAAAAACTATCCAATTTTTTTCCAAATCTCCAGGACTGAGCAAAAGGCTACCGTTAGAACAGAGAAGGAAAGATTTAGAGGAACATCGTTGCCACACTTCAGGATTTCCCTTCCTGTTGCAGGCATAAAACTTGTGTATGACTAGAGGTAAAAAGTTTGGCATAAGTCAAAGCTCTTTGGATCTTAGCCCATGTCTTGTAGTGTGTGCTTTTGAATGCCCACTGTGTGCCCACTGAATGCAGAGCCATCCTAAATGGCATGTTGCTTTTTTGTTTGACTATTGTTGGTTGGTTTATTTACATCACATATTTATTGTTGAAGGTTTCTAACAATGTAATCCTAAGGTGGAGGGCCAAAACCCCTCAGGAGATGGTGTGAGCCCTGTGCAAGTATAAATGCCACTTATTCCAGAAGGGACATTTATCCCAGCATAGGGCCACTTACACCAGTGCTGGAGAGCTGGTAGTAGTGTGATACCTGGGTGCCAACACAGAGGGGCAGCAGCACTCCTGTGGAGTAGGAACCTATGCTGGTGCTGAAGGGGACATTCCTAGAGACACAGCTAGGGGTGTTCCTAGGGACACAACTGGCTTAAGTCAACTTCCTGAGCCTTTTTGGTCTGGGAATGCTCCCTGTTGCTGGACCTGACTTATGCCAGCAAAGTCAGTGACACAACCCATTGAACTATATATACCACTTGCACAATGAAAGGGGCAGCATTGCTTTTTGCTTGCAGGCCACAGCACAGCAAGCCTCTTGGGAAGCAACGTGGCTGCACCATCCACAGCTGCACCACAACTAGCCCCTTGCCCTTAGAATTGCACTGCCCAGTTTCTTCAGGGAGAACTGTAAGATATATATTTAAACAAACAAGTACTGTTTTTGATGGAGCATTTATACAACCTAACATATGGGGTTTGGTTTCAGTTTTATGCCATGATGGGTAAACACTGCTGTCCAAATCACAATTTGATCACAAATTATCACTGTTGCCCTAATTAAAACAGGAATATTTTTCCCCAAAATCAGGCATTCAAAATTGTTCTACAGAATAATATGAATGGGTTGTGCATTATTTTTAATGGCTCTCTGCTCATGTACATCTTCATAGTTCATTTTTAAGTTTTTGATTGCTCATCACTAGTTTTGTATAATGCAAATTCACTGCTGGACTAGAGTCCAGAAGATCATACCAGTTGTTATGTTTTGGTACCAACATTTTAAATTCTCATGAGAGAAGTGTTCGATGAGCAGTCTCAGAAGGCGGCAAATCTCTGTACAGTTCCTGTCATTCTGACTAATTTTGTGGGTTTCCTGCCCCATCCTGTTTACTGTTCTTTAAACATAATTCAGCTAATATACTAGGGAGTCTAGTTATTTGTGTGGAGAAGGCTGATTTTGTAGCAAATCAGCACTTATCACAGCAGGAGGAAGTTTTCATTTTACAGTACTTCACTTTAATAGATGATAATTACAAGTTTCACAGAACACAAGTGGATATGTAAATATGCAGTGTTTCATTAAGAGGAAAGTTATGAACAGAACACCACGTAGACCCTTTACTCTGAATTCCCAGCTGCCTGAAATCATTTTAATTAAAAAATAGAAAGTATTATGAATGTTTGCCTACAGTATAGAACTGTAAAACTGTAAGCTTTATCTTGCATTTCTGAGAAATATGTAAATGATATAAACCATCAGTTCTCTCCCTGATTCACCCCCTAGAATCTAGGCCTTGACTATCCATTGTCATGTTTAGGCAGAGGGCAGAGCCAGAACTAGCTAATTTTACACTTGAGGCAAGAATATAAGATTGTGCCCCCTTATATTTTCATAGTGGCTATTTTGACAAAAAGATAAACCCATGAATATGAGAATAATATAGCAACACAACCTTTATTTGATATCTTCATAATATTTCATAATAATATTCATAACATTTCTTCCTGTGCCTCTCAATGCCTCACTTGCTTTGCCCTTGTTACAGCTCTGGCAGAGGATTAACAAGGTTACGTCCCACTGATTTAAGTGGAAGAGATTTGAAGACACAATCACTATTTTTAATCAAAAGGGAGACAATCTAAAATGTAACACAGCCCCCCCCCCCATATGTTATGCAGAACAAAAGTTATTACTGGACATAACTGAAATGTACATGCTAATTTAAGACAACCTCCACTTTTTGATGGCATGGCTGGACAAAAACCTAATCTTTCATTTGAGTAAAAATGGTAAGGTTGTAATGTATGTCACTTTAACTGTGAATGGAACATGCTGCATATTTTATGCATAATTCCTTTTATAATGAAGAGGAACAAAAAGAGATAATCAGGTTCTCACAGAAAACTGATAATTTGCATATGTTAAATCAATTAATAACATAATTAAATATATTTATTTAGTTATTTGCTTAAGGAGAGAGATAATTGACACAAAATAAAACCATAGAGCAAGATAATTGGGTTTTTTAATTTTAAAAAGATCTTTATTGATATAACGAGAATTAAAACAATCCATGCAAAAACACAAAAAAACCCAATATCAATATTTCTATCTTTAACAAAGTATTAAAAGCCACCTACAAGATAGGTAGATTTAATACAACATAATATCCTTACACTTTTATTAAATTATTATTATATAATCCTTAAATTTTTTCAGACTTCCAACTAAGCTTTCACAAAATCAAATTCAAATTCAAAAAAGGGTGCTAACCTTCATACCTCTGGGACTGCCTTACCCCATATGTTCTTGCATGACCCCTGCGTTCGACAGAGGCCAATCTGTTGGTGGTCCCTGGCCCCTCGATGATGCAGCTGGCCTCCACTCAGGCCAGGGCCTTTACCTCCATGGTCCCTGCCTGGTGAAACACTCTTCCTCCAGCTGTCCAGGCCCTGCGAGATCATGGTAAGTTCTGCAGGGCCTGTAAGACCGAGTTGTTATACCAGGCTTTTGGAGAGACCGGCCGCTGATTGGTGCACCCCATCTTGTTCTCCTTTTACAGCTTGGGTCCTTTTAACATGAATAGGACACACCGTTCCCCCACTCCTCAGGAGGGGTTTTAATGAGGGTTTTAATGCTGGATGCCGTTAATAATTATTCTATATTTTGTATTGAACGCTGCATTTTAAGGGGTTTTAGCATTTATGGTTAATGGAGCCTGTATTAGTTATTTATGATTTGTATTCTGTTTATTTGCTCCATCTGTTTTGTTGTTGTATTCCATGTTGTGCACCGCCCAGAGCAATTTGGGGGGGGGGACTGTATATAAGATTAATAATAAATAAATAAATATTCCCAAATCATAAACATTCCAAAATTTAATATTCTTTCTTTTAATGTCCCTTAACCTTTAACTTACTTTATTTTCATAAAGAGGAGATAACAATTTTTAACATTTACAGTATTCTAATAATTTTGTTCATTCTGATGAACTTTCCATATATGTTTTCAATGGTCATCAGTCTTCCACATACTCTTCAATATATTTGTTATTGAATATCATATGTGGCAAATTCCAGTAGTTTATTCATCCACACCTCAATTGGCGGAGCATTCTCCTTCTTCCATCTTTTAGGTACCCTTGCAGCTGTAAGTCATATGTAATATTTTTAATGTTTAAACTTTGGACCTAATTCCAATATGATCAAAAGGAATTATTCTTTCCTAAAGTTATTTTTAACTCTAAGAATTGTTTTCATTAAAACGTAAATATCTGACCAAAATTGCTTGATCTTTTTACATTTCCACCAAATATGATCATATGAACCAATTTCCTCTGAGCATCTCCAACAGAGATCCCCACAAGTTGAATACATCTTAGCCAATTTGGCAGAAAGAGATGCCAGCAATAAAACATCTTGAAACAATTTTCTCTCAAGTCAATATTTTGCGTAAAATTCAAATTCTTTCCAATCAAATCCCATTGTTCCAAACTGATGTTTCTACCTAAGGCTCATTCCGCACATGCAGAATAATGCACTTTCAAACTGCTTTCAGTGCTCTTTGAAGCTGTGCGGAATGGCAAAATCCACTTGCAAACAGTTGTGAAAGTGGTTTGAAAATGCATTATTTTGCGTGTGCGGAAGGGGCCTAACTCTTTTGCCCAAACCACCGTATTATGTTTTACTCTCAAAGAGAGAGATAATTGACTTACAGAATAAAACCTAAACATATACAATAAATAAGAACAACTGGGAATTTACAAAATTAATTCACTGAGGATACAATGAGTCATCATATTTTAAGTAACATTGCACTGTATTTTGAAACCTGGACCATAATTATCTCCAATTATCTCCAGAAACTTTTTAATCAGCTCCTCTTCATCACCAATATATATTCTTTTGATCAGAGGCTCTCTCTCCTATGTTGGCAACATGAGTATTGTGAGTAAGCGTTGAACCTGAAGTATGTATGATAAACCCTAAATATTCAAAGCAGGTTACCTGTTCCAACTTCTGCCCACTGATATTTGAATTTCTGTATTTAGTTCACTTATCAAAGGCCATTACTTTTGTTTTATCATTCTTAGTTCCTAAATGTTCACTCCTGCAATGCTTGGTCACTCTTCCTAGTGCTCTCCTGAGACCAATTGGGATTTAAGATAATAGTCTTACATCTGAGTATATCTGTAAATCTATGGCTACAATGTATGTGACATTAACTATGGATGGCATGTGCTGTATATTTTATGTGTAATTCATTTTTTCAATGAAGAGAGAAAAAATAAGCAATATTCCATTTTTCATAGTAAACTGATTATCTACGTATGTTAAATGAATTAATAGCATGACAATCAAAGACATTTATTCAGTCATGTGCTTATTAAAGTCTTCTTTCTCATCAAAAGTGGCACAAACTTGCTAACAATAGAATTGAAAAGCAGCATAAAAACACAATACCAAAACTATAAGCATAGTTCCGAATACAATAACTAACATCTAACTTTCATCAAAGATCCTTCTGTTGTGAATAGCTTAGCCCAGTGGTGGCGAACCTTTGGCACTCCAGCCAGTGGTGGCGAACCTTGGCACTCCAGCCAGTGGTGGCGAACTGTGCTGGCAGGTGCTGATGGGAATTGTAGTCCATAACAGCTGGAGTGCCAAAGGTTCGCCACCACGGGCTTAGCCCTTCACTAAAAGACCCTTCCTGACATTCTTAGAAAATTCATTCCACAAAATCAGAGCCACAGCAGTAAAGGCCTGAAACCACACAGTGGCAACTGAAAAATATTTCACACAAGAACCTCTTGGAGGACACTTTGAGCAAGGACAAAATTCTAAGAAAACAAGATCAGTCTAGACATATTTTTTTAAAAAGATACTGATTTTTAAACCAGCTGCATTTTAAGGTAGTCAGACACACGCTCTGCTTTAATTTCCTGTAAATTCTATTGTTGAAAACAAAGGGATTTATTTTACATTTCACAAATATCAAACATTATCCAATCACAAAAGTTC
Source organism: Sphaerodactylus townsendi (assembly GCF_021028975.2). NCBI lineage: Eukaryota > Metazoa > Chordata > Lepidosauria > Squamata > Sphaerodactylidae > Sphaerodactylus > Sphaerodactylus townsendi. The sequence goes on along the minus strand of NC_059433.1, from coordinate 36,453,771 downwards.
TTACTCAACAGAGACTCAGTATGTTCAATTTGGCAACATTGCAAATTGAAGTTGTAGATTGCATTGCTGTTTAAAGTTATATAATTACTTTTGGGGACAAGGACCTCAATATAAAACATATGATCCAGCAGTTTTGCTGACATTGAGCTGATAGGGGTTCAGTCACTGCTTCATTGGGAGGCCTGCTGGAAACTGCTATCTATGCCACATTGAATTCCATAATGGTGGAAATGTGTGCAACTGCAGATGAATTTGTCATTCACTGAATAATGTCATGTTTACAACATATTAAATAGTTCTGAATCAGAATTTGAACATTGTGGACACTGGAAATCTCATTAGCTTCTATAGCCTTAGAAATAAAGTGAAATATCTTCTTCAGATAGTATGGCAGCAAGATTGGTAGTACTATAAGGTGACCAGATTTTAACATTGGTAAAGCAGGACACCACTTACTGGGGTGTGTGTGTTCTTGATTAAATATTCCCTTCCTGTTCTCCCGCTGTTTTCATGTCTTTTTGTAGGGCTGCTATGGTTTCTAATATTAAATCCCCTTTAATGGGCTGGTCTGATCCTTGTCTGCCTAGCATGCAATCCTCCGGTGTTGTCATTGTTTTTGTCATTTTATTCTTATTAGCATTGGCCATGGTTGTCTTTCTTAATTCCAGGGCTTCTAACAGTAACTGGTTGAGTAACACAAGCTATTGTCTCAGTTTCTTTCCTTTTATGGGTGTGAACTTCTTATACTTTCACTTTTGTCTTCTTGCTTAATGTTTCATTTTCTCCTTTGGAAAAATATTTAACTGGTTTATTTCTTCGTGTCTTCTCACTTTTTATATAGGGGTATCTTGTCTTTAATCAGTTGTTAGTAGTCTGTGCTAAGTAGTTCATGCTAGAGAGTCCTTAACACTCTCTATGGTTCCTTCCTTCCCTTTTCCTGTTTATTTCGGCCAGTCTGCTAGTCTATCCAGCCTGCTTTCACATTTACTCTCTCTGTTCTTAAAGCGCACTCGCCTTCTCCAATTCTCCTCCAAAACTTTCAATTAGGTAGGAATACAGTATAGAAAAAACTGGTACCACTTCTAATATTTAATTCCTTCCCGGTTTTTTAATGGGGCTGCTTTATGTCGCCATTTTTATCTTTCATCTAGCATTAACCAAGTTAACCGGCTTCTTTTCCTCATTACCACCACCGCGTTTTCCGTTCCTGCAAAACTATATTAATTCGCTATGGTGGTTAACATTAAAAGAAGAATTTAGCCCTTAGTTCTATTTCTTTGTCGAATTTGATGAGTTGTAGTTATTAGACAAGTTATTTCTTGAAGTTAATAATTCAGTAGGTTTGGTTTTGCTTTGGGGCAGATTAATTCCCCTTCCCCTTGCCTAGCTCCGCTTGCAACTGGGTAGTAGGCTATTGCCGTTTATTTTCACAATTTCAGTCCACTCACCCAGCCCCTCTTGGGCAGCGAAGATGGGGGGGGTTCTTCTTATCTTGTTTTAGAAGATGTCCCCAACTTTCTCTTTATTCTGAGTCACTGATAAGGCTAGGAAAGGTGCCAGAGCCCCAGACTTCTGTGGCTGCTGCCGGCTTTCGCCAAACCGGAAGCCCCGCTTGTCGTGCATTCTTTCAAAAAAATCGGGACTTTTTTTTAATGCCATGGGACACGGGACGAATTGTTGAAAATTGGGACTGTCTCACCAAAAGCGGGACGTCTGGTCACATTATAGTATTAGCATGAGTAATAGAAAGCACTTCCACATTGGTTTTTTGCAACTGGAAGATGGGCTTTACTGTTTTATCATTCCCATTCTGTCTTCTACACATTTGCTGGTAATTAGTGTTCTCTTTGCTGTAATAGCCTTCCTGTATCCCTTTCCAAGCACCTCCTTATACATTTCACTCCCATTGTACCTCTTATATTTACTTAATGTTTAACAATAAGAATTTAAGATGAGTGGTTTAGGTATCTTGGAATGTAGGTTAATAAGGACATTTTCTATTTAGTTTGTTCCTTTGGGGAAAAGGTATGTTCAATAAATTCAAACAGACAGCTGTTACTGTACACTCAATATATGAGCTGTTTTATTGGAGATAGACATGTCTATTTGTTTAAAAAAAGCAATTAAGTCATAGCTGACTTATGAAAACCTCTGCAAGGGTTTTTTGAAGGCAAGTGAGAGTAGAGGTGGTTTGCTATTGTCTTTTCTGTAGAGTCTTCCATTGTGGTTTCCCTTCAAGTTACTGACCCAGCTTAGTTTCTGAGACCTGATGAGGTTGGGCTATACTATGCTACCTTCCTTATCGAGTTTGGTATAGGCACTGAAAAAGGATCAGATGACTGAAGAAACCCTTTAAGAAGGCAGGTTGCCTTGCTTTTTAGTGGGGAATATCTACCTTCTATTGATCTGAATAGAATTCCATTCTGAAATTCTGATTTTTTATTTTTTTAAAAAAGAAGCTCGAAGTTTTGTCAGTCTGAATTCCAAATACAAGTTTTGGATGCTGGTATGAATACCTATTTTAAATGCAATAAATACTTTTTGGAAACTCCCCCCCCCTCGTTATTCATAAGGTATCTGAAACATTAAAAATAGATCAGAACCACAGTTACTGTGATTAACTGAATTGACTCTGTTGGAAGACCTGAGTGGAGTTTTAATTCAGCTGACAGACACATTTAATTCACTGTAACCAAGAAAAAAGCATGTCTAACTGCAATGGATTAGTTATAATAGACACATAATTAAATAGGCATATTCATTTAAAGTCTATGATAAAATCCATAGATAGTATTCCATTGATCCTCACTGTTTCACATTTTAAATGTCATGCCAATAAATAATAAATTTTGGCTCCTCCTCTTCATTTAATTGAGGATGAAACTTATGTGATCCGTATCTTTTCCTGTCAGCAATAAAGGAAAGAGAAATCAGATGGCCTAATTCTTGGAAGAAGGGAACAATGTAAATGAAGCTTTCATTTAATCTATTGATCTCACTCTCTCTGGCTGGCTGGAAATTTACAGCTCTGAGAAGCAAGTCAAATATTGATGGTGGCCTCAATTCAAGTAGTTGGGATCAAATCCATTTTAAATTACAGGGAATGATGGAAAGATAAGCAAATAGCTAAATGAGCCTAACATTTAGAGTTTGTTAATTTCTTTGAGCAGAGCAAAAACATGCATGAGAAAAAGGGAACGTTTGGTCTAATTCATCTCTATTTGCAAAATAATTTCATTTTTATGGTTACTTAATTTAGAGGACAGAGAGAGCAATCCTAAGCATGTCTATTCAGAAGTAAGTTCAGTGTGCCAGTGTGGTGTAGTGAGGAGAACCAGGTTTGATTCCCAACTTTTCCACACAACCCTGTTAAATGACAGTTTTCTCAAAATGCTTCACCTATCTCACAAAGTACCCATAGGGGGGGTGGGCAGAGGAGAGTCTCCTTTTGGTAGAGTATTAACAAAACACAGCTCTTTTAATTTAGCCAACGGGGCTTACTTCCTAGGAAATACTCACAGGAATGCAGACTCATTTTCTTTTTACTTTCAGGTTTCCTCATTCATTTAATAGTTTTGCCATTTGTTTTGTTCTTATGAGATTGTTTGGGGGACAAAGTTTCAATTATTCTATGGCGTAATTGTCAGCTTTGCTACCCTTGAAGATGTTCTTGAAATGAGAACTATTTCAGAGAACTTTCTATGTAATTTTAAAAGACATGGGAAACATAGGAGCTCACTAAAAACTGTTACTCATTAGAAACACACTTCAGAGTCCCTCAATATTCATAAGCCATAGACCAAATCTATCCCTGTTGGAGTCATACAGAAACTATGGTAAAAAGAACCTTTCCAAGGTGATTGACAAGGTTCACTATCTCAAACAGAGCTTTTCTCTAGACAAATCTATTTAAAAGAAATTGAGAGAAGCCTTTTTACCCAATCTTTTATGGGCCCAAATGCTGTACTTTAAAGAACATAATTCACCTGAACTCTCCGAGGTCTTAGTTACAACTGCTTTTCCTGGGTCTCTTAACTATGGTCATCAATTCAAACTGTTAAAGGAACATATCATTACATCTTCCCCCTTTTGAATATATATTAAATTATACAGTTATCCAATAGCAGCATCAAAAAGGGGCTTTTCCGGGTCGACTTAAAGAGGCAGTGGTCCACCCACTCCTGAAAAGACCACAGTTAGATACAGGGGATCCAGCCAATTACCACCCAGTTTCACATTTGCCATTCCTGGGCAAGGTAATTGAGCGAGTGTTGGTTGATCAGCTCCAGCAGTTCCTGGATGAAGCACACATATTGGATCCATTCTAGTCCGGTTTCCATGCTGGCCATGGAACTGAGACAGTTCCGATTGCCATTGCGGACAAACTCCGGCTCGACTTGGACAGAGGCGGTTCGGCACTGCTGGTGTTGTTAGACCTCACTGCAGTATAGTAGATCATGATCTTTTGGTCCACTGCCTCACCGATATCAGAGTTCAGGGATCAGCCTTGAGCTGTCTGACCTCATCTCTCTGAGACAAGGAACTGCAGGTGACATTGGGGGGAGAGAACTCCAGGTGCTAACCATTGACTATGTGGTGCCGCAGGAGGCAATTCTCTCCCTGATGCTGTTCATCTACATGCACCCCCTGGCAAGTTTAATCTGGAGTTTCGGGTTATGCTGATGACACCCAGTTCATGTTCACAATGGAGGGCAGCCTGTCTTTGGCTCCTGAAGCTCTCCAGTGTTGTTTGCAGCTGTCGCTGTTGGTTGAGAGCAAGTCAGCTGAAGTTAAATCCTACAAAAATGGAGGTTCTGTGGCTGGGTCGGGGGGAGTTACTGGTGGACTTTTGTCCATCTTTGCTAGATGGCAAGGTTTTACATTTAGTCTCATCTGTCCAAAGCCTGGGAGTGACACTGGACCAGCTGGAGATCCAGAGTTACTCAGACAGCTCAGGCAGCATTTTACCATTTGCGACAGGTGTGGCAACTGGCCCCATATCTCTCCTGCTCTGACCTGGCCACTGTGATCCATGCAACAGTCACTTCCAGTCTTGACTATTGTAACATGTTTTACATTGGCCTGCCTTTGGCTGTGATACGGAAACTTAAACTCGTACAGCAAGCAGCAGCCAGGCTCCCTTTGGGTGCATCCAGTTGGGACCAGGTTACACCGGTCCTGTATCAACTTCACTGGCTGCCCACTGAGTTCCAGGTCATGTTCAAAGTGTTGGTTCTAACCTTCAAGGCCATTAGTGGCTTTGGAACTACATATCTGAGAGACTGCATCTCCCTGTACTGCCCCATCAGGTCCCTCTGCTGGAGGGACCTACTGGAGGTTCCTGGCCCGAAAGATATCCAACTGGCCTCTACGAGGGCCAGAACTTTTAGGGCCCTGGCCTCTATGTGGTGGAACAGGCTCCCTAGAGAGACCAGGGCCCTGCGGGACCTACAAAGTTTCTGCAGGGCCAATAAAATGGTTCCACCAGGCACTTGGCCACCCAGTTTGATTGGGAGATCCCTGTAACCTCTAGGCCTCCCGTGGGTACAATAAGGGGATAAAAAGTTGCCATCTGAGCTAGTCTGTTTTATAATGTATATCTGTTTTTATACATTAGTGATTTTATTGTTTTCATTACCATTGTTCACCGCCCTGAGCCCTTTGGGAAAGGGCAGTCTAAAAGTTTAAAATATAAACAAATAAAATTATTATACATATACATAGGTTATTTCCCTAGCTTGAGGTGATAAGTGGACTATCATGTACCTCAGTAGCACCTGGAGATTATTCTGTCCCATGATAGGTTGCTATTATTATCTCTCTCTCTATTGTGCAGGTTTTCTGATCACTCTGCCTCTTGAAGTTACTGTCTTTGGTTAGCAAAGAAGAAGAAGTGGTCATTACTGCAGACTGAGCTTGAAATGCATCTGATATAGAAGATTCAATGCTGGTTGGTGAATCTGTTTCTAGAGTCTCTGGTTTTGGAGATAGAGAAACGCCAAGCCTCCCTTGTTGGAGGGGAGCCTTGGTGTTTTTCTCTCTATCCAATCTTCCTCTCTCTTTCTCCCAAGGACTTATCTCCTTTTGGCATGGCATGGAAGGGAGAGAAGCCCTTCGGAGAAAGAGAGAGAAAGATTGGAAAGGGAGAGAAATGCCAAGCTTCCCTGGTTTGAAGGAAGAAAAAGCTAAAGAATCCACCCCCTTCCCACTTTAAATTATTCTCGAATGCCGGCCAAATCCCAAATACAATACAAGCCAATCTGAATTCTTTGTATTAGGATCAGCTCGTATTTGGGGTTGTTTTATTCGGGCCGAATATGGCCCAAATATATCCAAATGGGCCCTGATTCAGGCACATTTGGCTATTTGGACTACCCGAATCACAAAGCCTATGAGTAATTAGAGGGTTTGCATTTCTTGCTTTACCTTTCATCCTTCCTTGGTTTGTTGTGTTTCAGATGTTGTGTGTACTTTTAATTTTTTCCTAGGCATCCCAATCCAAAGGGGAGGGGATCAAAGAGGTGGCAGGCAATAAGGTAGGACCATCTCCAAAGATGCAATTGGCAGCATAAGTGCTAGGGAAAAAGGAGAAAATCCTCTTCTCTCCTGAGAGCTCTGCTACCCAGGTAAGTGCCTCTATACTGGCACACATGCCACTTTGTATGGCGCTGGTGGCAAAGGCATCAGTGTAGGGGTCACATCACTTCCAGTTTCCACCCTCTGGGATTCACAGTAAACTTATTTTGTCTATATGTGTTTTGTGTGGCTGTGATCTGGTGGTTTAACTCCTGACATTTTACTTGCATTTGTGCTGGTATCTTCAGAGGCATGTCACAGTAAGATGTATTTCTATCCATGGCACAATGTGGAGTGATTTGTTTGGTGGATGTCTGTTCTGTCCTCCTCACAGGTGGGAGGGATTGAGGTATATTTGCAAGTGTCTGGGTGCAGTTCATTTGCAATTGCATTTGTATTGGTCCTGGTGGTCCAAATTCCTTAATAAGTGTACTTGGTGGATTTAATTTCTTTTCATTTTAATGGGGCCTTTCTGATCTCTATGACTGATGTTAAACCCCTGTTCAGCCCATACATACTTGGCTTAGAAAGGGGAGGGAGCAACGTTAAATCCTACTTCCCTAGAATGTTCAACTAGATCACTTTAGCAGTGAGCGTGAAAGCAAAAAGAGATGCAAACATGGAGCTAAGCCTCTAGTGGCAAAGTGATACAGTAGACTAAAGCGCAAACCCTCAAGCAGAGCAATTTCGTAAAGATGGGGTTAATGGTGGTAATAGCCTAGAAGTAGCGACTGAAACAGGAAGAATGGGAAAAGGAACTCTGGCTATGTTGAAGGCCCAGATAACTTTCTCACTCCCACATGAGACAGTAAGGCCCCTTCCGCACACGCAAAATAATGCGTTTTCAAACCAGTTTCACAACTGTTTGCAAGTGGATTTTGCCATTCCGCACAGCTTCAAAGAGCACTGAAAGCAGTTTGAAAGTGCATTATTCTGCATGTGTGGAATGAGCCTAAGAAAGTGAGTGCTTGTGATGCCCATTTCCCCAGACCTGCTACCACAATGAGGTTGCCACTGTAACTGTCACCAGTCTTTTGGGAGTAGCAAGGAAAATAGTATTCCTAAATTTAACAAGTTTTCTGCAAAAAAGAAGAAAAAGGAGGAGGAGGAGAAGTGTCATTTACATATGTCTTTTCTTTCTCCATAGAAGCTGTTAATGTCCTGCCCCTTGTGCTGGTCTTTCATACGTCTGGGAAACCTGGTATCTTAATCACGTGCCTCTGAAGAGGACTGTTGCTGCTTTTTCCAAGAAGAACAATTTTACATCTCTACATGACATCTAGAGGACCAGGTAAGATGCAATATAACTGGCAGAAAAGAAGTAAAAAGAGATATCTGGCTGCCACATATCATTTAGATGTCCTGCCTTTCCCTCAGCCTTACTATCTGTAGCTAAAATTGACCTCTTTTTTGGAAACAGAGAAACCTTCCTCAACAAAGCACTGGGGGGAACAATCATTTTCCTTTCCTTTAATGCAGAATATCCATCCTGGAATCTAGCAAGCAGACTGATGAATATCATGAATAGTTGTAAAAATTAATTTCTTCATCTAAGTCATAGGCCCCTTCCACACATGCAAAATAATGCATTTTCAAACCACTTTCACAACTGTTTGCAAGTGGATTTTGCTATTCCGCACAGCTTCAAAGAGCACTGAAAGCAGTTTGAAACTATATTATTCTGCATGTGTGGAATGAGCCATATAGTGGGACCCCTGCAGAAAATACACAACAGCACAGAGTCCTTATTTCTCCACTGACCCTCTGTCATCTGTTGTGGGATATTCAGAAACTTGTTTACTTGTTCTGATAAAAAAAAGTACACATGAAATCTGGTCCATGCACCAAGTCTGCGGGGAGGGGGTAGGAAGCATGACCAATAAGTAGGCAGTCTTTCAAAATAGAGGAGACAAAAAGGCATTTCTACCAGAAGAATAATAGTTAGATGTCAACCCATCCCCAGTTCTCATAATGCATTTCTAAAAGATGCTTATAAAGCCTTTGAAGTTTCAGCTAATACAATAGTTTGAATTCCCATACTTGAAACTGCTACTTATTCTTGCAAAATTCATTACAGCATGATGTTAAACACTTTGATCTTTTTTGTAACTGTCTGAACATGAAGAAGTACTTTAATGTAACAGATTAATTTACTGAAAATGAGCAGAAAAGTTAGGATAAAGTAACAAGAAGGAAAGAAATAGCTCATTTTATTTGTACTGAAAATTTTGATAAAGGATGGAAATACATGAGAGGAATGAGAAAGAGTCAGTGATCGGCAGTCCCATACTATACTAGCTTAAAATGTCCCATAACATAGTGGAAAGTGTGTTTCATGTGTAAAAAGATAGGTGATATAATTTAAGGTTTAGGAAGTTCATTTACTTATTTTCATAATTTATATCCCACCTTCCCACCCCTATGAAAGCCACCAAAGTGGTTAATAGTTTAAAACACACATGTTAAAATTGTTTTTAAAAAGTAAAATCAATCATCTACCAAACATATATGATTAAAACAATTAGCAACAGAGTTAAAATACATACAAAACAAAGTTAAGATACACATAAAATATAAAAATATTGGTTAGGAAGGAGGAAACATTGGGGGAATGTCAAACAATACAAAAAAGTCTTCACCCTGTGCCAGTAGATGGCAACAGAAGGGGACAGATGCATCTCCCTGGAGTGAGAAGTCCAGTTAAGTATCATTGGTATATGACTGTCACCCAGTTGTGTTCCTCCTTTATACTGAAACCAGGTGAACTTCTCCCTCTGATAATCACCTCATTTACATTGCCATTGATACAGAAGTTGTAATTTAATCAGCTACCTTCCTGCTTTTGGGCACTCCCAAGCTTGGGGCACCAAGCTAATGCCTCAACCATTAGATTAAATGGGTCAACACTTAAGGTTGATGCCTATTTCTTGACTTTCCCTGGGAAGGCAGAACTCTTCTTTGCCCTGGGAGATTAACAACCACTCTGCATAACCCTGAGGCTCCCTTTTTTCATATTAGAAGCCTGCTCTCCCAGTAGCTGCTATTCTATATCTCCGAACAGCTCTCTGTTAATATTGTCTCACAACATGTTCTTTGTTCTACCAGAGCTAAGTTCAGGTCCCTCAGCTCTGTTCATCGGATCATTTCATTCCAGGACCAGGTGACTATAACCCTTACTCCCAATGGGAATACTGGCTGTGTTTTTTGTTGTCTGCCCATCTTGTTTAAAAACAATGTGAAGCAATAATCCCCCCTTTTCACTGCACAGTTATATTGCCCCTTCTTTTTGCCAAAGGGTCACAATAACACTGCTGCATTTGTGCAAATAAATAAATAAAGGGGAGGCAGTGGTATTACACCACCCATTATGTTAATCAACTGCCACAGGAAATTCAAATATTTGGAAGAAGTGGCAGAAGACATGCAGTGGCTCCAATTCGAACCCATGGCTATGTGTTCCGCTGAAGAGGGCTACTGTGGAGAATGACAGCTGCCAAATTGGAGCTGCAGTTTCTGATCTTGCTGTGAGATAAAGTAGAAAAAACTGTATGTGGAAAAGGTATAGGTATGAACATAAGCTGTTGGGTGTATTGTTTGGGAAGATACTGAGTATATTGTTTGCTTGTCAGAGATTTCATCAGTTTATTTGTCATCAGACACGTAAGTGGAAACTAATTACAACCCTTTGATAGCCTTATTTGAGAAACAATTACATGATTGTATTTTGACAATACAACGTATGATGCTAAAGCTAAAAAAATATGATTTCATGGAGTTCTATACTTGTGGTAAATTCATACTTATAGCAGATCCTGGGGGGAGGAGCTGCAGAAAGTAGCACTTAGAAAGCATTCAGGAAAACTAGGAGAATGTTGTGGTTGGCTGTAAATTATTATTTTATTTTATTTTTGAAGCAGAAAAAGATGTCCAGGTACCAACCAATGCCATCCCTCATTTCCCCCTGTACACAATTGAGTGAGGGCAGGTGACTGGGAGCATCATCCAGATATCCGCCACCAGAACCAGGGAAGTGTCAAATCTAGTATCAAGCAAAGACCTGTCCTCTGAAGATGCCAGCCACAGATGCAGGTGAAATGTCAGGAGAAAATGCTACGAGAACAAGGCCATACAGCCCGGAAACAACCCAACATCCCAGTGATTCCAGCCGTGAAAGCCTTCAACAATACCAAGACTTTTCTGTTTTGTCTGATGTACACTTCTTGTGCTCTGTTCAGCAGCATATACTAAAATTGGAACAATGCACACTTCTTGTTTGTTATATATGAGGCATACAAATATTTTAGATATATAAGAAAAATGTTCAGTCGAGTCTAGGAAACTCATAGCTTTCAGTTTTGTTCTTTACGTCCCTGAAGACCACACAAAAAAGATTTTTATAACAAATTAAACAAACTTTTTGCCTCTCCACTCACAGGGATTTTAGAATGATACTTTGGAAACTACAACTCTCTCCTTGATCTCAAGCACTCGGACAGATGCTTTCATAGTCTTTAAGTCAACTTGAGTATTTTACGATTTTCTTTCAACTTGTTCAGAATGGAAATAAAGGCTGTCCATTTTCAAGTTTTGCCCTAACAGAGAAAAATCATTGAAAATATTTATACTAGGTAGCCTGAGGGAGGTATTATTCCTCTTTCAGGATTGGGAATTCAAGTTTTTATATATATTAAAAATGGATGTTAGTCAGAAATAAGGTTACCAAAAGCTAAAAATGTCAAACTTAATTTAACAAAATAGACTGATTTTTTTTTTAAAAAAACCTTGTTATTATACAAGTGGAAGCCTAAACTGTGTAATAGGGTGGGAAGAGTGATCCAAGACAGATTCTATGGGCCCATTTCAACTTTTCTCCAGCAGCTCTTAACCATGCCAATAAGTAGAATACTTTTCTCTCTCTTAAATGCATCTTCCCTCTGGAATGGCCAACAAGATTGGTGGTACGTGCTGCTGATCATCCCCTACACTTAGAATCGTTATGTAAGCATTAAGCCCAATATTAAAATAATTCTGTACCACAGTACACAATGTACAGCATAGTATCATGAAAGTCTGGATCAGGAACCTACAAGTTATGGCTGGGCTTGGAAGATAACGTTCATTTTCTGCTAGCCAGCCCTACAGTCTAATCTGACCACAACAATACCACAATCAGATAATTTCTAGACAAACTGGACCATATACTTTGTCAAAAATAAGCCCTCAGTGTAATGTAACTTTTATAAATGTAACTTTTATAAATGTATAAATGTTATGCATGTTTAAACTAAACATCCTATCATCTGCCATATACAAATTGATGAACATGTGAATTATTTACTTTTAACCTGTAATTAATTAAAATTTTTTAACCATTTTTGTTTTAAACTTTTTTTCAGCATTTTTCAACAATCTTAAATATTACACTCCCTTTAGTCCAGTGGTTCTCAACCTTCCTAATGCCGCGACCCTTTAATACAGTTCCTCATGTTGTGGTGACCCCCAATCCTAACATTTACCCATTTTACAGGTGGAGAACACTGATGCAAAGAGTCTTAGGCGACACCTGTGAAAGGGTCGTTTGACCCCCAAAGGGGTCCTGACCCCCAGGTTGAGAACCACTGCTTTAGTTAGTGTGTGGTTCATTCCCTTCAGGCTCTCCTTGGTGTTTTTTTCTTGTTAACACTTTGAGATTTCCTTCAATTCTTTTAATTCCCCCTCCTTTTATTTCTCTGCCTCCTTTGGCAACCATTTTGGATTCAAATTCCCCACCTAAAATTCCAAATGTGCCTACAGGCTGACACCTGCATTATGTATTTGCTTTTAGCTAGGCTAGTATGATAGTAAGCTCAAACTGCTGTTCAAAAGTATTTGTTCCAATAGTAAGACAACTGACAAGTTCCAATAGCAAGAGAACTGACACTGTGTTTTTTGGCACTTTAAAGACTGAAATATTTCTAGTGCCAGAAGTTCATAGAGTAGGTTCTGCTTTTTCAGATTCAGATTTGTGGCAAAAGAAGTAGGAAAATACTTTTGTGTAGAGCACATACCTTGAAATAGAGGTCTCCAAGTTCAAGCAATGGAAATCTCCACTTAAATGGGTCCCTGGTGTCCTTGCAGGGAAAGATCCATAGCTGAGCCCCTGAAATTTACAGCCAGAGAAAACAGACAGTGGTGAGACACAACAGGAAAGCTCTGGGGGATGTGCTTATTTTAACTAATGTATAACCTATGTTAGCTGTTTTACTTCACTGAAGCTGCTATAGGAACTACAATTATGCCCAAACTGAGTTTGGATGATTTATGCAGGGGGCAGAGTCATGAAATTTTGATCCCAAAATATAAGAAGCCTGGAAAGAATTTTAACCTGCACAGAGATCCAATGCTTACCATTATAGGGAGTGCAAGAGGCTGCAGTAGTAAAGGCCTGGAGGTTGCTGCTCAGAAAAAGCCTACATATCCAAGGTCTGTGGGCCAAGCTGGAAGTGGGAGCCTGCCCCCCAAGGACAATTGCCAGTTGCCTTCCAGCTGGAAGAGCACAGCCTATGTCTTGATGTTGCTTTAAATTATTGTTGCTATCATGACAGAGGTGAGGACTGATGAGACATACCATTGAGAGACCCAAACCCTCAATCACGCAGTTTGCACTAATGCAAAGGGGCTTCAAGACCCATGGTGGGAACAATACAAAGAAATTAAGACAAGATTATTATGGGCATCTGCTGTGCCTAATAGTAACCTGGGAGAGCTGAGTAAATTGGGAGGACTTAAGGACAGTTTTCTGGAACTTGAAAACCTACCTGCAGTCTCCAGTGGCTCCTCCTTTTTTCTTTTCCTGGAGCAGTTGTCATCATCATCAGGCAACCGTCGGAGCTGCCTTGGGAAACTCGAGGAGAATCCATAGGAACTTGAAATTGCTTGGGAAACAACTGCAACTTTATGTAGACTTCATCAGAGACTTTGAACATCACTGCTTCACTCTGTTAAGAATTAGAACCTTCATCAGGAGATCTTGGAGAGTTCTGATGTCATTCAGAATATTGTGTACAAATCCAGACCTTTGTTCTATTGTCACTGCTGTTTAACTGGCTGATTGATGCAAACTGATTTATCATTGGGCTGTTTTATGTTAGGGCTTGGATTTACTGTTGGGAGTTACTTGTTTAAGGTAGGAAAGGAATAGTTTAGCAGTGGGTATACACCTTTGAAGAGTCAAAAACTGGCAAGATAAGAGTGTTGGGTTTAACTGGCAGAGTAAGGAATTATTAGTGTGTTAAGAGGGGGTGGAATCTGTTATCTATTTGAGGGAGGCTGGTTTAGGGTCAGAGATACCAGTGATTGTGGAATGGGGTACATAGAGAAATGGAGGAAGGCCAACTGAGAGAAGGAGGCTGAGATAGTCAGGCTTGCCCTTCTTCTGACCTTTGTTCAATTCTGAGATACCCTTCTCTGACACTGCTGTGCAACGTCAGGTCCATAAATGATAACACCAACATGCTACAAGATTATCTTGTAGCGCAAAATGCAGATTTGACATAAGTTACTGAGGCCTGAGTTAAGGAGGGTAAAACAGTAGCCTTGAAAGAACTTGCCCCACCAGGCTTCTTGGTCATCCACCAGTCCTGAACAAAGGGTGGTGGCAATGTTCATCCAGGAGGCTTTCTCTTTCAGAGAACTTACCATCCCAATGATCTCTATTATTGAGTGTGTAGGCGTGGTGTGGATATGATGGAGAGTTTGACTGTCCTGCTGGTGTACTGGCTGCCTAGTGTTGTTACCAGATTAACCTATGGTAGGTTGGAGGAACCCTGTTATAAGGACAGCTGTGTCTCTACCCATCTCTGCCAACCGTTGAGGTTCCTAGCAATTCAGTGCCAAAGTGGAAAGCCCATTCTTTGCATTGGTTTAGTGTACCCACAAGGGCATTCAGTAAGAACTTTGTCTGGACTTGCTCTCACCCACCTTTGCCTTGCACAATGCCTTTCTGACACCCTTCCTGAACACAATACTCATGCATTCCCATTTCCAGCCATAGACCATACACCCCCGTGAAGACAAGGTCAAACAACTATTTTTATTATTATTTATTAAATTTGGTATAGTGCCCACACCCAGAGGGCTCTGGGCAATGTACAGATAAAAGCCAAAACAATAATCAACACAAAATAAAACCAATATACAACATAGCACAATTCAGATAAAATACATTAAAAATTCCAAAATCAACATCAGAAAAACCCAGCTGTAGGAGGCATCCAAGAACTCCTGATCCCCCTCCCAGGAGGGGACCGACATAACAGCCAGTTTGATGGTATATGGGGGTTAGCAGGGGACAGACAATCAGTGGTCAGCCCCCACAAAAGCCCAGTGGAACAGCCAGTGGAACCCTGACTTCTCCAATTATGTCCTCTATTCTAGACCTATCCACTAAAAATTGCTTATATCTTAAGACTGTGTATGTATTTTGCTGCTTTGATTATTGGGTTCTTGTGTACCCCCATTTTTCTCTAAATAAAACTGTTAAACTTTATTCCCTCTCCTGTGGAGCTGATTTCTGTATAACATAGGCAAACACGATCTCAAGGTTGCCTGACCGTTTGCTAAGCCAAGAGTCTACTTTTGCTAATTCCCCATTCTAAAAGGGAGAGACTCCACCATTTCGGGTAACAACATGCTGGCAGAGAGCCTGCTAACATTGCTTAAGGTCATCTCAGTTTGGGTCATGAGACTCCCCAAGCTTTTTGTCTTGAAGGACTTCAACACTCATGTAGATTCAGCCACATCATAAGCAGAAGACGTGGTGTCATGCCTTTCCCTAATCGAGATGAACCACACCCATTAAACAGGCCACATGCTGGATCTGATCTTTGGGATGGGAGTGGATGTGGTTCTAATGTCTATAGATAGAGTTTCATGGTCAAACCACCAGGTGGACATCAATGCCCTACCCCATCTAGGCAACGGTCTTATTTATGCCTACCCACAGAGACTCATGGATCCACTTAGTTTCCAGAATGCCATGCATGATCCAAAGCCTACCAACAATTCCCTTGATGCACTTGTAGAGAACTGGAATATCTGGCAGTCTGAGGCCACTGAGGTGATTGCTCCCTGATGCCCTTTTGGTACCTGTGACAGCCCAGCTCCTTGGAATACTGAGGAGCTTAGATTGATATGAAGACCTACAAGATGGCAGTTAAGGTGAAAAAAAGATTCTTCCCATCCTCCACTGCATCCACAAGCTCACACCCTGCACAATTATTCAATGTGGTTCAGTCATTGACATTCCTACCGATGGAATCTAAAACTAATAAATCGGCTGTGTGGCTTTTTCAAGCTTTTTTGTGGATAAAGTCTTGCCACTCCACTACAACCTCCCACTGATGATTGGAACAATAAGGGAACGGGAGACTCCTTGGCTGTCTTCTGGTTTTATTTTGGACCACTTTGATTTGCCCTCTCAGTCTGATGTTGACAAATTGCTTGCAGCCATAAGACCTATTACTAACTCTCTTGATCCATGCTCCTCATGGCTGGTGAAGGTCAGTCATGAGGTGCTATGGAACCCCCCATTGAAAATTGTCAACTACTCCATATCACAGGGGGTCTTCCTGGGGAGGTTAAAAGAGACAGTGGTATGCCCACTCTTGAAGATGCCATCTTTAGATCCTGTGGATCTGGCCAACTACTGCCCAGTCTTGAAGCTATCATTTCTTGGAAAGGTAGTTGAGAGAACAGTTGCAGGACAGCTACAAGTATTTCCTTTTCCAGACAGGCTTCCACCCTGGCCATTGGATGGAAACCATGCTGGTCACCATTGCAGACAAACTTTAAATGCAGCTGCATCGAGTCAGTTTAGCATTTTGGTGTTATTAGACCTCACCACAGCATTTGACATGGTCCATCACAACCTTTTCACCTACCACCTTATCAATGCTGGGATCTGGGATACAGCCCTAAAATGGCTGTCCTCATTTCTTCATGTCTGGGAACAGTAGGTGACACTTGGTGGGAGGATGTCCCAATGACATTCACTTACTTGTGGAGTGCAGCAGGGCACCATCCTCTCCCCAATGCTGTTTAACAAGTATATGCAGCCCCTGGTGAAGCTTGTCCAGAGCTTTGTGCTGAGTTGTTACCAATATGCTGATGAAACTCAGCTTGTTCTGTTGATGGATGGCCAGTTGGCTGCTACCCCAGATGTTCTGGCACTGTGTCTGGAGGCTGTGGCTGGATGGTTGGAAAAGAGTAAATTAAAGTTGAATCCATTGAAGGCAGAAGTCCTATGGCTGGTATGGGGTGGGTCAGTGGAGGGTTTCCAACTGCTGTAATTTGGCAATGTGGCATTACAACCAGCCACATCTGTTAAAAGCCTGGGTGTGACTTTGGAGTCCTTCTTGTCTATGGAGGCCCAAGTCACAAACACAGCAAGGGTAGCATTTTATTATCTTCAGCAGGCCAGGCAGTTGGCCCCTTACTTTTTCCACTCTGACCAGGCCACAGTGATCCATGTGATCCACCATGTGATCCACAGTGATCCACCTCTAGCCTAGATTACTGCAACTCACTCTACATGGGCCTGCCCGTGAGACTGTCTCAGAAGCTGACACTAGTCCAGAATGCAGCAGCTAGAGACTTTTCACCAGAGAGCACATAACACCTCAGTGACTGAGAGAGCACATAACACCTCTACTGTTGCAGTTGCACTGGTTACCGCTGGAATTCTGAATCAAGTTCAATGTTGTGGTTTTAACCATTAAGGCCCTTAATGGTCTGGGACCCTCATATCTATGGAACTGAATCAGCCCATATTGCCTGTGGAGGAAGCTTCCATCCTCTAATAAAAATCTCTTGGTGGTCCCTGGCTCCAAGGAAGTGCAATTGACCTCAACCCAAGCCAGAGCTTTTTCTCCCCTGGCTCCAGCCTGGTAGAATTCTCTGTCAGCTGACATTAGGGTCCTGCAGAACTTTAAACAATTCCATAGGGCCTGTAAGAAATGTTCCACCAGACCTTTGATTGAGGCCACTTGAATATTCCAGCTTCATCAGCTGGCCTCCCTACACCAACTATAGATACTAATTATTTATGTGCTGTTATTCTTTTCAAAATGTCTGCAAGATGTTTTATTTATGTCGAGCAGAAAAAAACAGAGTTCGCTGCTCATGTGGAGAAGTGGGGAATCAAGCCCCATTCTCCAGATTAGAATCCAACATTCCTAACCATCACAGCATGCTGGCTCTTCTAGAATTAATAACATGATTAAGTGAGAAAATATTTAGTGTAAGATGAGATTTCTATTTTTCTATATAAATGCATTGATGTGATGAGCAGATCAGACTCTTGAACAAGATTAGGTGAGATTCCTTCATGTATGTCACTTGGACAGCAGAAAAAAATCCTAAAAGATGTTTGACAATAATCTGAAAGCTGGATTGCTTAGAATTTTAATTCCTTTAATATGGATGAGAAATTGTTGGAACTTTGATAATATTGTTTTAATAGTAGCTATAGGGTTAATTTTCACATGCTTGTATCTTCTGAAGTCTTGTCTAATTCAGAGAACTGTTCTTTTCCCAATAGTAAATAAAACTATCTGAAAGGTTTTTTTGTCCAGGTTGTTCGCATTAGTTCCAAGAACAGAGCTCACAATTAATTCATTTGTACTATCAACAGATTCAAGGTTACAAACAACTTTTACATTTGATTGATCCTGGAGATATATGAAGCTAACTGTTCTAAAAAGTTAATTCTTAGAAATCCAATTATTCTAGATCCTCTATTTGTATGCCGGAGTAAATCATCTATTTACTGGGAGATCTCCAGGTTCTACCTGGAGGCTACCTATAAATTAGAAGCATGAGTACCTTGCATCCTAGCATGGCCTGAATGAAACATTAGTTCCAGATGCATTTTAGAGCAGATACCACAAATACCACTCTCGCTATTTGTCACACTGTTTAGGCAGCAGAATGGTTTACTTTTATGAGCACATTGCAAATATACACAACCCCACTTGCCAGATGAGGGAAATGATCTGCCAAGGCAAAATGTTCAAAATAATAGCTCTCTTTAGTGTTATTCTGATATTAGCATTTTCAGTGTTGCTCATGGGGAAAACACACATGTCCACACACACCTCCACAAGTATTCCTCTAAGCATCCACTTTCTTTTCACTCTCAAAGCTTTTGAGCCTGTTTGAGAATAATAGACCTTGACAATTCTAGGGTTAAAAACAATATCTTGTCTCCCAGCAGACCTTCTTGTGGCAGCTTATCACAATTCAAAGAACAGGTTGTTCTATCTCATATTAAATGCTAGAGCTTTATACAAAACAGGGATCCCTTATGATTTGGATGGATTTGGTTTCAGATACAACTTATTCAGAAATGTTGTTGAATATTAAACCTCCATCAAGCAGCAGTTCAGACCTCTGTACAAACATCTGAAGTAATTAAAATTAAACATATTCTTCTGCTGTTTTGTCATTCAGTTGGACTCATGTAATTTTAAATAAGAAAAATCCTTGAGGGGAATAACTTCCTGTCATGTGAATTCCAAATTACATGTGCAAAAATGTCAACTTTTGGTCCATAAAAATTAATGACCTGCAACGGAGCCCATTATTTTCTCTCAGGTTACATAGTTTGTTATAGGCCAATTATAAGCAAACAACTTCAATACTATAAGAAGGGTAATAAATACTTGAAGACAGAAGTCTCTGTTGCAGGATGCTTTGAATGCTTGGATAGATATATAATTATTTTTCAACTGCAGGCAGCTTTTGTTTTTAATTACCAACTGCATTTCATTCTGGAGTGATTATTTTTGAGCTTTCAAAACATAGTGCACATGCTTTAATGGATTTACTAGCTTTCAAGAGTGCGAGATGTAAAAAGATGACTAATCACAGTATGCATGTAATATGCTCCAAAGCCCACTATGCTCTTGAACACCCACAGAGATATAAGCTACCTTCTTAGATGTGAAGGAGGAAATAAACAGGCACTTACAAAATAATGTGCACGTATACCTTGTGTATAATGTACATCTGTATCTGCCACCAGTAGGAATGCATTCAAATAAATTCCAAGAGATCTCCAAATCATTTCGGAGTCAAACAACAATTGAAAAAGTCCCTTGACAAGACAGAAGCCAGCTTAAAGGAATTTTCCAGTTGGTTCCATCTAAGTTAATTATTCTCTGAATTTTATGCAGATGTTAGCAATTTCCCACATTGGCAGTTTCTCATCAATGCCATCTACTCAGGCTTGCTAATAAGTTCACACAGTTCAAGTAAGAATCTGGTATGAGAGAGGGAACTCACTCACACCATAGAAAGTTGCATGGATACTGTCCATGACCAGGTTGAGGTCAGGAGGTTATGACCAGCAAATCTCTATAAGTATATATTTATTATTTTGTTCAAATTATAAGACACCCTTCCCCCTAAGGGTCCAGGGTGTTAGACCTCATGTTGTTACATTAAAATACAATGAAATCCAGTAAAATTCTTAGTCAACAGTATGAGAATGCCCACAAGGGAGGTTAATAAAAATATAAACTCAACCCAATCAAACTCCCAGTCCCAGTCAGTACTCACACCTCTGCATTCTGCACCAGCTGGAGCTTCCGGAGCAACCCCAAGGCAGCCCTGAGTAGTGTGAGTTGGAGAGAAGGATCTGGATCCCTTTTACCTTTTCCTTGCTATCCCTCTTTGCTGCTAAGAAGATATTTGTATTATGCTCTGGAACTCTTTCCTTTAATGGCCTGATCCAAAGGAGGAGCAGTAAAGCAGCAGCTGGGGATGGCACCACTGTGCCATCTCCAAAGTGACATTCAGCAGTGTGGGTACCAGGTGAGAAGGAGAAAACCCTTTTTTGCTGCAGAAGACCATTTTGGGGGATGTCTTAGACCAAACTAAAGTCAGCTTTAATCTGCGCCTAGGAATGCCCACAAAATACCCACAGAACATTCCCCCTCCATGCCAACAAAGGCCCCAAGGCGGGGTGGAGGACTTCCAGTTTTGGGATCTGCATAGCAGCACATCACCCTAGGTCAAGACCCTGTCAAGATTTTAACTCTTTCCCAGCTCTTACCATGAGACTATGGGGTGGGCGAAGAGAAGGTAGTACCATGGGAGTCCTTGGCTTGTTATGCTGTTAATCTTATGCTTGTGTATTTTTGTTTTTAGGCATTTAATAGCCTTTCTCACCCTTCAAGGTAACCAGTACCTGACTGGCCTTGGAGATTTCACACAGCCTGAAAACATTTCTATGATTTCACCCTGCTAGGATGCCAAGGGAGCGGCTGCAGTGGTTCTGGGGTAGGGATACTAACCAGTAGCTGAGTAAGGGAACTCAGAACAACAAAAGCTTGCTTGAATTCTGTTCACAGTGTTCCTTTCAATAAACCAATTTCTGCACAGAAATCTGGTATTTCAGGGAGTCAACAGATCCTGACACTCTGCTGCCAAGACAAGTGCCTCTGTACCCTTTGCATGGGGCAAGGGTCACGGAGCTTCCAATGTGGCTTCACTGTCTCCCCTTTTGATTGTACAGTAAGAATCAATGTGCTTCCTTGAGTAAGCAAGATAGCTAGTCAGTTTTGTCATTTTGTGCCTTTCACTGCCACTGAACTATGTGCTTTCTTAAATTTGTTCAGTAAAGCCTTATTTTGCTTAATAGGGTGGGTTGCTTGGGGAGTCACTGAGCCAAACACAGACAACCCTTGGTTACATGACTGCACCAAGGCAGCCTTGACAACCGTTATGTATGTCAGAGCTCCATGCCTACCACAAAAGTTCAGTTTATCCAAAATCTTCATCTACAAGTGGTAGGGCACTCTTTTCACTAAAGAGTAGTGTACAATTTTTGACAGTCCTTCACCCCTTCTCCACTGCAGATCTTCAGATCTTATTCTAATCTTCAGGGATAAAGCAGTTTATCAAATTGAATTAACAACAGCAACAGCAACAGCAACAGCAACAGCAACAGCAACAGCAACAGCAACAGCAACAGCAACAGCAACAACAACAACAACAATAATAATAATAATAATAATAATAATAATAATAATAATAATAATAATAATGGTGATGATGAAATCCAGACTATTATGAAATCCAGATCCAGATCCTTCTCTCCAACTCACACTACTCAGGGCTGCCTTGGGGTTGCTCCGGAAGCTCCAGCTGGTGCAGAATCCAGACGGACTACAAGCAGAGGCATAATACTGTTGCTCAGATGATTCACTGGAACTTGTGCCACAACTACCATCTGCCTGTGACAAAGAACTGGTGGAATCACAAACCTGAAAAGGTCACTGAAAATGAACACGTAAAACTACTCTGGGACTTCCGAATTCAGACTGACAAAGTTTTGGAACACAATACTCCTGACCTCACGATTGTGGAAAAAAAGAAAGTGTGGATAGTTGATGTTGCAATTCCTGGTGACAGCAGGATTGATGAAAAGCAACTGGAAAAACTTACACGATACGAGGATTTAAGGATCGAACTACAAAGACTCTGGCACAAACCAGTAAAGGTGCTCCCAGTGGTGATCGGCACACTGGGTGCAGTGCCTAAAGATCTTGAACGGCACTTAAAAACAATTGGTGCTGACAAAATCACCATATGTCAGCTGCAAAAGGCCACCCTACTCGGCTCTGCACGCATTATTCGTCGATACATCACACAGTCCTAGATGCTTGGGAAGTGTCCGACGTGTGATGTAATACAAAATCCAGCATATTGATCTTGTTTGCTGTGTATAACTGTTTTGTAATAATAATAATAATAATAATAATAATAATAATAATAATAATAATAATTCCATGCTGTTTCTGAGGATTCCTGACTTTCAGGAGACACAGTTTGGACAATGAAGATGGCTAAACTAAAGAGGGAGTGACAGGAAGAAATCTGCCTGAGAATGAAGTTGTACTAGCGATCCTTTAGATCCCAGTTATTTATTTATTTATTTATTTATTGGGCTTATAAACCGCCCTCCCCCGAAGGACTCAGGGCAGTGAACAATACATAATAGAGCACAATAATAAGTTAAAATTCAGTAAATATAAATTAAATACAGCTCTAATAAAAATAAGCCCGACCCCATTAAAAATACAGTACAATAGTCTAGCATTAAAACATTAAAACAAGATGGCACCAACTTCCATTCTCCCAAACTTCAAAGGGGACGGGCGGTAAGATCCGCTTGATGTTATAAGATCATAACAGGAGGGGGGGTAGGGGGCCCCTATCAACGGCTAGACTCCCCAAAGGCCCGGTGGAACAACACTGTCTTGCAGGCCCTACGGAATTCAACAAGATCCCGCAGGGCCCGAACAGCTGGCGGGAGAGCGTTCCACCAGGCAGGGGCCAGAGCAGTAAAGGCCCTGGCCCGGGTGGAGGCCAGCCGTATCATTAAGGGGCCAGGGATCACCAGTAAGTTGGCCTCTGCCGAACGCAGAGGCCGATTCGGGACATATGGGGTAAGACGGTCCTGTAGGTACGTAGGTCCCAAGCCGCGTAAAGCCTTAAAGGTTAACACCAGCACCTTGAAAATGATTCGGTATTCAATCGGTAACCAGTGCAAGTGGCGGAGCACAGGCATGATGTGTTCTCTCATGGCACCTCCCGTGAGCATACGCGCCGCTGCATTCTGGACCATTTTTAATCTCCGAATCAGACGCAAGGGAAGGTCCGCGTAGAGCGAGTTGCAATAGTCTAGCCTGGAGGTGACCGTTGCAATGACCACCGTGGCCAAGTCAGCTTGGGAGAGGAAGGGGACCAGCCGCCGGGCCTGGCGAAGATGGTAAAACGCAACCCGGGTTATATGGGCCACCTGGGTCTCCATCGAAAGAGACGAATCCAGGTGGACCCCCAGGTCGCGAACAGAGGGGGCTGGTGCCAATATAGCTCCCTCCCACACCGGCGGCTGAAAGTCCCCCATCCCACCCTCACGCCTCAGCCAAAGGATCTCCATCTTCGATGGATTCAGTTTCAGCCTGCTCTGTTTCAACCAACCAGCTACGGCCTCCAAACAATGCTGGAGAGCTGCAGGGGCGGTGGCCGCTCCCCCCTCCATCAACAGAATGAGCTGGGTGTCATCAGCATATTGATGACACGTCAGCCCAAAGCTCCGCACCAACTGAGCAAGGGGTCGCATATAGATGTTAAATAATAGCGGGGACAGCAGCGCCCCCTGAGGCACACCACAATGAAGTGAGCACCTCCGAGACGCTTGGTCCCCACACCACACTTGCTGTGTCCGGTCCCAGAGAAACAAGGCAATCCATTCAAGGACAGTGCCTCGCACCCCAGAAGCGGCCAGGCGGTGGGTCAAAAGGTCATGATCGACCACATCAAACGCTGCGGTTAGGTCCAACAAAACCAGCAGCGCCGATCCGCCTCGGTCAAGTTGTAAGCGGAGCAGGTCTGTGACGGCGACGAGAGCGGTCTCCGTCCCGTGCCCAGCACGGAAACCAGACTGAAAGGGATCAAAAGCTGATGTGTCCTCCAGGAAACCCCGAAGCTGCTCCAGCACCACTCTCTCAATTACCTTCCCCAGAAACGAAAGGTTCGAAACGGGGCGGTAATTGGCCAGATAACATCTAAAATTCATCAGTGTATTAGTCATTTTCAAAACTGAAGGACTTGTTAACAATAATTTCTTGTTGTTAGAAGAAAATAACACTTGTCATAAACATGACTAGCCAGAGCTCTATGTACCCTATCAAATTTGGTTAAGTTAAAATGCTACTAACTACAAGCAAAGTCAAATGTTTTTGCTTGCATCATTCACATAGGTAATGCCAGACAACTGAATCAACCTCCGTTTGATGCAATCTACAAATAATCATCAAAATTCAGCACTGCCAAAATCAATTTGCAAAAATGCTCCACTCGTTCTATTTAGTGTTGCTACTAATTATGATTGCTTTTATGGTAAGTGCTCCTTCAGGCACTCTGAGTTGTATTGCAGCAATTAAACCAGGCAAACTACATGTTTTGTTTACTTCAATGACCTACAGGTGATAATCAAGGTTTATAAATGGTATCACAGAAGAATCTTTTGGAATAGTTTTCAGAGTAGCAGGAGGTAACCAGCATAACTAGTAACTATGTGACAGTTTCCCTCAAAAAAAGTCAGTGCAGCTAAGTAGAGATGTAGGATACAGCTTTACCAACATAGCATATGCAACAGCTCCCACTCTCTGAGGAAAGACAGAGGCCCAAAAGGGAGGAAAGTGTGTTGCTTGAGGATGGTATGTTTGATAGCTGTGTATTAGCCTAGGCACCCCCCTCTCACGCACATGTCAAAAATCCTGTCAGGATAATTAAAATATAAGCTGCCACCAAAATCTGAAATAAAGGTTAAACTTAGTGAGGCTTTTGAAAGATAAAAACATGACTAGATTTTATTTTACAAACTTTTCTTCTCAGGTTGTTGTTTCAGAGAGGTATTAAAGCGTTTCTGGTTTCTTTAGGCAGATATTTCTTAGAAGTTACAGAGCAAATGCAGGTTCACTTAAATAGCTGTTTCAGTTACAAGAATATAGCTTCACTTAAATATGGCTGTTTCAGTTTCCAGATTATTTCACACATAGTTTCACACATGCACATGTGTCTCTGCTTAGGGTAAACCTTTTCAACAAGGCTCTAAACACTCTCCTAGAACTCCCACCCTTAACTCCAAAGGGAACCCACACTGGCTTGGGACAGATTAAGCTTTGGGGTTTCACTAAATTCACACCTAACTCTGCCACTTAAGCTAAACACACCCTCATGGGCTCAAAGGCACCAGTATCTAGGTGTGGTATCCTCATGAGACAATAGCCAAGCACTCTGTGTGATTTTGGAATGTCCCTGTGAGATAAGCTTCCCCCTTGTTTTCCACTCACACCAGGCCTCCTAGCCACTGGTGAAAACAAGGCTCTTTCCTCTCATCTGAGATCTCTTTGAGAACACAGGCCCTCCTAGCCATTCTCCCTTTGATTATGGTTCTCTCTGCCTTTAGACATGATCTCCCCTGACAACCTGAGGACTGACACATTTTGTGTGACACACAAGATCTCAAGCTGTTTTCAAATTTTCTCTGTGCCAAACTCTCTCTCTCTGACAGGCTTTTCCTGCTTTTATATCAGCCAGCACACCTTATCTGTGGCTCCTGGCTACTGCATCTCAGCCAGCCAAACAGATGGAGCTCTGGTTAACACCTGGTGCTCCTGCTCTGGCTGAACTGCATTTTTTTCCAAATTAATTATTATAAAGCCTAATCTGTCACAGCATACATTTGGTTTCTCTGGGATTGTGGAAACATTACTATGCTTAAATTCAAATTAAGCACCTTGCCATATGATTAAAGGTACAATTATAGGTGGTGGATTTTTTAGAAGTGCCACAAACCTTGCAGTCCTGTGTGATACTACCATCCTTCTGCAGCGTTATCTTGCACTTTCATGTGTAATATCACAGTTCGCTTCCACACATTTTCTCCTCATAGTCTGTTTCTATTGGTGGCAGGGTATGTATCCCTAAATATTACAGAGAAAGGCAGGAGAGCTTCATCTGGGGTTGATTTTGGGGGAGCATCCATCTGTTGAGTCCGATCACTAATTCTACCCAGGATTTCAAAGCAGCTTTCAAGTAATTGAAAATGTGGAGTGACAACTGACTATAAGACATATAAGTCCCCTATGGAAATGAGAAGATTTGGAGCATCTTACATTATTGGATCTGACCTTTTAGTGGCCTCTCAGTATGAGCAGAAGTCTTAAATCAATGCACCAATTTTAAGCTTTTGCACACAGTTTTCATGGCTTATTGAATCAAATGCCATATCAAAATCAATAAGTACCTTATTCTGGCCAGTGGTATTCAAGTAGAATTTATGCACCCATTTGTGGCATCATAAAACAATTGTCCATCACAGATCTTCCATAGACAGTCAGTGGTTCTTTGGCTATCAAATTTTTGTCCAATATAGAAATCTAAATAAACATCTCAGATACGTATTTTCCTGCAATGTCTTGCAAGCTTATAAATCTAGAAAAGACCAAGGTTTTTGCAGTAACCTTTGAACAAAGGACTGTCAATCAAAATTGTCAGACAAACCTCGGCTGGAATGGAATCCTTACAGAGGCTTTATTATGTCTCTCAGACAATATTAAGGGCAGAAACTCCTGAGGTGATACGGAATGATCACATGGTAAATAAGTCAAAGATCCTTTGTTGTGGTTAAAGTGTCTGAGCAGAAGCAGCACATTATGGGAATATTTTCAATCTAGTCAAAATATACCATACATTGTCGGCCTTTATCTAAAGTTTCTTTTCTTTTTTTTCAAACAAGAATTTTATTTCAGATGCCCCAGTTCCCTATACAGTAAAAGTGGCCTGTCATTCTGTCATGACTAATACTATCTGAGCACAATCTATTCTTTCCCATTTATTCAGATGAAAAACAGGGGTTAAGTAGATGAACTAGTGGTTATATAGCCATATCAATACCAACCTTGTGTTTCAGTGCTCTTCAAGCATATGAGGACACAGGAAAAAAGTAAATGGATGAATTCCTGCCATCCTTCATAGGTGGCAGAATCTACATACACCTTTTATTATGTCAGGTATACACTACATATTAGAAGGGAGAGGGGACTTCACAAAAACATCCAGTTAACCAAACACCGTATCACATCTTCAGTCCAGTGGCATTCCATATGGTACTTTTGCATGTCAGAAGCTGCTTGCCTTGTAAACTCTTGTAAAGGAATACAGAGAAAGTATGCTGTTGGGATGCTCTTTTCTTAAGAAAGGGAAGGAATAGGGAGACATTGGAAAGTGTACAAATATATGTTTAGAAATAAATTGTCCCTTTGGTCAAGAAGGAGAAATTTTAGATGTTTTATGTTCCTCTTTCCCTTCCTCACACAGGAGTGAATTAGACATTATGATGAAAGCACAGCTGTTACCACAAATGTCAGCTGCATGCCTAAGGGCATTTCCACATGGATTATCTGTTCTGGGGTCAATGCTATTGGGAAACATTTTTCCCCTTGCTTTCCCATTGCATCATGATAAATCCATGTACCTCCAGAGGTTTCCCTGACTTTTCCCTGATCTTTCTCAAGCCTGCTTTATTGTGATATTTTGGAAAAGGTCCCAGTAAAGCCAAGTTGGCTGCCATGTGGGTCTACTTTTCTCCCCATACTCTGGTCAGTTCCACATTAGACACTTGTTCTGCAAAGGAGTTGAGGTTGGAATTAGCAGTCCCTGGAATTACAGTGGTGGATATTACACCACTGAAATAACTTAAATATTCCCATCTGCACATGCTCTGGACAGACTTTGTACTGCTACCCTTCCCATTCCATCTTTTTGCCCTATCATGTGTTGCCACCTGCGGAGGGGAGGAAGCAGTCCAAGGGTGCAGAAAGAGACACAGAAAATCCACTGTGTGGGTAAAATTTGGCCACAGCCATTTTATTAGTGTGCTGGCAAAAGGAAGCATTGATTCTGTTCCCCCCAGATGCACTCCACTTCCCATCGGGGGCTCTCTTCTTCCCACCAGGGGCTCGCACTGTGTGGGCCTGTGCAAAGTGTCCCTTGGATGCTACGGGCTTGGTCCTGCTTTGAGCTGGGCAAGCTCCCCCATCTCCACTAGATGATTGAGGGGGCCCCAAGACTGCGTGTGGCACAGCCCTTGCTGGGTCAGTTGCACTTCTGCTGCCTTTGGTGCCACTGCTTGTCCCTGCTCTTAAGGTGCCTGGTGGTGCCTGTGGCTTAGAGGGGCACTCACCTGTGTTGCCGCTACTGCCCATGCTGTTACCTTCTGCCATTGGTGCTCCTTCTCCCCTCTGGGGCTTCTTTGCTCTTTTCCCTGGCATCTCCTGCCTGAGTTCCAAAAAGAAAAGGGGGGATCCCTGTTACCGCTGGGCCTACTGCAGCAGGCCCCTTGTTGTCCTCCCTCACGTGCCGCTCAAAGTTGCACTGCGATCCGTCGGGTGCAATCCACCAATTCCCAATTGCTTGCTGCTGCAAGTCAGCTTCTGCTTTGTTGCTCAATTCAGTCCTCCTTCCGTTGCCTAGAAGCACTAAGCTAAAAGGCTGTTTTCCACTGCTCTATGTGGCCTGATAAACAGCTGCCAGGTGACACAAAGGAGAGAGAAGCCATCAGTGCTCGGGCAAGAAGACACACCGGATGGCCTGGCCTTCCCATGTAAGGCAGTGGCCCCACCTCCTAAAGGCACATCACTCTTTCACATCAGCAGCTAGGTGGCCCAGCCACATGTTGGGCCAGATGCCAGCACTGAGCCTGTCCTCTCCTTGCCCCATCCCCGGGCAGCAGGTAAATCTAAGCCATTCTTTATCCTAAAGTAGCATAGCAAATAGCACCAGCTGTTTATTATTGCAGCTTTTTTATTTATTTTATTTAATTAACACCAAAGAATCACTCAGTTCAATTGAACTGGTGCTTATTCTTAATGGCATTATAGTAGTATTAACTTTTTTTTAAAAGCCACTGCAGCAGCTGGAGGTTTCAAGTAAACAGCTCAGAGAGTCACAATGAATGGGAAGGATCAATTGGAATAGTACAGCAAAGACCATCCACACCCTCAGTTGTGCTTCTGATCCACAACCTCTCTCTCTCTCTCTCTCTCTCTCTCTCTCTGGCCGTTTCCGCATGAATGAGGAAGCGGCCGGGTCCCAGGAAGCGCTGGGACCGTCCGCACGGATAGTCCTGGAAAGAGCCGGGCAGCCGGCTCCATGGAGCGCCGGCGCCTGGCCGACCTGGCATGTCCCCGGACCTCCGGCGTGTCGCCGAGGCCTGGGGACATGCCCCCCTGGTCCTGCGTGCCTGCTCCAGCGGCGCAGGGCAGGGCGGCGTGTCCCCAGGTCTCGGCGACGTGCCGGAGGCCCGGGGACAAGGTAAGTGCCGGGTGGGGGATGCGTCTCGAAGCTGCTACCGTTCGCTTGGCAGTGGCTTCGAGGTGGCGTTTCCCCAACAAGAGCGCTTCCGAGCGCTCTGGGGAAACGCCGGCTTCGCGGCACGAGGGTGGCACGGCTGCGATGCAGCTGCGCCCCCTGTGCGAATGGCGGCCTGGAGACGGCGTTTTTGCCGTCTCCAGGCCACCATTAAATGCCCGTGCGGAAACAGCCTCTCTCTCTCTCTCTCTCTCTCTCTCTCTCTCTCTCTCTCTCTCACACACACACACACACACACACACACACACACACACACACACACACACACAAATAAAACAAACCAGCTCCTGAAAATACCAAGGAAATATGAGAACTGAGGGTTTTACCAGTGTCATCTGATATGATTTGTCAACTGAACTGCAACTGGAAGATGTACAACTGAACTCCTGCTTCCTCGTATTATTTTATCATAGGAAGTTCAGCATGATTTGTCACCATAGAGTAACAAACGTCTAAGTGGTCCCTGGAGTTCTCCTGGAACTGCAATAGATCTTCAGACTACAGAGATAATTTCCACTGAAGGAAATAGCAGCTTTGGATAATGAAGTCTATGGACTCACATATTGTTGAGCTCCCATCCCTCTCCAGATACTGTCTCTAACTCTCCCAGAATTCTCCAAGCTGGAGTTGGCAAACTTAGCAAATCCAGGTTGAAATTCCCAGTCAGCCATGACATTACCTCAGTGACCTGGTGGTCCAGTCAAATTGCTTTAAAGGAGTTGTTGTGAGGATGAAATGGAGGCTTGGAAAACATAAATATTGGAGTTACTCTCTTTTTTCCTTTTTACGTATTTTTCTTTCTGGAAATTGAGAGTTAAACTATGTAGGATGGTGATCTTGGGTTTCCCAGCAGAGTATAGAGGAAATTTTTCCCCAGTTTAAATGAGAAAGTATAGCTAGGCAAGAATGAATGTTATCTTTCCACTGCTACACAGTCTCTTACTGTTACTGCCTCCTCCACACCCCTATTAGCTATAGAAGGGAAAAAAGAGAGGCAACTTTTTCTTCTTTTCTATTGCTAACAGAATGCATGCAGATGACAGTTTATATAAATGTCAATTTGCAGGTGTGAAAAGAGTAACCCTATGTGGCCCAAACTAAATCAGACAGACTGGCCTAAATTTTACTTTTTTGTCTAAAATGAAAATATTCCATCCGATTAGCCAGCACATCATGTGTTTAGACTCAAGCCTAATTCAGGTTAAAATCAACCTGGAAGACAGAGGAAATCAATCAATCTCTTCCACTTATCCAAGCAACTTCATCAGGCATGGTGGTGTTAATTTTAGTGGTCACTAATCGTAATGAGCTTTGTTAATAAGTGTTGGCGTAGGATTTTGAGGCACTTTGAAATAATAGCCAGAAGAAAGCAGCATTCAGAAACTGCATGGGCAATCCACCCCCACTCTCACTGCCAAAAATGCTAATCCTTTTGAAGCCAGAGATCTATGACAGACAAATATTCACAGGAAGTCTCAAGGGGAAGGGGGAAATATGAAGAATCCACTGAGTTGTAAGGAAGTGTTATTTTACTTCAGGGCCTCAGTTTCCAGTCTGATCTCAATCCCATTTTTTCTTAAAAAAAAAAAAAAAACCTTCTGCTCTCAAGCTCCTCGGACCCCAGAGCAAATTATAAACCGTTTTCTTCTTAGACTTCAAAGAGCAATGCAATGATTGAAAGATTGCTATTTACTCTCTAATCGTAACTGGAATCATTCATTTTCAGACGGCTTCAATAATTAGTTTACAGCTCCTCCCTCCCTTGAAATGAAGTTATTTATCTGCCTTTGAAATTCCCCCAGACACCTCATAATGAAGTCTCATATTTCCTTAAGTGAAGTTTACTGATAAGACATACCTGTCATGTCATTCCTATCGAGTGTAGGGGGAAATAAAAATTCATAGCAATTGATTGCCCTGTGTAGCCACAGATCCAGATGCCCTTTCAAATATTCATAAAGATCTTAAAAGGGTCCCTGTGGGTACCACTTGTCTGCTGTACATTTATATATCCTTTCAGTCTTCAAGAAAATTGTCAAACAAAAGACACTTTTGCAGCTACACATTATTGACTTCTGTTACCTTGTGGATGTTTGAATTCCCATATTATAGTCATGCCATTGTGGAGCATGCATGAGGGAAAGGGAATGCAAAATAAGATAGTGGTGGCTGTCACAAGTTTGCTTTTTATAAGTTCCGTTGTTGAAGTTAGAGATTCCAAAGCTGTTGCTTGAAATTGAATGAAAGAAAAGATAGAGGGAATTGATATTGAGGAGAAAGGAAAAGCAAATAGTGTTGCACTGAAAATGAATGGTAATGTCATTGCATTCAGTGAATATTTTCAAAGTCTGTCACTCCCTTGAAGTTCTTCTTCTTATTATTATTATTTAGTTTACAGCCTACCCTTTCTAAAGGCCTTTAGGACAGGTGAGATCATAAAGTTACATAAAGTAACCTATAGCTTATCAGCATATCCATCAACAGTAGAGGTGGACTTTCTGTTGTTTCATCTTTCCCTTTAATAAATTGGTCCCTTTTGGGGTCGGGGCGGGGGGGGAGGCTGCAAGAGATTGCATGCTGCACCAGCCAAGAGGCAAGGAGAACCCCAACTATCCAGTACATCAGTGAGGAGCTAGATCTGTCCAGGGATACTCTCCCCATTCCCTGCTCCCCATAATCTCTTGACTTCTATAGACTTCTTGAGTCCACTTGTTAACCAAGCCAGCCTCCTGCTCTCAATGTTTTTGTACCTTTTCTAATCTGTGGCATGCACTATGTGTTTGCATTATACTACATCTACATTATATTCATGTATCTTGAAGCCTTTCTAATTAATATAGCAAAATACACAACAATTCCCAACAATAGTTCAAATCTATCTGTATTCTCTATTATCATGCACAAATCATGTCCTCATCTATATCTATGGCTCCATTCTAGTCAGTGAAAGAGAAAATTTTCCCAGCTCTCCATTTTAGCAGTGTGAATAGTCTGGGCATATTCTAAAGCAATTGCTCTTCCATATGCTCAAATTCTGATTTGTTTGATTCATAACTCATGATAAACATGATAACTCTTCAACAATTAGGACAAGCAAGCAAGCACAGTCATGTTCAGCCAGAGGCAGAGCGAGGGGAAACTCTGCCCAGGGTGCGTGCGCCCTGTGCCCCTGCCATGGTGCTGTCTGCCCCCACCCCAGAGCGCCACTGCCATGTCCCTGCCATGACCCCTCCACTGCCTGGCCATGCCTCCACCATAGCTGTGCCCAGGGTATTGTGCCCCGCCATCCCCACTGGCACTACGCCTCTGTGTTCAGCCTGTTACCCAAACACTTCTTCCTCCTACATTCTATTCCAGTTTCTGTACCCTGTACATTAACTCCAAGGCCAGAAAAATGGATGACATGACATGCACCAAGTCATCTTAGGGAGAGCTTCCCCATCCTGCAATAGGAGTCAACAAAATGAAGCAGGGACGGGGAAACTTAGAGCATGGTAACACCATATCATGCATTTTGCAGTGTTGGTCATTATTTATTTATACAGTGTGTTGGCTGCTTTTCAAGCATTGCAAAGCAGCATACAGAAAAACCAATAAATACAAAATTAAATCATAAAGAACCAAAATCACATAACAGATGCGGCTCTTGAACAGGTGCCAGGAGTTAAATGCCTAATTTAAAGAGAAAAGAAGAGAGACAAATCAAACCTAAAGTACTATTCTAACATGAACCAAAGTATTTATGTTGCCATCCCCTCTTCCATACCTACCACCAATGGTATGGTTGAGTTTTTGAGGAGCATTTGGATTTGGATAAGAATTTGGATGAGCAGATACCAGTACTATAGACAGGTCTGTATGTCTTTATGTTCTACCGAAAGATGCCATAAACTTCCACTGCCCATTCCACTTGTGCCATGATCCATTCCACACCATTTTTTCAGTGCTTCTTTGGACACAAATAAAACCCAACATCTTTATTGCTATATGCTCATGCACTAGCAACAAACTTTCTGCTGCTGGTTTTCATTACAGAAATGGCTTCTATTCCCTGCAGTGCAGGTAAAACAGAGAGATGCTTTCTCAGTCAGGAAGCCACCCCATGATCTAGCTTTCCTGAAACACACAGATTTCCACCAAATTACTCTGTAACTGTTACCCTATTTTATTCACTTTCTTATACAACTCCCACTGCACTGTGGGGGAAATGTGTTTTTTCCCCTCTAAATTCAATAGACAACGTGCTGCGTATTTATAGCAGCAAAACCAGGACAAAGAAAAGACATCTTGAACTTGGAAAAGAAAGCTGAGAGTTTTGTAATATAAAATATTTTAGGAGATTGTGGTAGATCTTAAGAAAGAGCTATCACCCATTCTTTAAAAAGTAACACAAAGCCACCATATTGGTTGTGGAACAGTAAACTTTAGTTGCAAACAACCTCCCATAGTATACAATCTCGGGATAATTGGGTGTCCAGACAACTGGGATGTTTGAACTGGTGCTTAAAAAATGACCAAATAGTCAATTCAAACACAGTATAGATAGTGGAATGCCACACAGATACATTAGTATTATTTAGCAGGCATTACAGTGAGATGATTCCCATGACTGGAATGTAGTAGTGCATTTATATCAACTGTTCAAGAAAAACTGAAGGGTCAAAAAGGAGACAGAATTACTCTGTATTTGATGAGAGGATTTGCTTGACAGGAAATACTGGAGAAAGTGAGTGACAGCCCAGTGGGAAGTATCTGAGTGAAGATATTCTAACATGACTCAAAGAGATATTCTAACATGACTCAAAGAGAGTGAAGATAAGGGAAGAAAGCACAATAATATTGCAGTTAGAGCCTGCTATACACTACCTGACCAGAGTGAGAAGGTGGATGCTGCCCTTTTTGAGCAGCTTGGCAGAATATCCAATCAATACGACCTTGTGGTTATGGTTAGCCTTGGTGATTCAGCATGACCTTGTGGTTATTGTAAGGCTTTGTGATTCAGCATGACAAGTTGGCTTAGCAAGTCACCCCGAAACCAACCTGGATCTGAATTCATTTGAATGCCCGAATCCGAATCGCAATTCAGGCATTCAAATGGATTCGTGGGGGTTGGGAGCCTCATGGCTTCCTTTAAACAACATTGAAAGGAGCGTTGTTTGTTTGCCTAAATTCAGACAGCACCTGCTCTTAACCACTACACCACTGCATAGTGGGAGGGAGGGAGGAGGTGCACAAGGCCCCTGTTCCACAAGCAGCAGCCAACAAGGGGTAAGGAGCAGTACCTGGGTCTCTGGCCACCTAAACCAACTGCTCCACAGCTACTGGAAGACAGAACAGACTGACCACCATCTGTGAGACGAGGAAGAGGAACCTGCACCAGGCCCAGCAGGGGGCACCCCACAAAGCTCTATGAGAGCAGGAGTGGCATAGTGGTTAAGAGCAGGTGTACTCTAATCTGGAGGAACCAGGTTTGATTCCCCACTCTGCCACTTGAACTGTGAAGGCTTATCTGGAGAATTCAGATTAGCCGATGCACTCCAATATGCACCAGCTGGGTGATCTTGGGCTAGTCACAGTTCTTCTGAGCTCTCTCAGCCCCACCTACCACACAAGGTGTCTGCTGTGACAGGTTATCTTGAATAATTTTCTGCTATTATTTTGTATGTGAAGAAGAACCCAGTGTCTGCCATCAGTGTTATTTAATTAAAAGTCATCATTTGGTGTGTCATGAAAAAGAATATAATGCTATATTTTTGTTCCAATTAATGTTGTGAATCAGCTCCCTGTTTTATGACCAACAAATAGTATATAAGCCAAATTGGCAGGCATTTGAGCATCCCTAATTTGCATTAGTATTAATATAAATATTTGCAATATGGACACATGGTAAAGCACAAGACATCTTCAAGACAGATCCAACCGCATTCCAAATTTAATGTCATTAAATGGCTGTGTTAAGTTACCAATTCAGTCACTGAAGTTGATGACAGCATAAGAACCACCTACTTCTACATGTTGCAGAGAAAGTAAAAGCAATTCTACTCACCAAATTTATACAAACAACAGTGTTCAGAAATTCAGAAACATTAGGCAATTAAAATAGTGCTTAACCAACTAACACAACATTAAGCTCATTTAATCCTGCTGCTTTTGATTCTCAGCAGAACCTGCTGTGTTGCCATCAGTTAGACATATTCAATTTAAATCAACAGACTGGAGTGTAGGTGGTACATATTTCCACAGTGCATTAGTGACTTATTAACATGCTTGGGGATTCAGTATGATCCATCCATTCACAACTGCATAATCAACTCTGAAAAGGGCTGAGGACAATTCACTGTGTCACTGATCAGGCTGATTTAAGTAATTGGCTAGAAGCAAAATCACCCTTTCTACAATGGGACAAATAGTCATCATTCGGCTACATCACAAATATCTTTGTTTTGTTGAAGGGAAAAAGAGTTTTCCCAACTGTAAGGAATTTTACAAATTGTAAGTGGTTTACAAACTCCTTCCCTTCCTCTCCCCACAACAGACTCCTTGTGGGGTAAGTGGGGCTGAGAGAGTTCTGGGAGAACTGTGACTCACTCAAAGTCACCCAACAGGCTTCATATGTAGGAGCAAGGAAACAAATCAAGTTCATCAGATTGAAGTCCACCATTCATGTGGAGGAGAGGGGAATCAAACCCAGTCCTCTAGATTAGATTCCACTTGCTGTTAACAAGAAAAAAATGAGTGTGCAGCCATTTGAATTTCAGAACTCAACTTGTAAAGCTTAATGGAAACCACAGAATATTTAGTCTGTTTATACTGCTGAGACCTGTAAAGAATCCATGAATCTAAGGACTGAACAAAACAGCATGGAAGCAGAGGGATGAAAGTAGCAAAATGTGCAGCCTAATTCTCTCCATATTTAATTAAATGTAAGCCACTCTTACAGTGCAATCCTAAACAGAGTTATACTCTTCTAAGCCCATTGACTTCAGTGGAAACGTATAACTCTGTTTAGGATGAAATATAAGTTCATTGGGTGGCGGCCTTACTCCCAAGTGACCATATATTGAATTTTATCTAGAGGCTTTTATCCTAAGCAGACCTCCTATGGAGTAAATCTCAATGAACTCAATGAGAACTTCTTCTGAGTTTACAAGTGCACACTACTAGTATTTTTGATAATATACTAGTGTCAAAACATTTATTACCCAGCATCATTTGCTTTGAGACCCAAAACAGAGTGGAAAGTGACCATGTCCCATTGAGTGTAATCTTTTGCTCCCTTAGGAATCAGTTGGGGAGGCAAATAAGTGAAAATAGACCAGGGAAGAGACATCTGAAATAGAATAAGAAGACTGATGAGAAAGTTAAGATAGCATTGTGTACAGGTGAAGTCATGACCCTGATTGAGCAGTTAATTACTTCTCATGCACCCTCTAAGTCTATCTATCTATCTGATTACTTGATTCCTTATTTTTTGACTGATAAAGTGCCAACACAAGGACAGAAGTCTTGGTTTGATTAGGATTGTAAACTAGACAAGCTTGGGCTACGCCAAATTCAAGCAAAAGTTAGATTCAGGAATAATACAAAGGACTTACAATATTTGTCAATGGCTAGATCCCAATATAAAATCTTATTCAAAGAGAAAAAGCTAGCTTTTAAAAGGCAGCAGTATAATTTTTAATTCTTTCATTGTATCCACCAGATACACCATTATTACTAAAATATCATCTGCGAATAAATTTAATCTTATTTCTTCTTGATTCACTTTATAACATTTTATCCTTCCATTATTATTAATCCTTTCTGCCAGAAATTCCATTGCCATTATAAACAAATGCGGCGATAGTGGGCATCCTTGCCTTACTCCCCTTTCAATATTTATTATTCCTGTCTATCCATCATTTATTCTTATCTTTGCCTTAAGAAAAACAAAGTTTTTACCCAGTATCTTTTTGCCCTTAGTAACCCCAGCCTAAGGAAGGCATTTACTAGTGTGCACTTCCAGACTTTTCAGACAGAATATCTGTTGGGAAGATCCTGTAGATGCCCAATAGAATTGCTATTATATAAATGTGGAATGAGACAAATTGAAAATCTTCCTCACTACGTTTTACATTGCCCTTTTTATACTCACATTCAGGCTAAATATCTTAATGATATTTTAATTCAGGTTCAAGGATTGAAGGGAGATAAATTATGCTTTTTGATAGCTGATTTAATTCCCCTCGTAACTTTTAAACCACCTTCTTTTAAGTTCTAAGCAGGTTTGATTAGGAAGAAACAAGTGTTGATTTTAAATGTAAGATCTAAATCGTAATATTTTGTATTTCAATGCTTTAATGCTTTTGTATGCTTTTGTTGTTGTGTATGGCCTATGGCTTAACACAAATAAATGATGAAGTTCTCACTGCATATGTGCTTAGCTGTCTTTGCCCCATGCCCCATGAATGAACAATACACAGCCCACCTGGCATGAACTTCCCCAATATTAATCTTCATTTTGCTTTCCATATATCTGTAAAAAGCAATTAATGTCCAGCTGACAGGAGAAAAGCTGAGTGATATTTTAAAGTAATTGGCATTCTTGGGCACACTAACAATACATATTACTTAAGTAACAATACCCTAAGGGGAAATGCACAATCCACAACATTTACAAGGCTTAGAGTGAAATTGACAAGGTAACTGACATAAATGGTTTTAAGAAGAGCACTGAAAACATCTGGACTGCACAGATTTTCTCAGTGTGGACTATGCCGCTCATCTCACATATTATGAATGTTAAAAAATATAGAATGCGATTATAATTTTCAATACATATTGACAGTCTGAGTGGGAGTGTCTGTGCTTTTTTAAAGAAACCTCTTGAAGATAATGGAGTAGGGGGAAAGGAGGGATCGTACACTTTTACTGCCAGCATATTATGTTCTGTATACATTTGGAAAGAAAGTCGATAATAAATAAAAGAAAACTGCTTCACAATCTCGCTCTTTGATGAGCATTGTAGCATTTCTTTACATTAAAAGAAAAAAGAAATCCTGTTCAGCATCTATGGTGTACTACAAGGCTCCCTGAACAAGTTGAAACTATGTACTATAGCTAGCTGTGACATAATTTGAATATCATTGTACAAACATGACAACCGCTAAAACACAGAGGCGCAACAGCTGAATAAATGCATTTATTCTACAATATTTATACTAAAAAATGTTGCTCTCATCTGTTCAAGAAATGAATAAACCCAATTTATATATCCCTTTTACTATGGTATTCTGCATTAGTATGGACAGTCGTGCAGTGGAGAAAGCCAACCTGAAGAAAATAGTTTCAATTGAAATGTGGTGTTGGAGGAGAGTTTTACAGTACTATGGACCACCCAAAAGTGTGGCTGAGAATTACCTTGGCCACCATTGCTGCCTGGGAGCGGGTAGGGAGAGGGTCAGGCTGGGTGCCAGCATCCAGCCCAGCAAGTGGGGCCGTTCTGCTGCAGGCAAGAGCACATGATGTAGATGGAGGGAGCAGGGCAATGACCTTATAAGGGCAGGGCAGCCCTTCCTGTGCCTCTCTTCCATTCAAACTACAATGGCTTTTCCCACCCACCCTTCCTCATTTTTTGACCTTGTAGTGTTGCCCTATTGTTTGTCATGCTTTGTTGTTATTTACATTCATCTGTTGCAGCATGGCAGGTTACGCATGGGGACTGATCCATTCAGGGGAGGAAGAGCCTGCGTGCTGGACCTCTCCTTTTGGTAGGGATCTCCATAAGAGGCCTGGGGTTAGTAGCGTGAATGTATACCACATGCCCAGGCAGGAGATGCGGGTGGCTCACACCCGCTGTCAGCAAGGGGAGTTCATCCAGAGGCCAGTACCCAGATGGCTTTCACTATCTTGCTGCTCCAGGTGTTGGTTTTTTCCCCATGCATCAGGCTGGGGGAAAGTTATTACTGGGGGACAGAAGACATGTGGCCCAGTGCTGGATCCGTCCCCTATGCTGCACCTCTGCTTCCTTCAGCCAGCATACCAAAAAACAGGCTGTGGCCAAATTTTATTCCACACAAGGTGGCTGTCTGTGTTGTCTTTCCACACCCTCAAGCTCACTTTACCCTCCTTGAGTGGCAAAGACAAATAAGTAGGTTTCAGATTAAACCAACCTGAACTCTACATAGAAGCTAAAATGACAAAACTGAGGCTATGGTACTTGGCCACATAATGTATTGCAAGCCCCCAAAACATGTGCACGATCCCATGCCAGCTGGCCAAGAGCAACACTGAAAAAATTTGGGTTTCCCCATGCAGCTGTTGCACCAGGGAGGCAGCAGTAATGCCTGAGTCTGGCAGGCCTCTGTTACTAGGTGCTCCCCCCAGTCTGCTGTCCTCAGCAGTGGGGGGGGGGGTGAGTTCCTTCCTCCCATCCCTCTCCTGGTTGCTCTGATTTTTAGGCAGCCTCCCTGCAGCCCTGCTGTGTTTGCCCACTTGATGACTTCTTTGGGGAGGCGGTCCACACCCCCTGGCCATATGAGCAGTCTTACAGGGCATGGGGGTGGCTGGCTTGCCTGTGTGGGTCTCTCTCTTTCTCTCCTCCTCCCCGGGTTACATAAGGTGGATTGTTGCTTCATATTTCCTGCCTGTAGCACCTGTCCCCCAGAAAGCCAATAACAAAGCTGTGGGGCCAGGCATGCAGCAGGGGATGTCCTCCAAGATTGCTTTGCAGAGTGTATGAGGATGAGGGCTCTGGCCTGGTGAATCCTCACTGAAGTGGGCCACATCAGCTGGGCTGAGGAACTCAGGCTTTCCCCACTGCGCCACCCTAGATGAACCCAGCTGGGCCATCTTTCTTCAGGCAGCAGTTTCTGGCACCCACCCTTGGAAAGTTGGGGGTGGGGGCAAGCAGCACCCGTATAAATCCTGCACCACCTCCTCCCTTCACTACTTAAGAGTGGGAATGTGTGAGAAGCCTGACTGAGGCCGCCCCCCATGTTTCTGTGAGAAGGTGAGTGGCAGCCACCCATGGGAGGGAGGAAAACAATTCTTGCCCCAGGCTCCATTTTGGTCCATACACCACAGCTCAGTAAAGAGAGCCCCGGCCCTCAATTTGCAAGACCTGAGCAAGACTTACTGATAGGACATTTTGGAGGTTCATTTATTCATAGGTTCAACATAAGTCAGAAGTGACTTGACAGCACAGATATACCCTGGATTTAATAAACATTAAAACATCATAATTAATTATGAGTTTGAGCATACTCATTTCAAACCCTAATATTTTGCAATTTTAATACGATGTAAGTTTTTTGAATTTCAAGAAAGGCTTATAAACTAGTTATTTTGCTCCTTTTTAAAATTATTAAACTATTTCAATTAAATTTCCTTTTCCCAAGAGATTTATCACTGAAGCATAGTAATTTGTCCTGAGCTGCCAATATAATAAACCCAATAATAATAATACATGCAAAACTTGACATCATAGACCTTGGGATTAGTTCATGGCTTCACATGCAAAAGATTCTAGGTATATTCCTTGTCATTATTTCAGATAATAGCTGAGGCCCTAAAGAACATCTGCTAGTCAGTGCAAACAGTACTGGACTGGAAACACCAATGATCTGATCTGGCAAAATATAGCTACAATCACAA